>NC_041386.1:700073613-700080502 GCF_002162155.2 Triticum dicoccoides | reverse complement strand
GCCGGCGCCGCCCCGGCTCGCGCCCGAGCCGTCCGGCCGCCGCCGCCTTCGCCCCGCGGCCTCCCTCCGGCCTCCTCCGGCTAGATCCGGGCCGGAGCCGCCCGGATCCGGCCGTCCCCGACCCGGCCACCTCGTCGCCCGATCCGTCAACTCCGTCGAGCTCCGGCGATCTTCGTAAACCGTGCGAACCCTAAGGTTGACCCCCGAAATCATTGTCCCTGATAATTTTGAAAAAACATGTCATGTTCATCGCATCACATCTCTGCATCCGTAGCTCCGTTTTGCGCGTGTGATATGTCAAATTGTTCGTCTCGACGAGTACTTCATTTCATTCCATTGCATCATTTTCATTTGAGCTCATCTTGATGCCCGAAATGCTGTTGGAACAGTGCATGTTGATGTTAATCTGCTGAAACTGTTATAACTTGCTCATTTGTCATTTTTGCCATGATTGATGTGTGCATCCTATGAACATGATGTCTTCATGTGTTTTGATCTATGCCATGCCATCTTTCCAGGGGTGTACCATGTATTTTTGTGATCAATGTGGTGACTAGCACAAGCATGCAAACTAGGCTTCGTGATATTGCTGATTTTAGTCCCTGTTCTGCTGTTATTTTGATGCCATGTAAACTTGATGCTGCAGAGAGATCCATGCATATTTAGAGATACTTCAGTAAGGATGTTTTGAACATATGGTTATTGTCTATCCATTCATGCCCTTGTTTGCAATTATGGAGTAGTCTAACATGTCATTTGAGTGCTCTACTTTTGCTTCAAAATGTTTCCTGGTAGATTGTTTACTTGTTATTCAATTTGGCCAAGCTTACTATAGTTGATCCTTGCATGCTATGGACTTGTTCTTGACTTGGTTTGTTTCATAAATATGCCTTCTTGATGAGGCTATGCTTATCTTGTCATGCAATGACTTGTGGTGAGTGAATCGAGCTTGTTCAGTACTGTACTTGTTGTTGCTGTTTTGCTAGACAGATTCTGTTATACTTTGTTGCTATGTTAACATGCTTCTACTAATCATTCTGTGCATAATCTGGAGATGCTCTATAAACATGTTTTGATCTACATGTCTTGCTCTATCCATTCATGCCCTTGGTTGCAATTATAGCCTGCTAGAACATGTTGTTATCTTGCTCCAAAGTTGCTTGATAATGTTGCTATCAGCCTGTTAACATTAAGTTCACTTGTTCCCATGTGTTTTGCTAGTGATCCATGTACCCTATGACCTTGCTCTTGCCATGCTTAGCTTCATAAACATGCCTTCTTACTGTTGGTTGCCTTGCCATGCCATGTATTGCTCTGTGGTGAGTGGTTCAAGCTCACCAGCATGCCTACTTGTTGTTGTTCCTGCCATGTTTGAATCTGTAATATAACTTGCCGTGTTTACATGGGTGCCATCATATTTTCTATGCCTTTTTGGCTCATGGTCAGTAAGGGACTTTTGATCTATGAAATTAGTAGATTCACGCCATGCCTTTGTTTGCCATGATAAGTTCATGTAACATGTTGTTTGTTTGCTCTAAACATTGGAACCTGATGTTATTTCCTGATAAGTCTGAAACTGTTATTATTTGCAATCTTCCCATGTCTTTTTGAGCATGTTCTAGTTGTTTCTGGAGATAGCTCAGTGTTCATGTTTTGTTATGCATTACCAGTACTTCATGCCCATGCCTTTTGTTATTATGTTGAGATGCTATAGCATGTTGTTTTGATGCTTGCAAGATGCCTAGTTGCTATTTTGGACAGATTGTTGCTATGACTTGTATAGAGTGTATGTGTTGCACTGTTGCTCCGTTTTGAGTGTGCTACATATGAAACTTGCTTGTTTTGGCATGTAGTTTAATATGATCATGTTGCATTCTTGTTTTGAGGTGTTTGCTTGATGTTTGTATGCATTTTGCATCAAGTCCATGCTTAACTTGTTTTGCTCATATCTTTTAGGCCGTAGCTCCGAATCTAATGAACTCTATATGTAACTTGACTAGAATTTCGTGTAGATCATCTTGGTGCATCTTAACTTGCTGTTTAACAACTTGAACATAAGGTTTATTCAGTTCTGGACCAATTTCGAAATTTCCATATGAGGACTTACCGGAATTGTTATATGTTGTTTCCGGCCTCATTTAAACTTGCCTTGATGTGTTGTTCTTGTTTGCATCATCTCTTGCCATGAGTAGCTTCATGTAGCTTTGTCATGCATCATGCTTGTTGTGCATCATGTCTTGTCTATGTGTGGTGTGTTTACCATGTTGTGTGCTTCTTCTTGTTAGTTCCTGTTTCGTTGCGATCGTGAGGATTCGTTCATCTATGGTTGGTTCGTCTTCGTGGCTTCATCTTCTTCATGGACTCGTTCTTCTTCCTTGCGGGATTTCAGGAAAGATGACTGCTACCCTGGATCTCACTACTATCATTGCTATGCTAGTTGCTTCGTTCTATCGCTATGCTGCGCTACCTATTACCTGTTTATCAAGCCATCCCATATTGCCATGAACCTCTAACCTTTGACACCTTTCCTATGCAAACCGTTGTTTGGCTATGTTCCTGCTTTGCTCAGCCCCTCTTATAGCGTTGCTAGTTGCAGGTGAAGTTGAAGATTTCTCCATGGTGGACCGGATTTATGTTGGGATATCACAATATCTCTTATATTATTAATGCATCTATATATTTGGTAAAGGGTGGAAGGCTCGGCCTTATGCCTGGTGTTTTGTTCCACTCTTGCCGCCCTAGTTCCTGTCATACCGGTGTTATGTTCCCGGATTTTGCGTTCCTAACGCGGTAGGGTGATTTATGGGACCCCCCTGATAGTTCGCTTTGAATAAAACTTGTCCACCAAGGCCCAACCTTGGTTTTACCTGCCTCACCACCACCTACTTTTCCCTTGGGAGTCGCTCTCTCGAGGTTCATCTTTATTTTAGCCCCCCCGGGCCAGTGCTTGTCTAAGTGCTGGTCCGAACCGAGTAGACTGCGGGGCCCCCTCGGGGCAACTCGAGGTCTGGTTTTACTCGTAGGATGTCTCATCCGGTGTTGCCCTGAGAACGAGATATGTGCAGCTCCTATTGGGATTGTTGGTGCATCAGGCGGCTTTGCTGGTCTTGTTTTACCATTGTCGAAATGTCTTGTAAACCGGGATTTCGAGACTGATCGGGTCTTCCTGGGAGAAGGTCTATTCCTTCGTTGATCGCGAGAGCTTGTCATGGGCTAAGTTGGGACACCCCTGCAGGGTTTAAACATTCGAGAGCCGTGCCCGCGGTTATGTGGCAGATGGGAATTTGTTAATGTCCGGTTGTAGATAACTTGACACCAGATCCGAATTAAAATGCATCAACCGTGTGTGTAGCCGTGATGGTCTCTTCTCGGCGGAGTCTGGGAAGTGAACACGGTTTCTGTGTTATGTTTGACGTAAGTAGGTGTTCAGGATCACCTCTTGATCATTGGTAGCTTCACGACCGTTCCTTTGTTCCTCTTCTCGCTCTCATTTGCGTATGTTAGCCATCATATCTTGCTTAGCCGCTGCTGCAACCTCACCACTTTACCACTTCCTTTCCTATTAAGCTTTGCTAGTCTTGATACCCATGGTAATGGGATTGCTGAGTCCTCGTGGCTCATAGATTACTACAACAACAGTTGCAGGTATAGGTTATGCGATGATCATGACGCGAGAGCGATGTTGCTTGTTTTGGAGTTTCTTCTTCTGCTTCTTCGATCAGGGGATAGGTTCCAGGTTGGCAGCCTGGGCTAGCAGGGTGGATATTGTTTGAGTTTCTGTTTATGATTCATCCGTAGTCGGATGTTGTTCTTGTATGTTGTATTGTTGTATTCATGTGACCTTGTATGTATTGTATGTATCCCCTCTATTATGTAATGTTGATGTAATGATATCCGCCTTGCAAAAGCGTTCCAATATGCGGGTCTATCCTTGGTGGGACCTTCGAGTTCCTTTTGGATAGGGTCGCATATTGGGCGTGACAAGTTGGTATCAGAGCCTCGACCGACCTTAGGAGCCCCCTTGATTGATCGTGTAGTTTGGCCGTTGTTGAGTCTAGAAGAAAACTTTTTCGGAGTCTAGTTATATCGGAGAGTAGGAATTATTTTTACTCCTCTGCCCCTTCGTCGCTCTGGTGAGAAATCTTGACGTAGGTGTTTTGAACTACTCCTCTGCCCATTCAAATTTTTCTTTAGGTTCACGCAGTTTGGTTTTCCGATCGTTGTTCCTCAGCTCTTTTATCCGGTGCATTTCTCGTCAAGTTGACTCAAGCCTCTTCATCTTTGAGTTCAATCCTCAGTTGTTTTCTTTTCCCACCCGCCCACCCTTTCTTCCTCTCGGAACCAGAGTCCGTAATCGAGTATCCATCATACTCGTGTGAAGTCTTTGCTTCCTTTACTCAATGATTTCAACCGGTGTTTTCTCTTCAAGTTATTCATCGGTTTTACCCCTTCCAAGTTGCCTTTGTTTTTCCCGCCCTCCCACCCTCTTCTTACCGGAGTCTGAGTCTCTTTCGACCATCTATTTCATTCGTGTGGAGCCTCTTCAATCTTGGGTCAATTATTTCAACCGGTGAATTCTCGTCTCGTTTGACATTCTTCATCTCTTCTTCGGTAGATTCAATTCAAGTATTCGGTGTTGATCATATTCTTTTCCTCGGCTCAAATGTTTTCCCCTTGCTCGTTCGCCACTCGCCAGTTTATCCTTCCGGAGTGGTCAAGAAATCTCAGGAGATTCGTCTGTGTTTGAATTAATTCGAGGTGGTCACCTCATTCAAATATTTCATTGTTCCGGTGCTTCATCTATCTGTTCAACAATCCTTTCAATGGTGTTTTCTTTTAGTGGGACCTAAGCCACAGGTCTTTTCCCAGGATCTTACCTGACTCTTCTACTTCCCCCGGAGTTATTCTCAATTCTTTTCAAGTGTGACGTAAGAATGAATTCCATCAGTCACTTGCCTTCTCCAAGTTCTCATTCAAATTCTTTTCATTGTCGGATCAACCTCTTCGCTTTTATTCTCCCAGAGTATCTCAGTAATTTTGGTGGTGTTTCTCGTCATCATTTGAAGAAGAGTTTTCCTCTAAATCTTGTCCGTTCTCCCGGAGATTCGCGGTGCTAGCTCGATGTTATCCTATCAAATTGTTTCAATTCATGCAAATTCTTTTCATTCATCCGGAGTATTTCAGGAGTTGATTTCTTTTCGTTTCCCCGGAGGCCATCATTCCTGTTAATGTTCTCTATTTATCCCGGTGCTTCGTTCAAGTGTTCTTTAATCAGCTCATGATCTCTTTGTTCTTTTGCATCTAAATCCCCTCTAGCATATTTGTTCCTCTAATTCTTCCCGGTGATTCAGTCTTTTTCATCAGTCATTTTCGAATTCTTACGGTGGTTCATTCAAGATTCTTTTCCTTGATTATCTTTTTAATCCATTTGTTCTTTTTAATTCTACCGGTGGTTCATGAAGACCTTCTCAAGTTTGCGATATGTCACTTCTCAATCCTTTTTTTTCAAGAAGAATAAGTAGTATGCATAATCCATTGTGTCATCAATTTAATTTGATGAAGGATAAGCATACAATAAATCTTATTCTTATTTCATCCAAGTGATTAATCCTTTCTTTCGGAGTTTGTTCTCGATGAATAAATTCTAGTTCCAAGTGTTTCATCTTTTCTTTTCCGGAGTTCAATTATTTCCTCGGCCATCTCGTCGGAACCTCATCTATATCATCGTAAGATTTAATCTTTTTCTTTCATCCTTCTTTCTATCTCATCATCTTTTTGTCAACGGAGTTCTTCATGGCGGTTCTTCATGATTTAATTCATTCTCAAGAGTTCATCACGTTTCATTCCATCCTCTCAAGTTCGTGTTCTATTCCCCCATGTTTCAGCCGGAGTGCTACCTAAATCGTTTCAGTCTTATTCGTTTCTTTTCTCATTCTAACCACTCCGGTTAGAACGAGTTGCTTTCATAGTCTATCTGATTCCATGAGCTTTCGATTCTCGCCATTCTCGTCGTTCCTCTCTTCTTCTCGAGTGCTCTCGACTCTTTGCTTCTTCTCTTGAGTTCTTGTTTCACTCATCCCTTTTTCTCTTCCGTCTCGGTCCTGAGATCTCGGGACGAGATCTCTTGTTAGTGGAGGAGTGTTGTAACGCCCCGGTTTCGATGCGCCAGGTGTCTGCCAGTTATTCGCCATAGTTGCCATGTCTTGTGCTTACGTGTTGCACTTTGCCATGTCATCATCTGCATTTCTTTGTCATGTCATCATGTGCATTTCATTTTGCATACGTGTTCGTTTCATGCATCCGAGCATTTTCCCCGTTGTCCGTTTTGCAATCCGGCTCTCCTATGTCCTCCGGCGTTCCCCTTTTGTCTTCTGTTGTGAGCGGGTATTAAACTTTCTCGGAATGGCCCGAGGTTTGCCAAGCGGCCTTGGTATAGTACCGGTAGAAAGCCTGTCACGTTTCGTGCCATTTGGAGGTCGTTTGATACTCCAACGGTTAACCGGGTAACCGTAAAGCCCTCTTTTGTTGCAGCCCAACACCCCTTCCAAAGTGGCCCAAAACCCACCAAACTCCCCTCCATGCTCTCGGTCGTTCGATCACGATCGCGTGGCCGAAAACCGCACCTCATTTGGACTCTCCTAGCTCCCTCTATCTATAAATATGTCTTCCCCTTCCAAATTCGCGGTCCAACCCTAGCCCTCTCCCTCCTCGCGCCGCCGGACATGTCCGCCCGGCGGCCGGACACGTCCACCGCCAGCCTCCACGTCGCCCGGACCAATCAGGGGATGCCACGTCACCCGCGCCGCCGCCCCAGCCTCTCGCGCGCTGCCACGTGTCCCCCAGCGCCCACTTCGCCGCGGGCCCGCCGAGCCCATCTGAGGCCCGCGCG
>NC_041386.1:700061959-700072920 GCF_002162155.2 Triticum dicoccoides | reverse complement strand
TCGAGCGCCACCCGCTCCTCCACCGCGCTCGCCCCGCCGCCGCAGCGCCCGGCGCCGCCCGCGACCGCCACCCCGAGCGCCCCGCCCGCGCCTCCGTAGCTGGGCCTCGCCCCGGCAGCCCCCGCCGGCGCCGCCCCGGCTCGTGCCCGAGCCGGCCGGCCGCCGCCGCCTTCGCCCCGCGGCCTCCCTCCGGCCTCCCTCCGGCCTCCTCCGGCTAGATCCGGGCCGGAGCCGCCCGGATCCGGCCGTCCCTGACCTCCCCGGCCACCTCGTCGCCCTATTCGTCAACTCCGGCGAGCTCTGGCGATCTTCGTAAACCGTGCGAACCGTAAGGTTGACCCCCGAAATCACTAAGTCCCTGGTAATTTTGCATAAACATGTCATGTTCATCGCATCACATCTCTGCATCCGTAGCTCCATTTTGCATGTGTAATATGTCAAATTGTTCGCCTCGACGAGTACTTCATTTCATTCCATTGCATCATTTTCATTTGAGCTCATCTTGATGCCCGAAATGCTGTTGGAAGAGTGCATGTTGATGTTAATCTGCTGAAACTGTTATAAGTTGCTCATTTGTCATTTTTGCCATGATTGATGTGTGAATCCTATGAACATGATGTCTTCATGTGTTTTGATCTATGCCATGCCATCTTTCCAGGGGTGTATGCCATGTATTTTTGTGATCAATGTGGTGACTAGCACAAGCATGCAAACTAGGCTTCGTGATATTGCTGATTTTAGTCCCTGTTCTGCTGTTATTTTGATGCCATGTAAACTTGATGCTACAGAGAGATCCATGCATATTTAGAGATACTTCAGTAAGGATGTTTTGAACATATGGTTATTTTCTATCCATTCATGCCCTTGTTTGCAATTATGGAGTAGTCTAACATGTCATTTGAGTGCTCTACTTTTGCTTCAAAATGTTTCCTGGCAGATTGTTTACTTGTTATTCAATTTGGCCAAGCTTACTATAGTTGATCCTTGCATGCTATGGACTTGTTCTTGACTTGGTTTGTTTCATAAATATGCCTTCTTGATGATTCTATGCTTATCTTGTCATGCAATGACTTGTGGTGAGTGAATCGAGCTTGTTCAGTACTGTACTTGTTGTTGCTGTTTTGCTAGACAGATTCTGTTATACTTTGTTGCTATGTTAACATGCTTCTACTAATCATTCTGTGCATAATCTGGAGATGCTCTATAAACATGTTTTGATCTACATGTCTTGCTCTATCCATTCATGCCCTTGGTTGAAATTATAGCCTGCTGTAACATGTTGTTATCTTACTCCAAAGTTGCTTGATAATGTTGCTATCAGCCTGTTAACATTAAGTTCACTTGTTCCCATGTGTTTTGCTAGTGATCCATGTACCCTATGACCTTGCTCTTGCCATGCTTAGCTTCATAAACATGCCTTCTTACTGTTGGTTGCCTTGCCATGCCATGTATTGCTCTGTGGTGAGTGGTTCAAGCTCACCAGCATGCCTACTTGTTGTTGTTCCTGCCATGTTTGAATCTGTAATATAACTTGCCATGTTTACATGGGTGCCATCATATTTTCTATGCCTTTTTGGCTCATGGTCAGTAAGGGACTTTTGATCTATGCAATTAGTAGATTCATGCCATGCCTTTGTTTGCCATGATAAGTTCCTGTAACATGTTGTTTGCTTGCTCTAAACATTGCAACCTGATGTTATTTCCTGATAAGTCTGAAACTGTTATTATTTGCAATCTTCCCATGTCTTTTTGAGCATGTTCTAGTTGTTTCTAGAGATAGCTCAGTGTTCATGTTTTGTTATGCTTTACCAGTACTTCATGCCCATGCCTTTTATTATTATGTTGAGATGTTGTAGCATGTTGTTTTGATGCTTGCAAGATGCCTAGTTGCTGTTTTGGACAGATTGTTGCTATGACTTGTATAGAGTGTATGTGTTGCACCGTTGCTCCGTTTTGAGTGTGCTCTATATGAAACTTGCTTGTTTTTGCATGTAGTTTCATATTATCATGTTGCATCCTTGTTTTGAGGTGTTTGCTTGATGTTTGTATGCATTTTGCGTCAAGTCCATGCTTAACTTGTTTTGCTCATATCTTCTAGGCCGTAGCTCCGAATCTAATGAACTTTATATGTAACTTGACTAGAATTTCGTGTAGATCATCTTGGTGCATCTTAACTTGCTGTTTAACAACTTGAACATAAGGTTTATTCAGTTCTGGACCAATTTCGAAATTTCCATATGAGGACTTACCGGAATTGTTATATGTTGTTTCCGGCCTCATTTAAACTTGCCTTGATGTGTTGTTCTTGTTTGCATCATCCCTTGCCATGAGTAGCTTCATGTAGCTTTGTCATGCATCATGCTTGTTGTGCATCATGTCTTGTCTATCTGTGGTGTGTTTACCATGTTGTGTGCTTCTTCTTGTTAGTTCCTGTTTCGTTGCGATCGTGAGGATTCGTTCATCTACGGTTGGTTCGTCTTCGTGGCTTCAACTTCTTCATGGACTCGTTCTTCTTCCTTACGGGATTTCAGGCAAGATGACCGCTACCCTGGATCTCACTACTATCATTGCTATGCTAGTTGCTTCGTTCTATCGCTATGCTGCGCTACCTATTACCTGTTTATCAAGCCATCCCATATTGCCATGAACCTCTAACCTTTGACACCTTTCCTATGCAAACCGTTGTTTGGCTATGTTCCCGCTTTGCTCAGCCCCTCTTATAGCGTTGCTAGTTGCAAGTGAAGTTGAAGATTTCTCCATGGTGGACCAGATTTATGTTGGGATATCACAATATCTCTTATATTATTAATGCATCTATATATTTGGTAAAGGGTGGAAGGCTCGGCCTTATGCCTGGTGTTTTGTTCCACTCATGCCGCCCTAGTTTCCGTCATACCGGTGTTATGTTCCCGGATTTTGCGTTCCTAACGCGGTCGGGTGATTTGTGGGACCCCCCTGACAGTTCGCTTTGAATAAAACTTGTCCAGCAAGGCCCAACCTTGGTTTTACCATTTGACTCACCACCACCTACTTTTCCCTTGGGAGTCGCTCTCTCGAGGGTCATCTTTATTTTAGCCCCCCCGGGCCAGTGCTTGTCTAAGTGCTGGTCCGAACCGAGTAGACTGCGGGGCCCCCTCGGGGCAACTCGAGGTCTGGTTTTACTCGTAGGATGTCTCATCCGGTGTTGCCCTGAGAACGAGATATGTGCAGCTCCTATCGGGATTGTCGGCGCATCGGGCGGCTTTGCTGGTCTTGTTTTACCATTGTCGAAATGTCTTGTAAACCGGGATTCCGAGACTGATCGGGTCTTCCTGGGAGAAGGTCTATTCCTTCGTTGATCGTGAGAGCTTGTCATGGGCTAAGTTGGGACACCCCTGCAGGGTTTAAACTTTCGAGAGCCGTGCCCCGGTTATGTGGCAGATGGGAATTTGTTAATGTCCGGTTGTAGATAACTTGACACCAGATCCGAATTAAAATGCATCAACCGTGTGTGTAGCCGTGATGGTCTCTTCTCGGCAGAGTTCGGGAAGTGAACACGGTTTCTGTGTTATGTTTGACGTAAGTAGGTGTTCAGGATCACCTCTTGATCATTTCTAGCTTCACGACCGTTCCTTTGTTCCTCTTCTCGCTCTCATTTGCGTATGTTAGCCATCATATCTTGCTTAGCCGCTGCTGCAACCTCACCACTTTACCCCTTCCTTTCCTATTAAGCTTTGCTAGTCTTGATACCCATGGTAATGGGATTGCTGAGTCCTCGTGGCTCACAGATTACTACAACAACAGTTGCAGGTACAGGTTATGCGACGATCATGACGCGAGAGCGATGTTGCTTGTTTTGGAGTTTCTTCTTCTGCTTCTTCGATCAGGGGATAGGTTCCAGGTCGGCAGCCTGGGCTAGCAGGGTAGATATTGTTTGAGTTTCTGTTTATGATTCATCCGTAGTCGGATGTTGTTCTTGTATGTCAATATTCATGTGACCTTGTATGTATTGGATGTATCCCCTCTATTATGTAATGTTGATGTAATGATATCCGCCTTGCAAAAGCGTTCCAATATGCGGGTCTATCCTTGGTGGGACCTTCGAGTTCCTTTTGGATAGGGTCGCATATTGGGCGTGACAATATGTCCGCACCCAAATACATACAAAACCATATATGCTACGTAGATCATCTACAACTTAATATGAACAAAAGAATCGGACATAGATAGGGTAATCCGACACAGTGAAATTACATACAATTCCATCCAAAAGGGCCATCGGAGTTCGGCACCATACTAAAATGCAAGATTTAAAACTAACTAAACATACCTAAAAGCCAAGATTTAAAATGAATTAAACATATGGGCGCGGCCGGAGTTCATCACATTGTCATCGGCCCCTTCCTCTTTGTGTCTCGGGAGCGACGGCTATCCCCGGTGTAGGCGTTGGCGGCAGCGGAGCATGGTCACTCGTCGTGCCGTTGTCTGAGGAGGAGGAGGAGGAGGAGGAACTGATGATCCCAACCATGCGACGGGCGGCGTGGTTATGTTCCCTCGTGATTCAGGCGGCTCTCTCTGTCGCCAACGACCTCTGCGTCGCAAACCTCTCTGACTCCTCGAACGCGATGCGGAGCAGTGCTTCACTTTGGCGGCACCGTCGGCGGGCGTCGGTCTCAAGGGAGGTGTATGATGAGTGGACTGCATCACGGAGCGCCTCGTCGTTGTTGGAGGTGGGTGGCACCGGCTCCGGTGTAGATCGAGACGATCAGCAACCATAGCGGCTCCAGGCGGCTTGCGCCATGTGTCGGGGTTACGATCCTAATAATGAGTATTAGGGGTACGAAAGAGGGGCAAAGCCTAGCTACAGCGCAGGTGTAAAACTCGGTGTTTAGCAAGTTCAGGGCACTCTCGATGAAGGTAATAGTCCTACGTCTCGTGCCTTGAGGCTTGGTTTTCTTGAGGGGTATGATTACAGTGATTGCTTAACCCCAGCTCAGGAGGAGGAGTGCGGCTTATATAGAGTGCTCTACTACCTCCATAGCTCCCATGTCGCTGGGGCACTTAATGCTCATAAGTACTGCAGTTACAAGTGTAAAGCGTCGCAACTATAGCGGCTATAGGTAACGGTAGCTATGACGCTAGTTTAAGAATGACTTAGGGTTCCCCGACCGTTGCAGCTCCCACGTTGTCCCTTTACACTAGTAGAAAAGGGGGCAATGGTCCAGGCCGGTCCAGCCCATTAGTCCCGGTTCAATCCAGAACCAGGACCAATGGGGGCATTGGACCCGGTTCTTGAGCCCCGGGGGCCGGCCGGGCCACGTGGGCCATTGGTCCCTGTTCGTCTGGACCTTTTGGTCCCGGTTGGAAGGACGAACCGGGACCAATGGGCCTCGCTCCTGGCCCACCACCATTGGTCAACCGGGACCAATGGTGGTGCCTATATATACCCCCTGCTCGTGAGCAGAGCACTCCCACTGCTCTGTTTTTCGTGGCCGGCGAGGGGAGAGCTTTGTGGTGCTCTAGCTCACCTCCTATGCACACGAGGTGTTCGATGGAATGCCCGAGCCACACTACTTAAGCTTTCTCCCCTCCAAGCTTGACTGCCAAGCTCCATTTTCCTCAACATTTGTCTAGATTTAGCGGTCCGTCATGCCCCATCCCCGTCTTCACCGTCGTCGATCACCCGCGCCGATCTCATCGCTGGCACCACCGTGGTGAGCCTCTTGTTCTTATCTTCTTTCTGAAAGGAAAAATATTCTTACTTGTATGTTTAGATAGATACTTGTATTATTTTCTTACTTTTATTGTTGCATCTTATATAGTGCGATGGTTTTGGTATCCGCCCCCGTCGGCCCTCGTCCTATCTATGATTCGGATGTGGTATATATTATCTTTTCATAACTATTGGTTCATTTATTGTTTATGACAATTATGCCGACCAACGTGACATAGATTTTATTTATCTAGGAGGTTATTGAACCGGAAATTCCAACCGACCCTATTGTCGAGAGGTTAAATTTAGTTGAAGAAGAAAACAATTTCTTGAAGGAAAAAATTAGAAAAATTGAGGAGGAGAAGATGATATTGGAGTTGCATGTTGCGGATGTCGTCGATGATCACAAGATCAAGATGGATGCAATGCGCTTGAAGATTAGAAAGATTAGAAAATATGCCATTCATACCGAGGCTTGGTATCATTATGCCGTTGGATCAGTTGTTACATTGGTTGCGATTATGATCACATTTGTTTTCGCATTGAAATGTTTTACATAGTTTCAGTGTATGGTTTAATTAATTTAGATGCTCTGCAGAGCTTTATGTTGTTAGATGAGAACTATGTATGTACTTTGGTTTTAATGTGATGATGAACTTCTATTAATTTGGTCACTTCATTATATAATGCACGCGGATGAACCGGCAATGGATGTACGGTTCAAGACACACCTCCGAGTACATTAAGGCGTGCATGATTTTCTCGAAGTGGCTGAGGCAAACAAGCAGAATGGTTTTATGTGTTGTCCATGCCCTATATGTGGGAATACGAAGTCTTACTCTGACCGTAAAATCCTCCACACCCACCTGCTTTACAAGGGTTTCATGCCACACTATAATGTTTGGACGAGGCATGGAGAAATAGGGGTTATGATGGAAGACGGCGAAGAAGAAGAGTACGATGACAACTATGTGCCCCCTGAATACGGTGATGCTCCTGAAGATCAAGAGGAACCAGACGATGTGCACGATGATGCTGCAACAGGCGAAGCTGCTGAAGATCAAGAGGAACCAGACGATGTGCCCGATGATGATGATCTCCGCCGGGTCATTGTCGATGCAAGGATGCAATGCGAAAGTCAAAAGGAGAAACTGAAGTTCGATCACATGCTAGAGGACCACAAAAAAGGGTTGTACCCCAATTGCGAAGATGGCAACACAAAGCTCGGTACCGTACTGGAATTGCTGCAGTGGAAGGCAGAGAATGTTGTGCCTGACAAAGGATTTGAGAAGCTACTTAAAATATTGAAGAAGAAGCTTCCAAAGGATAACGAATTGCCCGACAGTACATACGCAGCAAAGAAGGTCGTATGCCCTCTAGGATTGGAGGTGCAGAAGATACATGCATGCCCTAATGACTGCATCCTCTACCGCGGTGCGTACAAGGATCTGAACGCATGCCCGGTATGTGGTGTATTACGGTATAAGATCAGACGAGATGACCCTGGTGATGTTGACGGCGAGCCCCCCAGGAAGAGGGTTCCTGCGAAGGTGATGTGGTATGCTCCTATAATACCACGGTTGAAACATCTGTTCAGAAACGGAGAGCATGCCAAGTTGATGCGATGGCACAGTGAGGACCGTAAGAAAGACGGGAAGTTGAGAGCACCCGCTGACGGGTCGAAGTGGAGAAAAATCGAGAGAAAGTACTGGGATAAGTTTGCAAGTGAGCCAAGGAACGTATGGTTTGCTTTAAGCGCGGATGGCATTAATCCTTTCGGGGAGCAGAGCAGCAATCACAGCACCTGGCCCGTGACTCTATGTATGTATAACCATCCTCCTTGGATGTGCATGAAGCGGAAGTTCATTATGATGACAGCTCTCATCCAAGGCCCTAAGCAACCCGGCAATGACATTGATGTGTACCTAAGGCCATTAGTTGAAGAACTTTTACAGTTGTGGAATGGAAACGGTGTACGTACATGGGATGAGCACAAACAGGAGGAATTTAACCTAATGGCGTTGCTGTTCGTGACCATCAACGATTGGCCCGCTCTCAGTAACCTTTCAAGACAGACAAACAAGGGATACCACGCATGCACGCACTGTTTACTTGACACCGATAGTATATACCTGGCAAGCTGCAGGAAGAATGTGTACCTGGGCCATCGTCGATTTCTTCCGACCAACCATCAATGTCGAAAGAAAGGCAAGCATTTCAAAGGCGAGGCAGATCACCGAAAGAAGCCCGCCATGCGTACCGGTGATCACGTACTTGCTATGGTCAATGATTTACACGTAATCTTTGGAAAGGGTCCCGGCGGACTAGCTGTTCCGAGTGACGCTAGGGGACACGCACCCATGTGGAAGAAGAAATCTATATTTTGGGACCTACCCTACTGAAAAGACCTAGAGGTCCGCTCTTCGATCGACGTGATGCACGTGACGAAGAACCTTTGCGTGAACCTGCTAGGCTTCTTGGGCGTGTATGGGAAGACAAAAGATACAGCTGAGGCACGGGAGGACCTGCAACGTTTGCACGAAAAAGACGGCATGCCTCCAAAGCAATATGAAGGTCCTGCCAGCTATGCTCTTACCAAAGAAGAGAAGGAAATCTTCTTTGAATGCCTGCTTAGTATGAAGGTCCTGACTGGCTTCTCGTCAAATATAAAAGGAATAATAAATATGGCAGAGAAAAAGTTTCAGAACCTAAAGTCTCATGACTGCCACGTGATTATGACGCAACTGCTTCCGGTTGCATTGAGGGGGCTTCTACCGAAAAACGTCCGATTAGCCATTGTGAAGCTATGTGCATTCCTCAATGCAATCTCTCAGAAGGTGATCGATCCAGAAATCATACCAAGGCTAAGGAGTGATGTGGTGCAATGTCTTGTCAGTTTCGAGCTGGTGTTCCCACCATCCTTCTTCAATATCATGACGCACGTCCTAGTTCATCTAGTTGACGAGATTGTCATTCTGGGCCCCGTATTTTTACACAATATGTACCCCTTTGAGTGGTTCATGGGAGTCCTAAAGAAATATGTCCGTAACCGTGCTAGGCCAGAAGGAAGCATCTCCATGGGCCATCAAACAGAGGATGTCATCGGGTTTTGTGTTGACTTCATTCCTGGCCTTAAGAAGATAGGTCTCCCTAAATCGCGGTATGAGGGGAGACTGACTGGAAAAGGCACGCTTGGAAGGGACTCAATAATATGCCGGGACGGATATTCTTGGTCTCAAGCACACTACATAGTTCTACAGAACTCTACCTTGGTGACCCTGTATGTCGATGAACACAAGAACAGTCTGCGCTCCAAACACCCGGAGCAGTGCGACGACTAGATTACATGTGAACACATCAGGACTTTCAGCAGTTGGTTGGAAGCACGTATCAGAGGTGACAACACTCTTTGTGATGAGCTGTACTTGTTATCCAGGGGACCATCTTTGACTGTATTGATTTTGAAAGGATACAAGATAAATGGGAATACATTTTACACGATTGACCAAGATCAAAAGAGCACCAACCAAAACAGCGGTGTCCGCTTTGATGCAACAACCGAGAGGGGAAATGACACATATTATGGTTACATAGTGGACATATGGGAAATTGACTATGGACATGATTTTAAGGTCCCTTTGTTTAAGTGCAAATGGGTCAATCTGTCAGGAGGCGGGGTACAGGTAGACCCACAGTACGGAATGACAACAGTGGATCTAAAAAATCTTGGGTACACTGACGAACCGTTCGTCCTAGCCAATGATGTGGCACAGGTTATCTATGTGAAGGACATGTCTACCAGACCAAGAAAGAGAAAAGATAAGGAAACGGATACATCATACGATGAGCCAAAGCGCCACATAGTTCTTTCAGGAAAAAGGGACTTCGTGGGAGTGGAGGACAAGACAGACATGTCTGAAGATTATGAAAAGTTTCATGAAATTCCTCCCTTTAAAGTCAAGGCTGACCCCAGCATCCTGATAAACAATGAAGATTATCCATGGTTACGGCGCAATAAGCAAATGATACAAGCGAAGAAAAAGTGAAGACTTTCTCCCGCAACTATTATGATGATACCATGCCAACTTTGTAACTGACGAGTATGATACCATTGTCCGTTTTGTAAATGCACATGCTATGTGTGGGTCAATTTATGATACCATGCCAACTTTCAACTTTTTCAGAGTTCATTTGAAATGCTTTAATGTCTTATGGTTCGGCCCTCGTAATAATTAAAAATAGCAACAATAAGTATTTTGTTGTAAGTAGAAACAAAATAAAATAAATAAAGCAAGAATGATAACAAAAAAACAAAAAAAGTGGAAAGTTTATAATTTTCCTAAAACTAAAAGCAAAAGGAATTAAAAAATAAAGCAAAAAATAAAAGAAAATAAATAATGCAGAAAACAAAACAAAAAAACAACAATAAGTATTTTGTTGTAAGTAGAAACAAAATAAAATAAATAAAGCAAGAAAGAAAACAAAAAAAAAGTGTTTTCAAATTTGAAAAGTAATGGCACTAACAGAAAGTTTATAATTTTCCTAAAACTAAAAGCAAAAAGAATTAAAAAATAAAGCAAAAAAACAAAAGAAAATAAATAATGCAGAAAACAAGACAAAAAAACTGGAAAAAATAAAAATAGCAACAATAAGTAAAGAAAACAAAAAAACAAAAAATGCCACCTACTGGGCCCACACGGCCTGAATACGACTTGAATCCCTACTTTGGGCCAGGATTCAGGCCCGCAGAAGGCCTAGAAGGCCCATCAGGCAAAGCAGTAGCTAGTAGGCCCGTAAGCCTGCAATTGAGAGGAGCTCGAGAGGGGTGCGGCAGTGGGGCTTATAAACCACTGCGTGCCCCTCTCAACTAGCGAGGTGGGACTAAACTTTGGCCCCGACGCGGGCAGCACAGGGGCCTTTGGTCCCGGTTGGTGGCACCAACCGGGACTAAAGGGGGGGCATTGGTCCCGGTTGGTGCCACCAACTGGGACTAAAGGCCGCAGCTTCCCGCCCTTTGGGCTGCCGAAAAGAGTCCTTTGGTCCCGGTTAGTGGCACCAACCGGGACTAAAGGGGGCATTAGTCCCGGTTTGAGCCACCAACCGGGACCAATGCTCCTTGTATATAAGTAGCACTTCGCAGTTTTGCAGAGTTCGTTGCCACCAGTTGCCCCCCGACGACGCCGAGCACATCGACGCCGCCAGGTTGCCCTGACGCCGCCCGCCGCCCCCGCCGTCGCCGTCGCCGTCGCCCGCGCCCGTCGTCGTCACC
>NC_041386.1:700050766-700061904 GCF_002162155.2 Triticum dicoccoides | reverse complement strand
GCCGCGCCCCGAGCCGCTGCCTCGTCGCCGTCGCCCGCCCCCGCGCGCCGCCGCTGCTGTGAGCCGTCGCGCCGCACCGGCTCTGTTTTTTTTTCATTTTTATTAGTTTAATTTTTTCGTTCAATGTATATATATGTGTATGTATGTGGCTATATATATATATGCGGCTCTGTTTTTTTTCATTTTTATTATTTTAGTTTTTTTGTTCATATATATATATATATAGTGTATATGTGTATGTATGTGGCTATGTGTATGTAATGTTCAAAAATTGTTCAGAGCATGTTTTTGTTCATATATGTATTTATTGTTCATATGTGTATTTATTGTTCATGTTTTTTTCTGTTCATAGATTTTTTTGGTGATATTAATTATTGTATAATATGCAAATGTTTGTATATTCATACGAACAATGCATTAGGCAAAACCTTTGTTTTTTTTTGAAATTTTCTATTTGAACATTTTTTTTAAAACAAGCAATACTAAACGAATGAGAGGAAAAAGGAAAATAAGAAGAGGAAGAAAGGAGAAAAAGAGGAGAGGAAGAAGAGGAGAAATAAATAAGAAGAGGAAAAAAGAAGAAAAAGAAGAGGAGAAGAAGAAAGGAATAGAGGAGAAAGAAGAAATTCTAATTTCTTCTTTCTCCTCTATTCCTTTCTTCTTCTCCTCTTTTTTTTCTTCTTTTTTTCTTCTTCTTCTTCCTTCTTCCTTCTTCCTTCTTTCTCTTTTCTTCCTTTTCCTTAATTATTTTCCTTTCTCGAGGGAGAAGAAGAAAAAGAAGAGGAGAAGAAGAAAGAAAGGAATAGAGGAGAAAGAAGAAACTTCAACACGAGCTAGGGGTGGTACCGATACCCCCTCCCCGATAACTCTCGAGGACACCCAAACCCTAGAGAGAAAACGATGTTGGTCTCCTACCCCTCCCGCCGCGCCCCTACCCGACAAATTAACTCTCTCGAGGCCACCCAAATTTATCAAGTTAAAAGAGCGTTGTCGTCGAGGCCACCCCAAACCCTTGAAGCGTTGTGTCGAGGCGACCCCAAACCCTAGAGAAGCAGCGTCGAGGCCACTAACATGATTCCTTATTGTGATTAGCTAGCTAGTTCTACGTTTGCCACTAATATATATATATATATATATATATATATATATATATATATCCATCTGTACCATGTTTGAATAATAATTGACATGTTGTAAATATTTGCAGAAACTATGGAGCACTCCCGAGACGAAGAAACAAAAGCGATGTTGGGGGACACAATCGCAAATGGAAGTGATGATGTTGCGTCATTTCTCATCGACACCGATGGTCAGCTGGAAGGACTGGATGAAGAAGAGGGCTATGTTTATGATGGCTTCGACCCATTAATGCTGGTACAAGAGGAGGAGTACGTTCATGATGCCTCCGGTGACACAATGGAGGTACAAGAAGGAGACCGTGCTGACTGCTCCGGTCACCGAACCGAGTCCGGCCAGGTATATATATATTAGTTAAGCTCGTGCTGACTAGTTATTTGATGCATCCATTGTTTTGGTATATGTACACATATTAATTACTGTCGTCTTTCTTCCTTATAATTTCTAGCCCTCCGGATCGAGCACAACTTCGGTAAGGAGACGAGGCCCGAAGAAAAAGTTGAGCTCGGATGAAAAGTTTGAGATCATAGAAATCGCGCCCGACGGTGAACCGATTGAACCCATCGGGACAAAGCGCGCATTTTCTGCTCAGTGCGGGGTTCTTGTTAGGGACAAGATCCCGATCAGCATCCAGCAATGGTATAAGCCTGCTAAGGATGAAGACGCTGAGGTGTCTTATGTCAATGATATGCAGAAAGAAGATCTTTGGACTGAGCTGAAGGCAAATTTCACCCTACCTACAGAGGAGGATCTGGAGAATCCAGTTAAAGAGCAATTAATCAAGTCTTGTGCTCTTAAGAAGATGGCAAGCCTAATGAGGAGGTGGAGGAAAGAGCTGAACCAGTTTGTCGTGAAAAAAAAACACCAGAATTCATCGGCAAATATGAGCAGATCAAAGATCACTGGCCCGCATTTGTGGCCCACAAGACATCAGAAAAGAGTAAGAAGATGTCGGAGACAAACAAGAAAAATGCTGCGAAGAAGAAGCTTCACCATCGCACGGGGTCAGGTGGCTACCTCAAAGCCCGACCTAAATGGTCCAAGGCTGAGCATGATCTGCTTGAAAAAGGGATCGAACCAGAGACAATGCGCTGGCCAGACCGTTGCCGGACTTGGTTCTTCGAGGCTGGCGGAACCTTGGACCCTGTAACAGGGAAGTGTCAGTGGACGGACGAGCAACTGCAAACACCAGTCAAGAACCTTCGACACTATATCGATGCAGCGCAACGAGGGACGTTCCTTCCAAACAGGGAGAAGGACAAGCTCACAATGGCCCTTGGGAATCCCGAGCACCCTGGACGGACACGAGGCACGCCAGGCTCCATTCCGTGGAAGGTTGGTTTTCCGGACGCAGGGGTTACAAAACCCACGAGAGGAGGAAGAAACTGGAGCAGGACCAAATGCAGGCGCTGCTTGGAAGGGTAATGGGGCTAGAGGATCGAGAAGAGGAACGAGAAGCAGCAGATCGCAACAAACGACATGCCAAAGCTTCCCCCGAAGCTACCCCGCCATCTCAGCGGAGAAGTAGCGTGGCTTCCACCGAGCTACTTCAGCCGGAGCATGTCTTGACGGCTCCTGCCAGCTATCCCGTGGATGGTTCTCAAAATTGCCACATTATGGCGCGATGGATGAATTTCAAGGTCAAGGCGGTTGTTGGCCAAGTTTATCCTAGTGGACCCGGCACAACTTATCACTGCCAGCCGATTCCAGAAGGATTTGCTAAGGTGATGTTGGATGAAATAACGGAGGGATTTGAGGACCTCGCGCTTGAGCACCCTACCGGTGAAGGGGAGACTAGGCTGGGTTCTGCACTGAAGACTCCATGCCTGTGGCGGAAGGAGCTCATCAACCTTCTGAACTAGACGCCTCCGCCTCCTCCTCCTCCTCCGGCGAGTCAAGGCACTCCGCCTCGTCCACCGCCTCCTCCTCCGGCGAGTGACGATCAAGGCACGTGTGGCGGCACTCCGCCTCCTCCACCGCCTCCTCCTCCGGCGAGTGACGATCAGGGCACGCGTGGAGGCACTCCGCCTCCTTCTCCGACGCGTGGCGGCACTCCGCCTCCTCCTTCTCCGCCTCACCAGCAAGGGCGGAAGAGACCCGCCGCTGCCCCGGCTGCTCCGGCGTGTCGTAGTCCTTCTCCTCCGCCTCGTAAGCAAGCACGAAAGAAGACAGACGCCGCAGTCGCTCCGTCTGCTCCGGCGTCTAGCAGCACAAGAAGAGGAGAGAGGCAATACAGATTAGGTCCACCTCTAAAGCCTCTAGAGAAGTTACCGTACGAGAGGACCGAGGAGGAAAACAATACGATCGTGAAGACCCACGTGAAGGAGTTCTTTGAAGGGGTGAAAGCAAAGAGACATCCACCTCCGGAGGAGAAGGTAGATCCGGTGAAAGCAAAGCACACTCTCGATGCCCTGAGGAAACCACCAGAGTCTCCGCCGAGAACCAACTATGAGCGCATTAGACATATCTCCAAACCAAGCGGTCGGGAACTACTGTCAGTGATAAAAGGTCAAAAGAACAACAAGCAAAGGGGAAAAAAATTGCCCAGCTCGGCGAACAAGCACAGCAATCGTGCCCCCCGCTCAATGTGTCTAATCCTCTGGGGTGTTGGGGAACGTAGTAATTTCAAAAAAAATCCTACGCACACGCAAGATCATGGTGATGCATAGCAACGAGAGGGGAGAGTGTTGTCTACGTACCCTCGTAGACCGAAGCGGAAGCGTTGACGCAACATAGAGGAAGTAGTCGTACGTCCTCCCGGTTCAACCGATCCAAGCACCGTTACTCTGGCACCTCCGAGTTCTTGACACACGTACGGCTCGATGACGCACCCCGATCTCCGATCCAGCAGAGGCACGGGGAGGAGTTCCGTCAGCACGACGGCGTGGTGACGATCTTGATGTTCTACTGTCGTAGGGCTTCGCCTAAGCACCGCTACAATATTATCGAGGTGTAATCTCATGGAGGGTGGCACTGCACACGGCTAAGGAACGATCTCAATGATCAACTTGTGTGTCTATGGGGTGCCCCCCGCCCCTGTATATAAAGGAGGGAGGGAGGAGGAGGCCGGCCCAAGGGGGGGGCGCCCTAGGGGGGGCAAACCTACTCCAAGTAGGTTTGGCCCCCCTTTCCTATTAGGAGTAGGAGAGGGAAGGAAGAGGGGGGAGGAGAGAAGGAAAGGGGGGCCCGGCCCCCCTCCCAATTCGGATTGGGCTTGGGGGGGGCGCTCCCTCCCTTGCTCCTTCTCCCTCCCTTCCACTAAGGCCCAATAAGGCCCATATACTTACCGGGGGGTTCCGGTAACCTCCTGGAACTTCGATATAATCCCAATCTCATCCGGAACCTTTCCGGTGTCCAAATATATCCGTCCAATATATCAATCTTTATGTCTCGACCATTTCGAGACTCCTCGTCATGTCCGTGATCACATCCGGGACTCCGAACAAACTTCGGTACATCAAAATACATAAACTCATAATATAACTGTCATTGAAACCTTAAGCGTGCGGACCCTACGGTTCAAGAACAATGTAGACATGACCGAGACACGTCTCCGGTCAATAACCAATAGAGGGACCTGGATGCCCATATTGGTTTCTACATATTCTACGAAGATCTTTATCGGTCAAACCGCATAACAACATACATTGTTCCCTTTGTCATCGGTATGTTACTTGCCCGAGATTCGATCGTCGGTATCCAATACCTAGTTCAATCTCGTTACCGGCAAGTCTCTTTACTCGTTCCGTAATACATCATCTCGCAACTAACTCATTAGTTGAAATGCTTGCAAGGCTTAAGTGATGTGCATTACCGAGAGGGCCCAGAGATACCTCTCCGACATTCGGAGTGACAAATCCTAATCTCGAAATACGCCAACTCAACAAGTACCTTCGGAGACACCTGTAGAACACCTTTATAATCACCCAGTTACGTTGTGACGTTTGGTAGCATACAAAGTGTTCCTCCGGTAAACGGGAGTTGCATAATCTCATAGTCATAGGAACATGTATAAGTCATGAAGGAAGCAATAGCAACATACTAAACGATCGGGTGCTAAACTAATGATGTGACCTTGTTAATCAAATAACAACTCCTTGTTCATGGTTAGGAAACATAACCATCTTTGATTAACAAGCTAGTCAAGTAGAGGCATACTAGTGACACTCTGTTTGTCTATATATTCACACATGTATTATGTTTCTGGTTAATACAATTCTAGCATGAATAATAAACATTTATCATGATATAAGGAAATAAATAATAACTTTATTATTGCCTCTAGGGCATATTTCCTTCAGTCTCCCACTTGCACTAGAGTCAATAATCTAGATTACATAGTAATGATTCTAACACCCATGGAGTCTTGGTGTTGATCATGTTTTGCTCGTGGAAGAGGCTTAGTCAACGGGTCTGCAACATTCAGATCCGTATGTATGTTGCAAATCTCTATGTCTCCCACCTGGACTAGATCCCGGATGGAATTGAAGCGTCTCTTCATGTGTTTGGTTCTCTTGTGAAATCTGGATTCCTTTGCTAAGGCAATTGCTCCAGTATTGTCACAAAAGATTTTCATTGGACCCGATGCACTAGGTATGACACCTAGATCGGATATGGACTCCTTCATCCAGACTCCTTCATTGGCTGCTTCCGAAGCAGCTACGTATTCCGCTTCACACGTAGATCCCGCCACGACGCTTTGCTTTGAACTGCACCAACTGACAGCTCCACTGTTTAATGTAAACACGTATCCGGTTTGCGATTTAGAATCGTCCGGATCAGTGTCAAAGCTTGCATCAACGCAACCATTTACGATGAGCTCTTTGTCACCTCCATATACGAGAAACATATCCTTAGTACTTTTCAGGTATTTCAGGATGTTCTTGACCGCTGTCCAGTGATCCACTCCTGGATTACTTTGGTACCTCCCTGGTAGACTTATAGCAAGGCACACATCAGGTCTGGTACACAGCATTGCATACATGATAGAGCCTATGGCTGAAGCATAGGGAACACTTTTCATTTTCTCTCTATCTTCTGCAGTGGTCGGGCTTTGAGTCTTACTCAACTTCACACCTTGCAATATAGGCAAGAACCCTTTCTTTGCTTGATCCATTTTGAACTTCTTCAAAACTTTGTCAAGGTATGTGCTTTGTGAAAGTCCAATTAAGCGTCCTGATCTATCTCTATAGATCTTAATGCCCAATATGTAAGCAGCTTCACCGAGGTCTTTCATTGAAAAACTTTTATTCAAGTATCCCTTTATGCTTTCCAGAAATTCTATATCATTTCCAATCAATAATATGTCATCCACATATAATATTAGAAATGCTACAGAGCTCCCACTCACTTTCTTGTAAATACAGGCTTCTCCAAAAGTCTGTATAAAACCAAATGCTTTGATCACACTATCAAAACGTTTATTCCAACTCCGAGAGGCTTGCACCAGTCCATAAATGGATCGCTGGAGCTTGCACACTTTGTTAGCCCCCTTTGGATCGATAAAACCTTCTGGTTGCATCATATACAACTCTTCCTCCAGAAATCCATTCAGGAATGCAGTTTTTACATCCATTTGCCAAATTTCATAATCATAAAATGCGGTAATTGCTAACATGATTCGGACAGACTTAAGCATCGCTACGGGTGAGAAGGTCTCATCGTAGTCAACCCCTTGAACTTGTCGAAAACCTTTTGCAACAAGTCGAGCTTTGTAGACAGTAACATTACCGTCAGCATCAGTCTTCTTCTTGAAGATCCATTTATTCTCAATTGCTTGCCGACCATCGGGTAAGTCAACCAAAGTCCATACTTTGTTCTCCTACATGGATCCCATCTCAGATTTCATGGCTTCAAGCCATTTTGCGGAATCTAGGCTCACCATCGCTTCTTCATAGTTCGTAGGTTCATCATGATCTAGTAGCATGACTTCTAGAATAGGATTACTGTACCACTCTGGTGCGGATCTTACTCTGTTCGACCTACGAGGTTCTGTATTAACTTGATCTGAAGTTCTATGATCATCATCATCAACTTCCTCACCAGTTGGTTTTGACGTCACAGAAACCGGTTCCTGTGATGTATTATTTTCCAACAAGGGAGTAGGTAGAGTTACCTCATCAAGTTCTACTTTCCTCCCACTCACTTCTTTCGAGAGAAACTCCTTCTCTAGAAAGGATCCATTCTTAGCAACGAATGTCTTGCCTTCGGATCTGTGATAGAAGGTGTACCCAACTGTCTCCTTTGGGTATCCCATGAAGACACATTTCTCCGATTTGGGTTCGAGCTTATCAGGTTGAAGCTTTTTCACATAAGCATCGCATCCCCAAACTTTAAGAAACGACAACTTTGGTTTCTTGCCAAACCATAGTTCATAAGGTGTCGTGTCAACGGATTTCGACGGTGCCCTATTTAACGTGAATGTGGCCGTCTCTAAAGCATAACCCCAAAACGATAGCGGTAAATCTGTAAGAGACATCATAGATCGCACCATATCAAGTAAAGTATGATTACGACGTTCGGACACACCATTACGCTGTGGTGTTCCGGGTGGCGTGAGTTGCGAAACTATTCCACATTGTTTTAAGTGTAGACCAAACTCGTAACTCAAATATTCTCCTCCACGATCAGATCGTAGAAACTTTATTTTCTTGTTACGATGATTTTCAACTTCACTCTGAAATTCTTTGAACTTTTCAAATGTTTCAGACTTATGCTTCATTAAGTAGATATACCCATATCTGCTTAAATCATCTGTGAAGGTGAGAAAATAATGATATCCTCCACGAGCCTCAACATTCATCGGACCACATACATCTGTATGTATGATTTCCAACAAATCTCTTGCTCTCTCCATAGTACCGGAGAACGGCGTTTTGGTCATCTTGCCCATGAGGCACGGTTCGCAAGTACCAAGTGATTCATAATCAAGTGGTTCCAAAAGACCATCAGTATGGAGTTTCTTCATGCGTTTTACACCGATATGACCTAAACGGCAGTGCCAGAAATAAGTTGCACTATCATTATCAACTCTGCATCTTTTGGCTTCAACACTATGAATATGTGTATCACTACTATCGAGATTCATCAAAAATAGACCACTCTTCAAGGGTGCATGACCATAAAAGATATTACTCATATAAATAGAACAACCATTATTCTCTGATTTAAATGAATAACCGTCTCGCATCAAACAAGATCCAGATATAATGTTCATGCTCAACGCTGGCACCAAATAACAATTATTTAGGTCTAATACTAATCCCGAAGGTAGATGTAGAGGTAGCGTGCCGACCGCGATCACATCGACTTTGGAACCATTTCCCACGTGCATCGTCACCTCGTCCTTTGCCAGTGTTCGCTTAATCCGTAGTCCCTTTGTTCACCTTGCCATCTTTCTTATCCGCCAAATACTTGGGGCAGTTCCGCTTCCAGTGACCAGTCTGCTTGCAGTAGAAGCACTTAGTTTCAGGCTTAGGTCCAGACTTGGGTTTCTTCTCTTGAGCAGCAACTTGTTTGCTGTTCTTCTTGAAGTTCCCCTTCTTCTTCCCTTTGCCCTTTTTCTTGAAACTAGTGGTCTTGTTGACCATCAACACTTGATGCTCCTTCTTGATTTCTACCTCCGCAGCCTTTAGCATTGCGAAGAGCTCGGGAATCGTCTTATCCATCCCTTGCATATTATAGTTCATCACGAAGCTCTTGTAGCTTGGTGGAAGTGATTGGAGAATTCTGTCAATCACGCTATCATCCGGAAGAGTAACTCCCAGTTGAATCAAGTGATTACAATACCCAGACATCTTGAGTATGTTCTCACTGACAGAACTATTCTCCTCCTTCTTGCAACTATAGAACTTATTGGAGACTTCGTATCTCTCAATCCGGGCATTCTTATGGAATATTAACTTCAACTCCTGGAACATCTCATATGCTCCATGACGTTCAAAACGTCGTTGAAGTCCCGGTTCTAAGCCGTAAAGCATGGCACATTGAACTATCGAGTAGTCATCAGCTTTGCTCTGCCAGACGTTCTTAACGTCGTCAGTTCCATCAGCAGCAGGCCTGGCACCCATCGGTGCTTCTAGGACGTAATTTTTCTGTGCAGCAATGAGGATAATCCTCAAGTTACGGACCCAGTCCGCGTAGTTGCTACCATCATCTTTCAACTTAGCTTTCTCAAGGAACGCATTAAAATTCAACGGAACAACAGCACGGGCCATCTATCTACAATCAACATAGACAAGCAAGATACTACCAGGTACTAAGTTCATGATAAATTTAAGTTCAATTAATCATATTACTTAAGAACTCCCACTTAGACAGACATCTCTCTAGTCATCTAAGTGATCACGTGACCCAAATCAACTAAACCATAACCGATCATCACGTGAGATGGAGTAGTTTTCAATGGTGAACATCTTATGTTGATCATATCTACTATATGATTCACGCTCGACCTTTCGGTCTCCATGTTCCGAGGCCATATCTGCATATGCTAGGCTCGTCAAGTTTAACCTGAGTATTCTGCGTGTGCAAAACTGGCTTGCACCCGTTGTAGATGAACGTAGAGCTTATCACACCCGATCATCACGTGGTGTCTGGGCACGACAAACTTTGGCAACGGTGCATACTCAGGGAGAACACTTCTTGATAATTTTTAGTGAGAGATCATCTTAAAATGCTATCGTCAATCAAAGCAAGATAAGATGCATAAAGGATAAACATCACATGCAATCAATATAAGTGATATGATATGGCCATCATCATCTTGTGCTTGTGATCTCCATCTCCGAAGCACCATCATGATCACCATCGTCACCGGCGCGACACCTTGATCTCCATCGTAGCATCGTTGTCGTTTACGCCATCTATTGCTTCTACGACTATCGCTACCGCTTAGTGATAAAGTAAAGCAATTACAGGGCGTTTGCATTTCATACAATAAAGCGACAACCATATGGCTCCTGCCAGTTGCCGATAACTTTGGTTACAAAACATGATCATCTCATACAATAAAATATAGCATCATGTCTTGGCCATATCACATCACAACATGCCCTGCAAAAACAAGTTAGACGTCCTCTACTTTGTTGTTGCAAGTTTTACGTGGCTGCTACGGGCTTTAAGCAAGAACCAATCTCACCTACGCATCAAAACCACAACGACAGTTTGTCAAGTTGATGCAGTTTTAACCTTCGCAAGGACCGGGCGTAGCCACACTCGGTTCAACTAAAGTTGGAGAAACTGACACCCGCTAGTCACCTGTGTGCAAAGCACGGCGGTAAAACCAGTCTCGCGTAAGCGTACGCGTAATGTCGGTCCGGGCCGCTTCATCCAACAATACCGCTGAACCAAAGTATGACATGCTGGTAAGCAGTATGACTTATATCGCCCACAACTCACTTGTGTTCTACTCGTGCATATAACATCAAACCATAAAACCTAGGCTCGGATGCCACTGTTGGGGAACATAGTAATTTCAAAAAATTTCCTACGCACACGCAAGATCATGGTGATGCATAGCAACGAGAGGGGAGAGTGTTGTCTACGTACCCTCGTAGACCGAAGTGGAAGCATTGACGCAACGTAGAGGAAGTAGTCGTACGTCCTCCCGGTTCAACCGATCCAAGCACCGTTACTCCGGCACCTCCGAGTTCTTGACACACGTACAGCTCGATGACGCACCCCGATCTCCGATCCAACAGAGGCACGGGGAGGAGTTCCGTCAGCACAACGGCGTGGTGACAATCTTGATGTTCTACTGTCGCAGGGCTTCGCCTAAGCACCGCTACAATATTATCGAGGTGTAATCTCGTGGAGGGGGGCACCGCACACGGCTAAGGAACGATCTCAATGATCAACTTGTGTGTCTATGGGGAGCCCCCCGCCCCCGTATATAAACGAGGGAGGGAGGAGGAGGCCGGCCCAAGGGGGAGGCGTGCCCTAGGGGGGGCAAACCTACTCCAAGTAGGTTTGGCCCCCCTTTCCTATTAGGAGTAGGAGAG
>NC_041386.1:700042631-700050430 GCF_002162155.2 Triticum dicoccoides | reverse complement strand
TGCTCCTTCTCCCTCCCTTCCACTAAGGCCCAATAAGGCCCATATACTTATCGGGGGGTTCCGGTAACCTCCCGGAACTCCGGTATAATCCCAATCTCATCCGGAACCTTTCCGGTGTCCAAATATATCCGTCCAATATATCAATCTTTATGTCTCGACCATTTCGAGACTCCTCGTCATGTCCGTGATCACATCCGGGACTCCGAACAACCTTCGGTACATCAAAATACATAAACTGATAATATAACTGTCATCGAAACCTTAAGCGTGTGGACCCTACGGTTCGAGAACAATGTAGACATGACCGAGATACGTCTCTGGTCAATAACCAATAGCGGGACCTGGATGCCCATATTGGTTCCTACATATTCTACGAAGATCTTTATCGGTCAAACTGCATAACAACATACGTTGTTCCCTTTGTCATCGGTATGTTACTTGCCCGAGATTCGATCGTCGGTATCCAATACCTAGTTCAATCTTGTTACCGGCAAGTCTCTTTACTCGTGCCGTAATACATCATCTCGCAACTAACTCATTAGTTGAAATGCTTGCAAGGCTTAAGTGATGTGCATTACCGAGAGGGCCTAGAGATACCTCTCCGACATTCGGAGTGACAAATCCTAATCTCGAAATACGCCAACTCAACAAGTACCTTCGGAGACACCTGTAGAACACCTTTATAATCACCCAGTTACGTTGTGACGTTTGGTAGCACACAAAGTGTTCCTCCGGTAAACGGGAGTTGCATAATCTCATAGTCATAGGAACATGTATAAGTCATGAAGGAAGCAATAGCAACATACTAAACGATCGGGTGCTAAGCTAACGGAATGGGTCATGTCAATCAGATCATTCAGCTAATGATGTGACCTTGTTAATCAAATAACAACTCCTTGTTCATGGTTAGGAAACATAACCATCTTTGATTAACAAGCTAGTCAAGTAGAGGCATACTAGTGGCACTTTGTTTGTCTATATATTCACACATGTATTATGTTTCCGGTTAATACAATTCTAGCATGAATAATAAACATTTATCATGATATAAGGAAATAAATAATAACTTTATTATTGCCTCTAGGGTATATTTCCTTCACGGGGACGGTGGCCGGTTATGGCAATCTTGAAGATTACCTGCCTGACGATGCACTTCCTGATTTCATGGAGGTGGACGTATTCAGATACGAGTATGGGAAGCCTCTCGTCAAAGATGAAAAATCTCTGACAACAATGATGCGAAGATTCCATAGTTGGTACATGAAAACCTGCAGAGAGTCTGAGGGGACGAACAGTTTGTATCTGAACATTAAAGAGGAGCACGACCTCGTTTCAAATGATCTTTTGTGTGTTCCATTTGAGGAGTTCTTCGAGTTCTTCAATCAAAAGGCCCTCGATAAATTAATTGTCTTTTGCTACTGCCTGTAAGTACTATTTCTGTCATTAAGTCTCTATATATAGCTCGGCTCTTTCATTGCATGTATTTATAATTAATTATCATCAATATATTATGCAGATTGAAGATCGTCGAGTGCAAAAAAAATGAAATCTATGATATTGGGTTCATTAACACAAATATCATAGATGTATTTCTGGTTGAAAAGAACGTCGAAGAGGCCGAGGACAACTTGCTACAATCGTTGATCAAAAATCAAAACAAAGATACCATGCTCTTTCCTTACAACGGCCCGTGAGTGTTACTGTCGTGTGCATATTCGGTTTCCCTTATTACTCGAGCGAGAGGTTAATGTAATTGATGAGTTATGCATGCGTGTGCAGGTACCACTATATTCTTCTGGGGATTAAGCTTGAGCGTGGACTAGTAATCGTCTTAGACTCCAGACGGAAAGATCCCAGCACCTATGCGGACATGACTTAAATGCTCAGCAAGTAAGTTCAATCGATCATTATCGCACCATATCGGCAACTTTTTGTTCACCTGATATCTCAAGTAATAATAATTATTTTCTTTGTCTTGCAGGGTTTGGAAACAGTTCACCGCACAAGCTCCGGGACTGCTGAAGGAGCTGCCATATGTATACCCGAAAGTAAGTACTACTGGCCGGCTAGCTAGTTGCGCGCATCTCCCGTTGATTCTATAGCTATACTTTCATCAATGCCATTTATAATGCTTCATTATCAGTTTGATTGACCTCTATTTCTCGTAAAGTGCTTGTGGCAGGAGGAAGGGAATGATTTCTATGGATACTACGTGTGCGAGTTCATCCACAACGCGACTTTGAAAAACAAGCGGGGCTACTCTAGAAGACAATATGAAGTGCGTAAGCAATAATATTCACAATTTCATTTTATTACACCATCATTTCTGTTGAGTTTCATTCATATATATGTATTAATTAACCCCCTTCTTCAAATTAATTAGACGTGGCAGATGCGGGATGAACTCCTACCACCAAATCGCATGAAAGCAATTCAAGCACTAGTAGAAAACCACCCATTAGTCCCGGTTCGTAAGAGCCTTTAGTCCCGGTTCGGGAACCGGGACTAATGGGTCGTTACTAATACCTCAACCCATTAGTCCCGGTTCAAACACGAACCGGGACCAATGTGCCTCCACGTGGCCCTGTGCGCCGAGCCCAGTCAGGGGGCCTTTGGTCCCGGTTGGTGGCTCCAACCGGACCAAAAGGCATCCACGTGTCTGCATTCCAGTGGCTGGGGTTTTTGTTTTTTTTTGAAAGGAGGGGGGTTGGGGGTTTTGGGGGGTTAATTTAGGTGTTTCGTATATTGTGATAGCTAGATAATTAATAGAGAGAAGTGTCCTCTCTTATGTCCGTGCTTGGTCGATGCTACGTAGTATATATACATAAGTGATTGAGAGAACCATTCAGTACAGAAGTTCGTCATGCATACCGAGAGAAGTGATCGATCGACCTCTCCTTCTCCGAGAGATTGGTCGAACAACAAGTTTTACTGGCTACATACATGTACAATCTATATAAGATCTCTTAATTACAAACCACTAGCATTTGAATTGAAGTTCCACATGGTATTCTCCGGCTTTACTGATGACGTGTTCAAGAAAGAATCCCGCCAATTCCTCTTGAATTGCTTTCATGCGATCCGGTTCTAGGAGTTCATCCCGCATCTGCCACGTCTAATTAATTTGAAGAAGGGGGTTAATTAATACATATATATGAATGAAACTCAACAGAAATGATGGTGTAATAAAATGAAATTGTGAATATTGCTTACGCACTTCATATTGTCTTCTAGAGTAGCCCCGCTTGTTTTTCAAAGTCGCGTTGTGGATGAACTCGCACACGTAGTATCCATAGAAATCATTCCCTTCCTCCTGCCACAAGCACTTTACGAGAAATAGAGGTCAATCAAACAGATAATGAAGCATTATATAAATGGCATTGATGAAAGTATAGCTATAGAATCAACGGGAGATGCGCGCCAGTAGTACTTACTTTCGGGTATACATATCGCAGCTCCTTCGGCAGTCCCGGAGCTTGTGCGGTGAACTGTTTCCAAACCCTGCAAGACAAAGAAAATAATTATTATTACTTGAGATATCAGGAAATGAACAAAAAGTTGCCGATATGGTGCGATAATGATCGATTGAACTTACTTGCTGAGCATTTCAGTCATGTCCGCATAGGTGCTGGGATCTTTCCGTCTGGAGTCTAAGACGGTTACTAGTCCACGCTCAAGCTTAATCTCCAGAAGAATATAGTGGTACCTGCACGCATGCATAACTCATCAATTACATTAACCTCGCTCGAGTAATAAGGAAAACCGAATATGCACATGACAGTAACACTCACGGGCCGTTGTAAGGAAAGAGTATGGTATCTTTGTTTTGATTTTTGATCAATGATTGTAGCAAGTTGTCCTCGGCCTCTTCGACGCGCTTTTTAACCAGAAATACATCTATGATATTTGTGTTAATGAACCCAATATCATAGATTTCATTTTTTTTGCACTCGACGATCTTCAATCTGCATAATATATTGAGGATAATTAATTATAAATACATGCAATGAAAGAGCCGAGCTATATATAAAGACTAATGACAGAAATAGTACTTACAGGCAGTAGCAAAAGACCATTAATTTATGGATGGCCTTTTGATTGAAGAACTCGAAGAACTCCTCAAATGGAATAGACAACACATCATTTGAAACGAGGTCGTGCTCCTCTTTAATTTTCAGATACAAACTATTCGTCCCCTCAGACTCTCTGCAGGTTTTCATGTACCAACTATGGAATCTTCGCATCATTGTTGTCAGAGACTTTTCATCTTTGACGAGAGGCTTCCCGTACTCGTATCTGAATAAGTCCACCTCCATGAAATCAGGAAGTACATCGTCAGGCAGGTAATCTTCAAGATTGCCATAACCGGCCACCGTCCCCGGAGGATTAGACACATTGAGCGGGGGGCACGATTGCTGTGCTTGTTCGCCGAGCTGGGCAATTTTTTTGCCCTTTGCTCGTTGTTCTTTTGACCTTTTATCACTGACAGTAGTTCCCGACCGCTTGGCTTGGAGATATGTCTGTTCAGTAATGCGCTCATAGTTGGTTCTCGGCAGAGACTTTGGTGGTTTCCTCAGGGCATCGAGAGTGCGCTTTGCTTTCACCGGATCCACCTTCTCGTCTGGAGGTGGATGTATCTTTTCTTTCACCCCTTCAAAGAACTCCTTCACTTGGGCCTGCACGATCGTATTGTTTTCCTCCTTGGTCCTCTCGTACGGTAACCTCTCTAGAGGCTTTAGAGGTGGACCGTATCTGTATTGCCTCTCTCTTCTTGTGCTGCTAGACGCCGGAGCAGACGGAGCGGCTGCGGCGTCTGTCTTCTTTCGTGCTTGCTTACGAGGTGGAGGAGAAGGACTACGACGCGTCGGAGCAGCCGGGGCGGCGGTGGGTCTCTTCCGCCCTTGCTGGCGAGGGCGGAGAAGGAGGAGGCGGAGTGCCGCCACGCGCCGGAGAAGGAGGCGGAGTGCCGCCACGCGTGCCCTGATCGTCACTCGCCGGAGGAGGAGGCGGTGGAGGAGGCGGAGTGCCGCCACGCGTTCCCTGATCGTCACTCGCCGGAGGAGGAGGCGGTGGAGGAGGCGGAGTGCCCTGACTCGCCGGAGGAGGAGGAGGAGGCGGAGGCGTCCAGTTCAGAAGGTCGATGAGCTCCTTCCGCCATAGGCATGGAGTCTTCAAAGCAGAACCCAGCCTAGTCTCCCCTTCACCGGTAGGGTGCTCAAGCGCGAGGTCCTCAAATCCCTCCGTTATTTTATCCACCATCACCTTAGCAAATCCTTCTGGAATCGGCTGGCAGTGATAAGTTGTGCCGGGTCCACTAGGATAAACTTGACCAACAGCCGCCTTGACCTTCAAATTCATGCATCGCGCCATAATGTGGCAATTTTGAGACTCCGTGATACCATCCACGGGATAGCTGGCAGGAGCCGTCAAGACATGCTCCGGCTAAAGCAGCTCGGTGGAAGCAACGCTGCTTCTCCGCTGAGATGGCGGGGTAGCTTCGGGGGAAGCTTTGGCATGTCGTTTGTTGCGATCTGCTGCTTCTCGTTCCTCTTCTCGATCCTCTAGCCCCATTACCCTTCCAAGCAGCGCCTGCATTTGGTCCCGCTCCAGTTTCTTCCTCCTCTCGTGGGTTTTGTAACCCCCTGCATCCGGAAAACCAACCTTCCATGGAAGGGAGCCTGGCGTGCCTCGTGTCCGTCCAGGGTGCTCGGGATTCCCAAGGGCCATTGTGAGCTCGTCCTTCTCCCTGTTTGGAAGGAACGTCCCTCGCTGCGCTGCATCGATATAGTGTCGAAGGTTCTTGACTGGTGTTTGCAGTTGCTCGTCCGTCCACTGACACTGCCCTGTTACAGGGTCCAAGGTTCCGCCAGCCCCGAAGAACCAAGTCCGGCAACGGTCTGGCCAGCGCATTGTCTCTAGTTCGATCCCTTTTTCAAGTAGATCATGCTCAGCCTTGGACCACTTAGGCCGGGCTTTGAGGTAGCCACCTGACCCCGTGCGATGGTGAAGCTTCTTCTTCGCAGCATTTTTCTTGTTTGTCTCCGACATCTTCTTACTCTTTTCCGATGTCTTGTGGGCCACAAATGCGGGCCAGTGATCTTTGATCTTCTCATATTTGTCGATGAATTCTGGTGTCTCTTTTTTCTTGACAAACTGGTTCAGCTCTTTCCTCCACCTCCTCATTAGGCCTGCCATCTTCTTAAGAGCACAAGACTTGATTAATTGCTCTTTAACTGGCTTCTCCGGATCCTCCTCTGGCGGTAGGGTGAAATTTGCCTTCAGCTCATTCCAAAGATCTTCTTTCTGCATATCATTGACATAAGACACCTCAGCGTCTTCATCCTTAGCAGGCTTATACCATTGCTGGATGCTGATCGGGATCCTGTCCCTAACAAGAACCCCGCACTGAGCAGAAAATGCCTTCTTTGTCCGGATGGGTTCAATCGGTTCGCCGTCGGGCGCGATTTCTATGATCTCAAACTTTTCATCCGAGCTCAACTTTTTCTTCGGGCCTCGTCTCCTTACCGAAGTTGTGCTCGATCCGGAGGGCTAGAAATTATAAGGAAGAAAGACGACAGTAATTAATATGTGTACATATACCAAAACAATGGATGCATCAATTAACTTGTCAGCACGGGCTTAACTAATATATATATATACCTGCCGGACTCGGTTCGCTGACCGGAGCAGTCAGCACAGTCTCCTTCGTCTTGTACCTCCATTGTGTCACCGGAGCCATCATGAACATAGTCCTCCTCTTGTACCGGCATTAATGGGTCGAAGCCATCATAATCATAGCCCTCTTCTTCATCCAGCTGACCAACGGTGTCGATGAGAAATGACGCAACATCATCACTTCCATTTGCGATTATTTCCCCCAACATTGCTTCTGTTTCTTCGTCTCGGGAGTGCTCCATAGTTTCTGCAAATATTGACAACATGTCAATTATTATTCAAGCATGGTACATAGTGGCAAACGTAGAACTAGCTAGCTAATCACAATAAGGAATCATGTTAGTGGCCTCGACGCTGCTTCTCTAGGGTTTGGGGTCGCCTCGACACAAAGCTTCAAGGGTTTGGGGTGGCCTCGACGATAATGCTCTTTTAACTTGATAAATTTGGGTGGCCTCGAGAGAGTTAATTTGTCGGGTAGGGGCGCGGCGGGAGGGGGTACGTAGGAGACCTGCAATATCGTTTTCTCTCTAGGGTTTGGGTGTCCTCGAGAGTTTTGGTCGAGCGAGAGGGCCGAGGGGGGTGCTGCAGTTGTATCTAGAGGGGGTTATATCGACAACGACGCGACATACATATACATGGGAAAATAATGTTATCGGGGAGGGGGTATCGGTACCACCCCCTCGTGTTGAAGTTTCTTCTTTCTCCTATCCTTTCTTTCTTCTTCTCCTATTCTTTTTCTTCTTCTCCCTCGAGAAAGGAAAATAATTAAGGAAAAGGAAGAAAAGAGGAAGAAGGAAGAAGGAAGAAGAAGAAGAAGTAAAAGAAGAAAAAAAAGAGGAGAAGAAGAAAGGATTATAGGAGAAGAAGAAAAAATAGAATTTCTTCTTTCTCCTCTATTCCTTTCTTCTTCTCCTCTTCTTTTTCTTCTTTTTTCCTCTTCTTATTTATTTCTCCTCTTCTTCCTCTCCTCTTTTTCTCCTTTCTTCCTCTTCTTATTTTCCTTTTTCCTCTCATTCTTTTAGTATTGCTTGTTTTAAAAAAAATGTTCAAATAGAAAATTTCGAAAAAAAACAAAGGTTTTGCCTAATGCATTGTTCATATGAATATACAAACATTTGCATATT
>NC_041386.1:700023660-700041968 GCF_002162155.2 Triticum dicoccoides | reverse complement strand
TTTGTTTTCTGCATTATTTATTTTCTTTTGTTTTTTGCTTTATTTTTTAATTCTTTTTGCTTTTAGTTTTAGGAAAATTATAAACTTTCTGTTAGTGCCATTACTTTTCAAATTTGAAAACACTTTTTTTTTGTTTTCTTTCTTGCTTTATTTATTTTATTTTGTTTGTACTTACAACAAAATACTTATTGTTGCTATTTTAATTATTACGAGGGCCGAACCATAAGACATTAAAGCATTTCAAATGAACTCTGAAAAAGTTGAAAGTTGGCATGGTATCATAAATTGACCCACACATAGCATGTGCATGTACAAAAGGAACAATGGTATCATACTCGTCAGTTACAAAGTTGGCATGGTATCATCATAATAGTTGCGGGAGAAAGTCTTCACTTTTTCTTCGCTTGTGTCATTTGCTTATTGCGCCGTAACCATGGATAATCTTCATCGTTTATCAGGATGCTGGGGTCAGCCTTGACTTTAAAGGGAGGAATTTCATGAAACTTTTCATAATCTTCAGACATGTCTGTCTTGTCCTCCACTCCCACGATGTCCCTTTTTCCTGAAAGAACTACGTGGCGCTTTGGCTCATCATATGATGTATTTGCTTCCTTATCTTTTCTCTTTCTCGGTCTACTGGACATGTCCTTCACATAGATAACCTGTGCCACATCATTGGCTAGGACGAACGGTTCGTCAGTGTACCCAAGATTTTTCAGATCCACTGTTGTCATTCCGTACTGTGGATCTACCTGTACCCCGCCTCCTGACAGATTGACCCATTTGCACTTAAACAAAGGGACCTTTAAATCATGTCCGTAGTCAAGTTCCCATATGTCCACTATGTAACCATAATATGTGTCCTTTCCCCTCTCGGTTGTTGCATCAAAGCGGACACCGCTGTTTTGGTTGGTGCTCTTTTGATCTTGGTCAATCGTGTAAAATGTATTCCCATTTATCTCGTATCCTTTCCAAATCAATACAGTCAAAGATGGTCCCCTGGATAACAAGTATAGCTCATCACAAACGGTGTTGTCACCTCTGATACGTGCTTCCAACCAACTGCTGAAAGTCCAGATGTGTTCACATGTAATCCAGTCGTCGCACTGCTCCGGGTGTTTGAAGCGCAGACTGTTCTTGTGTTCATCGACATACGGGGTCACCAAGGTAGAGTTCTGTAGAACTGTGTAGTGGGCTTGAGACCAAGAATATCCGTCCCTGCATATTATTGAGTCCTTTACAAGCGTGCCTTTTCCAGTCAGTCTCCCCTCATACCGCGATTTAGGGAGACCTATCTTCTTAAGGCCAGGAATGAAGTCAACACAAAACCCGATGACATCCTCTGTTTGAGGGCCCATGGAGATGCTTCCTTCTAGCCTAGCGCGGTTACAGACATATTTCTTTAGGACTCCCATGAACCTCTCAAAGGGGTACATATTGTGTAGAAATACGGGGCCCATAATGACAATCTCGTCAACTAGATGAACTAGAACGTGCGTCATGATATTGAAGAAGGATGGTGGGAACACCAGCTCGAAACTGACAAGACATTGCACCACATCACTCCTTAGCCTTGGTATGATTTCTGGATCGATCACCTTCTGAGATATTGCATTGAGGAATGCACATAGCTTCACAATGGCTAATCGGACGTTTTCCGGTAGAAGCCCCCTCAATGCAATCGGAAGCAGTTGCGTCATAATCACGTGGCAGTCATGAGACTTTAGGTTCTGAAACTTTTTCTCTGCCATATTTATTATTCCTTTTATATTCGACGAGAAGCCAGTCGGGACCTTCATACTAAGCAGGCATTCAAAGAAGATTTCCTTCTCTTCTTTGGTAAGAGCATAGCTGGCAGGACCTTCATACTGCTTTGGAGGCATGCCGTCTTTTTCGTGCAAACGTTGCAGGTCCTCCCGTGCCTCAGCTGTATCTTTTGCCTTCCCATACACGCCCAAGAAGCCTAGCAGGTTCACGCAAAGGTTCTTCGTCACGTGCATCACGTCGATCGAAGAGCGGACCTCTAGGTCTTTCCAGTAGGGTAGGTCCCAAAATATAGATTTCTTCTTCCACATGGGTGCGTGTCCCTCAGCGTCACTCGGAACAGCTAGTCCGCCGGGACCCTTTCCAAAGATTACGTGTAAATCATTGACCATAGCAAGTACGTGATCACCGGTACGCATGGCGGGCTTCTTCCGGTGATCTGCCTCGCCTTTGAAATGCTTGCCTTTCTTTCGACATTGATGGTTGGTCGGAAGAAATCGACGATGGCCCAGGTACACATTCTTCCTGCAGCTTGCCAGGTATATACTATCGGTGTCAAGTAAACAGTGCGTGCATGCGTGGTATCCCTCGTTTGTCTGTCCTGAAAGGTTATTGAGAGCGGGCCAATCGTTGATGGTCACGAACAGCAACGCCTTTAGGTTAAATTCCTCATGTTTGTGCTCATCCCACGTACGTACACCGTTTCCATTGCACAGCTATAAAAGTTCTTCAACTAATGGCCTTAGGTACACATCAATGTCATTGCCGGGTTGCTTAGGGCCTTGGATGAGAACTGGCATCATAATGAACTTCCGCTTCATGCACATCCAAGGAGGAAGGTTATACATACATAGAGTCACGGGCCAGGTGCTGTGATTGCTGCTCTGCTCCCCGAAAGGATTAATGCCATCCGTGCTTAAAGCAAACCATACGTTCCTTGGCTCACTTGCAAACTCATCCCAGTACTTTCTCTCGATTTTTCTCCACTGCGACCCGTCAGCGGGTGCTCTCAACTTCCCGTCTTTCTTACGGTCCTCACTGTGCCATCGCATCAACTTGGCATGCTCTCCGTTTCTGAACAGACGTTTCAACCGTGGTATTATAGGAGCATACCACATCACCTTCGCAGGAACCCTCTTCCTGGGGGGCTCGCCCTCAACATCACCAGGGTCATCTCGTCTGATTTTATACCGTAATGCACCGCATACCGGGCATGCGTTCAGATCCTTGTATGCACCGCGGTAGAGGATGCAGTCATTAGGGCATGCATGTATCTTCTGCACCTCCAATCCTAGAGGGCATACGACCTTCTTTGCTGCGTATGTACTGTCCGGCAATTCGTTATCCTTTGGAAGCTTCTTCTTCAATATTTTAAGTAGCTTCTCAAATCCTTTGTCAGGCACAGCATTCTCTGCCTTCCACTGCAGCAATTCCAGTACGGTACCGAGCTTTGTGTTGCCATCTTCGCAATTGGGGTACAACCCTTTTTTGTGGTCCTCTAGCATGCGATCGAACTTCAGCTTCTCCTTTTGACTTTCGCATTGCGTCCTTGCATCGACAATGACCCGGCGGAGATCATCATCATCGGGCACATCGTCTGGTTCCTCTTGATCTTCAGCAGCTTCGCCCGTTGCAGCATCATCGTGCACATCGTCTGGTTCCTCTTGATCTTCTGGAGCATCACAGTATTCAGGGGGCACATAGTTGTCATCGTACTCTTCTTCTTCGCCGTCTTCCATCATAACCCCTATTTCTCTGTGCCTCGTCCAAACATTATAGTGTGGCATGAAACCCTTGTAAAGCAGGAGGGTGTGGAGGATTTTCCGGTCAGAGTAAGACTTCGTATTCCCACATATAGGGCATGGACAATACATAAAACCATTTTGCTTGTTTGCCTCAGCCACTTCAAGAAAATTATGCACGCCCTTAATGTACTCGGAGGTGTGTCTTGAACCGTACATCCATTGCCGGTTCATCTGTGTGCATTATATATAATTAAGTGTGTCAAAAATCATTACAGAACATCATGAATAGATAATTAAGTGACCAAATTAATAGAAGTTCATCATCACATTAAAACCAAAGTACATACATAGTTCTCATCTAACAACATAAAGCTCTGCAGAGCATCTAAATTAATTAAACCATACACTGAAACTATGTAAAACATTTCAATGCGAAAACAAATGCGATCATAATCGCAACCAGTGTAATAACTGATCCAACGGCATAATGATACCAAGCCTCGGTATGAATGGCATATTTTCTAATCTTTCTAATCTTCAAGCGCATTGCATCCATCTTGATCTTGTGATCATCGATGACATCCGCAACATGCAACTCCAATATCATCTTCTCCTCCTCAATTTTTCTAATTTTTTCCTTTAACAAATTGTTTTCTTCTTCAACTAAATTTAACCTCTCGACAATAGGGTCGGTTGGAATTTCCGGTTCAACAACCTCCTAGATGAATAAAATCTATGTCACGTTGGTCGGCATAATTGTCATAAACAATAAATGAACCAATAGTTATGAAAAGATAATATATACCACATCCGAATCATAGACAGGACGAGGGCCGACGGGGGCGGATACCAAAACCATCGCACTATATAAGATGCAATAATAAAAGTAAGAAAATTATACAAGTATATATCTATCTAAACATACAAATAAGAATATTTTTCCTTTCAGAAAGAAGATAAGAACAAGAGGCTCACCACGATGGTGCCGGCGATGAGATCGGTGCGGGTGATCGACGACGTTGAAGACGGGGACGGGGCGTGACGGACCGCTAAACCTAGACAAATATGGAGGAAAATGGAGCTTGGCGTTCGAGCTTGGAGAGGAGAAACCCTAAGTAGTGTGGCTCGGGCATTCCATCGAACACCTTGTGTGCATAGGAGCTGAGCTAGAGCACCACCAAGCCCTCTCCCCCTCGGCCAGAAAAAACAGAGCAGTGTGCTCTGCTCTTGCGCGAGGGGGGTATATATAGGCACCACCATTGGTCCCGGTTAGTCGCATGAACCGGGACTAAAGGTTTGCCTTCGGTCCCGGTTCAAGCCACCAACCGGGACCAATTGTGGTGGGCCAGGAGTGCGGCCCATTGGTCCCGGTTCGTCCCACCAACCGGGACCAAAAGGTCCAGACGAACCGGGACCAATGGCCCACGTGGCCCGGCCGGCCCCCGGGGCTCACGAACCGGGTCAAATGCTCCCATTGGTCCCGGTTCTGGATTGAACCGGGACTAATGGGCTGGACCGGCCTGGACCATTGCCCCCTTTTCTACTAGTGAAGAGGAATTGGCGGGATTCTTTCTTGAACACGTCATCAGTAAAGCCGGAGAATACCATGTGGAAGTTGATTTCAAATGCTAGGGGTTTGTAATTAAGAGATCTTATACATATTGTACATGTATGTAGCCAGTAAAAAACTTGTTGTTCGACCAATCTCTCGGAGAAGGAGAGGTCGATCGATCACTTCTCTCGGTATGCATGACGAACTTCTGTACTGAATGGTTCTCTCGATCACTTATGTATATATACTACGTAGCGTCGACCAAGCACGGACATAAGAGAGGACACTTCTCTCTATTAATTAGCTAGCTAACACAATATATGAAATATCTAAATTAACCCCCCAAAACCCCCAACCCCCCTCCTTTCAAAAAAAACAAAAACCCCAGCCACTGGAATGCAGACACGTGGATGCCTTTTGGTCCCGGTTGGAGCCACCAACCGGGACCAAAGGCCCCCTGACTGGGCTCGGCGCACAGGGCCACGTGAAGGCACATTGGTCCCGGTTCGTGTTTGAACCGGGACTAATGGGTTGAGGTATTAGTAACGACCCATTAGTCCCGGTTCCTGAACCGGGACTAAAGGCCCTTACGAATCGGGACTAATGGGTGGTTTTCTACTAGTGTTACCTCCCTTGTCTGAGTAATGGTGGTCTTGGCGACTGAGGAGTGGTCGCCGAGTGGACCTCCTGGTATACGCATCCGAATGCGAGTGTGGCCTTGAGACCTACCAATGATGATGTGGGGCCCTAGGTGGACCCCATATGACAGGTCCTTGACCCTACCTGTAGTAGGTGACCTCATCACCACCTTCTTTACAGCAGACCGATAGCGGTGCCAGGTGCCGTTAGTCGCCCTGTCGCCTCATTGGAGAAGGCAATGCGTAGTGCGGCCGCGGGGCTCCGCGGGGGAGTAGCTTCAGACCCTTGCCACTAGCGACGCTGTGAGCAATGCGGAGCCTAAGCTCCTCGTCTGGCACGGACGAGCTCGAGGAGTCAGCGGCCAGCTTAGCCCAGTCATCAAATTGGAGGCGATATCGGATCTGCTTCCGGCCATGACGGAGAGGGTGGGAGAGATTGGGGAGAGGAAGGTATGAGACGGGAGTGGAGCGGAGAGGTCGAGAGGACTCGAGTTGAGTGGGGTTTGGGCCATGTTTGTGGCGGCTGGTTAGGTGGCTTTTTTGGATCTGTGACCGACAGGCCGCCCGGACGGTTGGGACGGCTACGGGTGCGTGGTCGTAGAAGCTCTAATCGGCATGCAAAAATCATGTAAGCACACACCTGCATGCTTAAATCATTTCCTGACGCTCGATCGCTCATGGGCAGCTTGGCGCCCACCATCTGCTACCAAACAACTAACGAAAAAAGCTTACATATGGGTCCCTCGTCCGGTCGTCCCCTACGTACGGACCGCACACACACAATTCACTTTCGTCTCTCTCTACTCCTGCGCTTCCAAACAATTCGCGCGCGCTTCCGCTCGACTCCCGCCATCGCTCCCGCGAGGAGTGAGGGCGGGCGCGACGACCCGGGAGGCGGCGGGTGTGATGGAGGAAGCGGAGAGAGGCGGCTGGGCGGTGCCGCTCGCAGTGCGGGAGCTCATCGCTGGCGGGGTCGCCGGTGGTGTTGCCAAGTGCGCTGTCGCGCCGCTTGAGCGCGTCAAGATCCTCCTCCAGGCACGTATTACCAATCCTCTATCTGCACCGCAATTCCCTCTGGATCCTTCCTTTTTATTTAGAACGAAGACGCCAGATGCATCCGGCTTTAAATTAATAAAGCCCCAACGACAGCGTAACACACATCAAGTCTTAATACAGCACCAAAAGCTAATCCGGCCTAAACCCACTCAGTTTAGACGAAACTTAACAAGCCACAGTCGGATTACATGGCTGAGCCCTTACAGAGCGCGCAGGCTAGTCAAGCAACCAAAAGGGACCACGGCTAGAACCGTAGTCATGACTCCCTAGCCATTGCGTACACTTGCATCAGACGTTGTTGGGCGGTCTTGATCAACTCAGCATCTTTGCGCCTCCCCAACGGACTCCACCGCTCCAATAGACGGTTGCATTCGAAGATAATATTGGCCGGGTGAGTTGGAAACCAACTCTCTATAGTGAATTTATTCCTAGTTAGCCACATGGTCCAGAGTAATGCCCCTACACAACTCCACAAAACCCGATACCCAGGGCCCTGAATCGCATCTAAGAGGTGTATGAGCTCTGCAGCCGAGCGCGGGTCCACATTGTACACCCGCCGCGGTCCGGACAGCGCTCCACGCAAACCTCGCAAGAGGGCATCGAAAGAACACGTGGTTCGCATCCTCTGGGTCCCGCACAATGCACACTGGCTGGACCATTACGGTTGGCCACGTTCAAGGAGGTGGGAAGTTTATCACGGAACATTTGCCACATAAAAAGTTTGATTTTTAGAGGCAGCCGCGCTTTCCACAACCCTGCAACCAGAAGTTGTGCCGGCCCTCGACACATCTTGCGGTATAAGGAGTTAACCGAGAACTTCCCCGAGCTGGTGAGCGCCCAGCTCACCATGTCAGGTTGGTCCGAGAGACCCACTGGGTCAATCAACTGCAGCAAGGCTGCGAGGTTAGATTGCTCTTGCCAATTAAGTTCCCGCTTAAAATGCATCGCCGGTGGAGTAGCTACGAGTGCCTCGGCCACCGTCATCGCGGGATTGACAACGATAGCATACAGATCCCGGAATTCAGCCCAAAGAGGTTGAGTACCTATCCAAAGATCTGTCCAGAATCGCGCCGACCTTCCGTTCCCTATAGAGAATTTTGCCCCCATGGCAAACGCTGGTTTTATCGCCTGAAGATTATTCCAGAAAGGTGAGCCCCTTGCCCTCCCCTCAAAGAAGTTCCCATTAGGGAAATATTTGGCCCTTAGGAGATCAACCCACAGACCGGTGGCCCCCTGCACAATTTTCCAGATCCATTTGCACATCATTACGATATTAAGCCATCTGGAGTTGGTGATCCCAAGGCCCCCCATGTCCTTGGCACATAGAGGTTCCCAATCCTCTATCATGGGCCTTTTGGTGTATACCAAGAGGCCGAGGTACGTAAACGGGAATTTGTCCACTTTGCAGTTGAGCAAATCAGCAATGCGCCTTCCCTCCTCCGGCTCTACCCCCATCGAGATGACCTCGCATTTGTGGAAGTTAATTTTGAGGCCCGACATGAGCTCAAAACAAAGGCGAATCGCCTTGACCGTAGCAATACTATGAAGGTCTGGGCGAAAAAGCAATAGCGTGTCATCCGCGTATTGCAAATGTGTCACTCCCCTTGGAACGAGGTGGCCTACCAACCCTTGGATATGGCCAGGCGCGGCCGCTGTCCGAAGCATAGCGGACAACGCGTCAACAGCAAAGTTGAACAGGAGAGGGGACATCGGGTCCCCCTGTCTGAGACTGCATTTGTTCTGGAAGAAGTGCCCTACTTCTCCGTTCATAGAGACCACGGTTTGGCCTCCCGAGACCAATTACATGACGCGGTGAACCCAGACAGCGGAAAATCCACAGCTGACAAGCACCTGGCGAAGGAAATCCAAATTTACCCAGTCGTACGCCTTTTCGAAGTCTAGCTTCAACAGCACAGCCGGTTCCTTAGTGCGCTTAAGTTCATGGACTATCTCCTGGAGGGCGAGTGGGCCCTCGAGAATATTGCGACCGCGAATGAACGCGGATTGATTGCGATGGATCGCACGATGAGCGATCGGACCAAGCCGATTCACACACCCTTTGGCACAGATCTTAAATGGCACGTTAATGAGCGCAATTGGATGAAACTGTCTAATGTTGACGGCCCCTTGGACCTTCGGAATGAGCGTTAAAACTCCAAAATTAAGACGCACTATATCTACCGTCCCACGCATGAACCCATTGCTTGTCTCAAAAATTGGGTCTCTAAGCAGCGGCCAGAAGCGTTTAAACATAGCAACCGGCCACTCATCCGGGCCCGGTGTTGTGTCCACTTTCATACCCATCAGCGCGGCGTCAATTTGTTTGGTTAGAAACGCGAGCCCCAGTTCGTCGTTCTCATACTCCAAAACCCGTTGAGAGACATCCCACACGTCCGTGCGCAGACCAGCCCTCTGGTCCTCGCACGTCCCCATCAAGTTGATGTAAAACTCATAAATGTGGCAAGAGATGTCCTCTTGTCGCAACAGAAGCCCATGTTCCGATTGCAACCTAAGAATAGCGCACTTCCGACGACGGCCGTTAGCGTAGGCGTGAAAATATTTGGTATTGGCGTCACCTTTAAGTGATTGCTGGGTCCTTCCTGATTACTACGTTCTCAAAGGATGGGAAGCGTCGTCAGTAACTCTTGATTGCTGAACTAGTGCTTGATCGCAAACCCTATTTATATTCTTAATTAAGCTCCTCACAGTAACTTTGAGTGTATAATGATGAGACAAGCCAGCCAATATCAATTGTTGAAATGAAAAAACTTTGTAAGGAAGAGGTCTCTTGGAGTACTAATATTTTCTTCTTCTATGAGGCGAATACTCACTGAGTTATTGACATTTATGCTTGTACAGAACCACCTCCCTGCAACTTTGCATGGTAGTTGTGTAACCCTCATGTAGTTAAAAAATTTATGTTGGTGCTTTCAGACTAGAAGAGCGGAATTCCGTGGGTCTGGATTGGTTGGATCGTTTCGGACAATCTATCGGACAGAAGGCCCCTTAGGGTTTTACAGGTTTGTCACTTCTTAGTATACTAGTGAGTTGAACATGGTTTGCATATGGGTTGTGAGATGTCGTTACAACACAATGTTGACAAATACTCTAAGAAAACACAATTTTGACAAATAACGGACACTTACATATTATGTGCATAAAGTTCAAGATACAAATTTCTTACTAATGATAGCTACATTTGTTGAAGAAGGGAAATCTTTGTTGCATAGCGCTCCAAGATGTGTATATAACACATTATAGGAACCTCAAGGATTATTTTGTTGGTATGAATATGCAAAGATAGTGTTGCGATATTTGGTTGAAATTCTCTGAAAAGATATATGTACTTTGAGAAATTGTTGATCAGAAGTCTTCTGCCTTGATTAAAAGTTGACACGTAATCTCATAAATGGATAAACTTTCATTCAAGCAAGAAACTCTAATGAAGCAAGATCGTGCATGAAAGATTCTAGAATAAATGAGAAGTGTGTAAGGATAGTATATGTGACAATTACAAGGTTGTACTAAGTTTTTAATTATTAGAAACTTCTAGATAGTACACATGGCATAATCTGATGTAATGGATAGAAAATCGAATGGTCACCAACGCTCGGATTTGCCGCCTCTTGACCGTCGGATTAAGTTCATCCAACGATCCATATTCAAACTTATTCTTTTTTTTTGCGGGAACATATTCAAATTTATCCACATACTATATAATGGTGTAGATACGTAAGAAATGTAGTCTAGCAATACATACTTGTATAGTGCAAACGTAAGCTGACTTTGAATTTCTTTTCGTAAGGGGCAATGGTGCCAGCGTTGCTAGGATTGTTCCTTATGCAGCTTTGCATTACATGGCATACGAAGAGTATCGCCGATGGATCATTCATGGTTTTCCTAATGTTCAACAAGGGCCTGTTCTTGATCTAGTGGCTGGATCAATAGCTGGAGGAACAGCAGTCCTGTCCACATATCCGCTTGATCTGGTTCGCACGAAGTTGGCTTATCAGGTTAGCTATTTAGTTCTTGTATCCTTAACTGCAAAGGACAACACTACTTGTCCAGTATGGTTCTAAAAGTTAGCTTTTGATGTATCACATCAACTTTCTCTCTGAAATAATATAACAGCAACGATTTTTGGTGATTCTGATGCTGCTGTGTTTGAGTCGACCTGTCTAGCTACTAGTTTGCTGTTAGTCTTATATGAGTATTGACTCGGTTCATTCAGTTTGCGGTACTGTACCTGTTCAACTCAGCACTAACTGATTAATAATCAGCTGCAGGTCAAAGGTGCAGTGAACCTCAGTTTAAGAGAATCTAAGCCCTCCGAACAGGTTTACAAAGGGATCCTTGATTGTTTGAAAACAATTTACAGGCAAAATGGCTTGAAAGGTCTATACCGTGGCATGGGTATGCTATTTTTTGATTTCCAAATTTTGCTCAAGGCCAAGATTCTATTCTTGGGACAAAAGTCTTTGATGTTATTGCCAAGATTTAATTATGTTGCTATATTGACTGACTTATTGGTCTCCAGCTCCATCATTATATGGAATCTTCCCTTATTCCGGTCTTAAATTCTATTTCTATGAGAAGATGAAGACTCATGTTCCTGAAGAGCACAGAAAAGATATTATACCAAAACTTGCTTGTGGGTCAGTAGCTGGTTTGTTAGGACAGACAATAACGTATCCCCTTGATGTTGTTAGGCGGCAAATGCAGGTATTATTACCTTCATTGTTTGTGGGTGTTAAACATCTTGGTTGTTCTAAAGAAGATTTTGATGCATCGATTTTAGGTTCAGGCGCTCTCATCGTCCAACCAAGTGAAGGGGAAAGAAACATTTAGAAGCCTTGCTATGATAGTGAAACATCAAGGTTGGAAGCAACTGTTTTCAGGACTATCTATCAACTATTTGAAGGTGAGACACTTATAACACTAATTAGTAGTTGTTAAAATGCCATGCTCTTTCCTGATGACCAATGTAGACATATGCGGCTAGAACACTGCAATTCCCATTTGTTGTCAATGATAGTTATTAAAAATTGAAAAAGACTAGCCTATAACTTCTTGAGTGTACTGTCATTCCAAATCTCCACAATCCTTTGTTCATTTTGCACTTGTGCTGTTATGTTAATTTAATAATCCACTAGGCTCAGATTTTCTTAGTTCGGAATATTTCATACGATTGTTGCTCCCTCTATGTGATCACGCTTTAAGAAGTTCTAAATCGGAATATCCAGTGCCATGCTTAACAACTATTGATGGATATAGTTACGCACATTGCATAGGTAACGTGCTTCTTCTTTTAGGTACAGTTTGTGTTCATGGTAACATCATATTTTTTTTCTTAATTTCTCTGTTTTTACAGGTTGTCCCGTCGGCAGCCCTAGGGTTTACTGTGTACGATTCCATGAGGGATTGGCTTAATGTTCCATCTAGAGAGCAAGCGCCTGTGGTTGTCCCTGTGTTGTCAGAAGACGGAAGTGATGCTGCCCCTGTTCACTCCAGTTAGAACAAGTTACCATTTCTGGTGGTTCAACGCCTTCACTGCCTTAATAGTTATAATATTCATAAGCATGTAGCATTGTACTCTTTCATGGAGCGGTAACCCCACAATTCTTACGCTTGTCTAGAATAATACAAATAATAGTTCGACCTTCAATAAGCCCATAAGCAGCGCAGCTGCAGATGCGAAACCTAGGCTTGTATCAAAAGAAGTAGAAGTAGTGGTAGAATTCCACCCTGATCCTGTCAAAGAAAGGTAGAATTCCTTTCTGTCAAAAAGAACAAGTATAATTCCTTGCAAATTACTGATTCGTGTGGAAATTCACATTGCATAGATTCGGTATATATGATTGGATAGCTTGTACCAACACGCACTGGTGCAGAGACGTGATATACAAACGGTTTCAACCCCCTTTCCTCGACGGAGTTTTAGACCGTCCTCTGACCTATGTGTGCGATAGGGGGGTCCTTCCCACTAGGGATGAAAATGGAGTGGAAAATTTCTGCTTTTTTGGAGGAAAAATGAAAATAAAGAGGAAATATGAAAATGGAAACGGAAATTTGCAAAATGGAAGTGGAAATGGAACTTTTTATGCGGAAACGAAACAAAAATGAAATATTTTTTTTCGGTGGAACAGACGTGGAAACGAAACTTTCCGTTTCTGAGAATATGGAATTTCTGTATTTAATATAGGCATATGTCTACTTTGTAGCCAACCACCAAACAACACATGATGGCACAATGAGCATAATGGATCAGTTGAAATCCAACTTCCACTATCACAAATGTACTCAACTAGACCCTATACACAATTGTCCAGTACTATAACAATACTACACTAAGTTGCTACCATAATCATATTATTTTGTAGCCATGTTACCAATTCATTAAATTTGTTTGTTTTTGTGTGTATTGTCTATGCTAAGGGGCTTTTAACTTCCGGTCAACACCTACTTCTGTTTCTGTGTCCGCTTTGTATCCGCCTCGTGTCTGTTTTCGATGGTATTTATTTTAGTATTCATTTCTAGGGTTTCTGTATTCGTTTCTGCTTCTGCAAAAAAATGAAAATAAATGTGGTAGTACTCAGTTCCGTTCGTTTATACTCCGTATTACTACCTACTTCCCACATGACCCAGAAACCAACGACGATAGGTCCTCTTGTCACACATGCAGGGCAAAATGAGTTCGTGTGCGATCGGACTAGCCATCATAGACAATTATACAGGCTCAACCGTTTCTATTCGTACATACATCCCACACAGTAAATCCGAGAAAAACGTTTCCGTTCGTATGTATGTGACACATGATTTTTTATGCGGAAATGTTTGTGGAAGGTGGTCTACTGAAAACATTTGTCGGGAGGAAGTCGTGCGTGATTATTCATTGATCCAATACACGTACTTTCTAGAAACCGTGTGGGTTTGTTTGAGTTCATCACCCACAGTGTTGTCTGAGAAACCATATGCAATAGAAAACCCCAATAATCAGGCTAATTGACCTATTATTCATAATACATTTAGTAAACAAATTAACATTTCATATCAAACACATCATACATTTCATATATGTATTGGGGAATATGGAATTTCCGTTTCTTAATATAGGCATATGGCTGCTTTGTAGCCAACCACCAAACAACACATGATGACACAATGAGCATAATGGATAATTTGAAATCCAACTTCCGCTATCACACATGTACTCAACTAGACCCTATACACAATTGTCCAGTACTATTACAATACTACACTAAGTTGCTACCATAATCATATTATTTTGTAGTCATGTTACCAATTCATTAAATTTGTTTATTTTTGTGTGTATTCTCTATGCTAAGGGGCTTTTAACTTCCAGTCAACACCCACTTTTGTTTCTGTGTCCGCTCTGTATTCATTTCGTGTCTGTTTTCGATGTTATCCATTTTTGTATTCATTTCCGGGGTTTATGTATTCGTTTCCGCTTCTGCAAAAAAAAATGAAAACAAATGTGGTAGCACTCAGTTCCATTCGTTTCCACTCCATTTTACTCCCTACTTCCCACACGACACAGAAACTGACAGCGATAGGTCCTCCCATCACACATTCGGGGCAAAACGAGTTTGTGTGCGATCGGGCTAGCCATCATAGATAATTATACAGGCCCAATCATTTCTGTTCGTAAGTACATCCCACATAGTGAATCCGAGAAAAATGTTTCCGTTCGTATGTATATCACACACGAGTTTTTATGCGGAAACGTTTGTGGAAGGTGGTCTAATGCAAACATTTGTCGGGCGGAAGTCGTGTGTGATTATTCATTGATCCAACACACGTACTTTCTAGAAAACGTGTGGGTTTGTTTGAGTTCATCGCCCATAGTGTTGTCTGTGAAACCGTATGCAATAGAAAACCCAAATAATCAGGCTAATTGACCTATTATTCATAATTCATTTAGTAATCAAATTAACCTTTCATATCATACAGATGATATATTTCATATCCGTATTACGGCAACCAGCATTTCATAATTGAATTATATCAGATAGCTTCAACACTCAGTTACACCATATAGGCATAGCTAGGTACACCATTACATAACAACAACAAGTTTCATTGCAACATCTAAAACCTTTGAAAAGTAACATCATACACGGTAAATTGACATATGAATTTCATGTGGAAAACTGCTGAAGCGGAAGACGAATATTGAGCCTTCAGTGATGTTGAATGTCCTTCCAACTTTAGGCCAGTGGATGTGGATAATTTCCTGCCCAACCTTCCGCCTCTTTAAGAAGAGTTCAATATTTTACCATGGGTGTTGAATGAATACCTTCCTTGCCTCTTGACCATGCAGATGGTCAGAGAGGTAATCATCGGTAACTACTTTGAAAAGGACAGAAAATAAATATATGCATAAATATATGTTCTAAATTTTGAAATGGCGCCAAAGGAAAAAAAATAAGGTGAGTTAGTATCATCCTATAGTTGAAGGATGTCTTCTTCATTGTGGTAACAAAGATCTTGTTGTTATTCGTTTCTAGTTTCTTTATCCTAATAATCTTTCTGAGTTTGTTGATTTGACTGATATTTATGGACATGTCATTTCCCCATATGCAAAATGAGTCGAACAATGGGTCTAAACCTTTGACAGTAGGACCTACATGTGCAGTACCAAATTGTTAAAAACCTAAATATTAGAATGGTCCCTGCAATTGCACAATAATGTGATGTTGGACATAGGACCATGCATGTGCAAACCTCGATGGTAAACCTCATCAGTGCCTCCCATTGTTTTCCTGCAACACATATAAGGCAGATATTGATCAGGTTAAGTGAGAGTTGGCATGGGATCAGTAAAATATGTTAATGAAAAAATAAAAAAATTGCTTATCCAGCAAATTAATTCAAGCCGCATGAAAAAGCGAATTAACCAAACAAAGCATGCTAAACAATTTGGAAATATAGCAATTGTATATGCTTCTCATGTATTTAGTACATCCAAATTCGATTTATTTCTCACCTGCATAGCAATACAAAATTGTACCCGCAACAAATGAACATCACATTGCAGAATTGAACCAAACAGTTAACTGGATAGCGCAACAAATGAACCAAAAACTAAGCACCACATTGCATAATAGAACGTATACTAGAAGATCAAACAGTTAACCAAACCAATCATGATTAAGAACTACTAGGAAATATAGCAATTGTTGAACCAAACTATTAACTAAACATCATATTTCAGAAGATCAGATTGCATATTAACATTAAAAAGAAAAATTCACTGGAAGGCACCGGCAGTGGCCTTGAGAGAACACCACGAATTGTCGCTTAAATCACCCAACCGCGTAGCGGCATCCGCGCGCAAGGCATTCATGGTGGCCTCGACGGCGAGGTGCTCCTTCAAGATCTGGCGTTCGGCACACATGGCAGCCTCCGCGACCTCATTCGCGCGTGCGGCCGCGATTTGCTTCTCTGCTGCCAGATGTTCGTTGCGCTCTTAGCCATACTGCATGCGAAATGGCTCTGGGCGGCGCTTATTTGGAGGATGAGGCAGCGATTTGGGTGGAAGGTGTCGCGACAGTGGTCGGGGCATGAGGGATGTAGAATGAGGAGGAGGATGGGGGTGGGGTGTGGATTACCTGACTATATCGACGAGACCGCATAACAGGAAGGAGCATCGCCGGCGAGGAGGTGGCGCTGCAAGCAAGCAGTGAAGATTTGAACTTGGAAATGAAAGAGGAAACAATGAAAATGCGGCTTTTAGTCTGGGGGGAGGGGGCGGGGAGCAGGAAGGAGCGTCGCCAACGAGGAGGCGGCGCTGCAAGCAAGAATTGAGTTTCTAGGCATTTTCATTTCTTGCTCCAGTGCGTCAAAATGGGTTAAAAAATAATATATCTGTCCTTGGGTGAATGTTAGGTCTCATGCAAGAAATGAGAATGAATTTCAAACATCTGGTCGTCGTGGCTCAGCCGTAAACATTGAGAAATTTGGTTTTAAAATTCCTGTAAATCTAAACATCGCCTGAAAATCATGAAACTTGGCATGGTGTTATGACACGACACCAAAAGTTGTGGTAAAACTTTCGTCCGATTTAAGAAAAGTTATGGTATAAACTTCTCACAAACCGGTGCTTCTCTCAAAAAGCCTCATGGTTCTGAGAGGAAACATGTCACCTCTATATGCGAAATGACATACGCTGCCTCTTCCTGCCTTGATTTATTTCTTCCTGCCTTGATTTATTTTCGAGAGGCAACATGCAACTATAGAAGTGTCGTCAACGTCGGCGTCCTTGGACTTGTACATGTCCTTATACATGTGCGTGATGGCGTACTTGCGCGGCGTCTGGAGCTCCACCACGTGCAGCAGGTATATGGCCACCAGCGCACTGCGCTTGGGCAGCTCTGCCCGGTGCCAGCGTCAGCATGGCGTGCACGCTGCCCGGTGCCGTGCACACATAGCAGCACCCGCAGGTCCCGGAGGCATCTATGTCCTTCCGCTCCGCAAACTGGGTGGCGGTGAAACGCCCGATCTCAGCGAAGTCGAGCCTGGCGCCGTCGATGCCGAAGCAAAGCGGCATGGCGATCTGGTGCACCGGGTGTGAGAATACAAATCGGGAAAGATGAGAGGAATTGACACATGAATCGGGCTTGATCTTATCTGGACGCGTGAAATCAGGAAGAGGGAATGCGAAGTGTACCACGATTTCGCTTTGGCAGACGCTACCGCAGCAGAATTTCATCTGCTCTTCTAAATTGCTAAACATACATAGCTGAAGGTTAATTTTTATGTTGATGGTTTGATCTAATTAGATGGGCCTGATTATGAGCTGATATTCGGTGTTGATTGCCCCGTGTACATATTTTCAGGTGGTTGTAGGGAAGAATATGTTTGCTCTTCTAATAGCAGTAGAGATTTTACGACTTTTGACTGTGCATTTAGTAGGAGGAGACGTTCTCGTTAACTACGAAGGCGTCTGTGGCGACATCGTCAATCTTAAGATGATGTGTCGGCTTAATCTCTCGAAGGTGCTCACATGGGTAAGGTGTGTGCATGCATTTATAGAGATGAGTACATGTGTGTATATTTGAGCGTCTATGGTCTCCACTGTCTTCAAAATAAAATAAAGCTAGACATGGTTTGCAAACTTCTATACAAGCGTGTGGTGTGAAAGATTGCTGTGCACGATCTCGCCTACTGGATGTACAGTCTATAATGGCCGCGAGCAGTGCCATGATATGCGTAACAAGTAACTATCTCCACATGTCGACAGCACCTAATGCACACTGGTCAAACCAATTTTGTTTTATGGAAACGGCCAGACAGGTCAAATCATGTGTCCAGGTGCCCAAATACCTTTGAATATCGTCTCTCTTAGTGACGCCAGTTGGAAGATATTATTGTTCATCCAGGTGCCCAAATATCTTTGAATAATCCTTGTGTGTATGGAGTGTTTTTGTTGTTGTATCACCGAAGCGGACGGAATAAACAGCGACAATTACTTGCATTGACACATGTACTCCCTTCATGTCAAAATATAAGTTCTGTTATTCATCTAGGGTT
>NC_041386.1:700016283-700023335 GCF_002162155.2 Triticum dicoccoides | reverse complement strand
TCCTTTGGCGGCTAGGGTAAACTCTCTCCTCCAGTCTTCGCCCGCAAGCCTGTGGATTCGCCTTCACTCCGTCTCTGCCGCTCCGGCGACCGGTGGCGGGGAGAGGAATCCCGGTGCCCGCACTCCGGTTAGTAGTTTATGTTAGGGTTTTTAGACCACGTAGGTGCGTCGTACGGACGGATGGCGGCGCTTCTTCTTCGAGTTTGTCTTCCATACTTCGATCCTCCTCGAGTTCGTTTATCTGGACGTAGTAGACGGAGCTTCGGGGTAGTTTCCTGCCGTCTCCTTTGGATGGCGAGGCTAGAGCTTTTTGTCATGTGGCGAGATTTGATGTCAGGTGTTTCAGATCTATTCAGGGGTTCAATGATGATGACTGCGATCTCAGCGCGCTGGTCCTTAGGGGCACGTGCATGAAGACTTTCCGACTGTCACCGACAAGGTCAAGCCAGCTCCGGTAGGGGAGCGGCGACAGCGGCGCGTCGGCGGCTCGTTCTGACGGTGGTAGTGGTCGTTCGGTGGTCTCGAAATATCGATATAATTTTTATTATGTTTGAGATGCTTTGTACTTTCGGTGAACTTTGATAATAGGTTTGAATTATTTTCATAAAAAATATAAGTTATGTTTTTCTGTACAACGGGAAGTAGTTACGTAGATCAAGGTGCAAACGACAAAACCCATCAATTCTTACCCATGGCACTAGTTTTTCTTTAGACATCCAAGATTCCGTTCCATTTCCTGAAAATAAAATGTTCCATTAAACATCACAAGTATTCTCTGTTTGAGCGTTGGGCCAGGTGTCAAGAGGAGTTTACGACGATACATAAAATAAAGTGTTTATTCTGAGCAAACAATTAAATGTAGGAGTATTTTGGAATAGCCGGTTAGTGTGGCTGACTCCACACTATTTAAACTTTGGGAAAACGGGTCGATATTAGAGCAACTCTAGTAGACCCCACATCCGTCCGGCCCGAAAAACGTGTTTGCAGTTCGCGGAAAAACGCCTTTGCGGGCCGGCGCGCATGGCCGCGGATGCAGACCCCGCATAACGGACCCGTAAAAAAGCATATTCGCGGAATACGCTTTTTTACGGGTCGGCTTTGCGGGGTCTGATCTGGCGCAGCTCCCCCCGGCCCGAAATACCTAAATTTGCACCTTAATTTCATCCAACATAATGCATTTCTTTGCTTTTTTAACAACATTGGATACATAAGACATCACCAAATCTTTGCCCGCAAATCGTTGGCGGCGCCGGGAGGACGAAACTGTCCTTGCATGCGGTGATGCACCCTTGCCGTGGCTGTGGGAGATGCCCCCCGACCACTCCATCGCTTGGCGCAGCCACCGGCGGCCGGCAAAGCCAAATCCGGCGGCCCCGCGATGAAGATCCGCAGATCCGCAAATCCGGCGGCCCCGCGATGAAGGTCCGCAGATCCGCAAATCCGGCGGCCCGCCGGCGCAGGGGGGGGAGAAGGGAGGCCTCGTGCGTGTGGCAGCCTTTCGGCGAGCTCCTGCCGGCTGCTTTCGCTGGAATCTTGGGCGGCGGGGTGGCGGCGACGCGAGGGGGGAGAGGGGAGGTGGTTGGTGGGGGAAAGCGCGGGCTGAAATGTCCCCCTATCAACCGCTTCCACTTATATGTAGGGCACCGCAACGGCGAGGGAAAACCCGCGAATACGCAGGTTGGTGCCGAGATTTTGCCACGCCCCCCAAATTTTTTTGCGGGCCGGGGCGGGATGCGGAGTCTGATCGGGCAGGTTTTTTCGCCCCGACCGCATTTTGGCGGTTATTTTTCGGGTTGGGGCGGGATGCGGGGTCTGCTAGAGTTGCTTTTATTGTTCCCATCAGATAGCCTTGTGCAGGCACTCGGTTTTTCTTCTAGGCACTCGGTTGTAATTGTTAATGTATCTCAACTCCTTCTAAAGGATTCTTAAGGTGAGCCAGAACTGGGCGAATGCATGTCACACCTCTCTCCATCTAGTACCTCAGATTACTATTTTCAAAAAGCAAATTAACCATGAACTTTCAATATTGTCCAAAACATCAGAGAGTGGCGTTTTGACATATGGGAGCGTATGCTCCTGGTTTTTAAAATGTGTTTTAAACAGATTTTAAAATGTCACAAAATTCTGACAAAATGATTTCCGTGTACATGTCGACATTCTACATGCACACAAACTCGCTTCGGGGAAAACCAACAACTTTTGTGCCTCGTGTAAAAAAGAAAAAAATTAGTGTTAAAAATGGCTTTTCATGGGACATTTTTTGGTGTTTTTTACACAAGGAGTATAAAATGTCAGTTTTTCATGAAACTTGGCGTGCACACATACAATGTTGAGATGTACGCCTTAAATTTGTGTTCAGAATTTTTGGACATTTTGAAATATATTTTTCAATGGCAGGAGAATATGCTCTCATGTGCCGAAGCGAATTTCCGAAAACATCATCTATATATTACTATTGAGAATGTGTAGAGGCTGAACTTGCCAAGGTATGTACCAACATACAAGAGACACATAGTAACATTATTTTAATGTTCATTGTCTCATCTATATGAAGCTACCACCTTGCAGTACAGTAGGGTTAAGAGAACCGAATTGTAGCAATCCATATGCGTGCAAGAGTACCAGCGGCTCCATGAGCCAATGCATGAGGCATAAACAACCTTTTTTAACGCTATCAATATGATTTCATTTTTTTATTGAAGAATAAACTTTCTATATGCTATATACAATCTAGTTTCACGGAGGTACAAGGACCACAATATTACCCGGCCTCCTTGCTACACCTCAACTTCCTTGGCATGCAAGTTGTTGCTAAGATGCATTATGTTGTGACACGGAGAAAGCAGGAGTGTAAGTTTCATTTTTCTCTACAACGGCAAATACTCCCTCTGGTCCTTTTTACTCTGCATATAAGAATTGTCAGAAGTCAAACTTCATAAACTTTGACTACATTTATATGAAAAAATATCAACATCTACCATGCTACAGTTATCCAATATGAAAATTTAGGTCATGACGCATCTACTGATATTGATTTCACACTGTGAATGTTGGTATTTTTCTTTATAAAATTGGCCAAACTTTACGAGGCTTGACTTCAGACAAATCTTATATGCGAACTAAAAAGGACCGTAGGGAGTAGTTATGTAAAAATAGGGTGGCAACAGCAAACACCGTCAGTTGTTAAGTCCCATGCCAATAGCATTTCTTTAGACTTCCAAGATTCCGTCTCTTTGATCACCAGTATTTTCTGTTTGAGGGTTGGGCCAGGTGCCAAGAGGAGTTTACGATGAGATTTAAAACTAAATGTTTGTTCTCAGACGACAAGAATAACTAATATATGGAAATAAGCGGTTAGTGTAGCTGATTCCACAAAACACTAACCATCTTCACATGCCGACAGCACCTACGGCAGACAAGTCAACTCGTTTTTATTTTTGTTTTGAAACCGAGAGGTCAAATCATGAGTCGAAGGTATCTTTTCACAAAAAAATGTGTCAAAGGTATCGGTTCCCTTAGTTGACACCAGTTGGACCATATTATTTTTATTTTTATTTTGAAATGGAGAGGTCAAATCATGTGTCGAGGGTATCTCTTCACAAAATAAATGTGTCAAAGGTATCGGTTCCGTTAGTTGACCCCAGTTTGAAGATATTATTTTTATTTTGAAATGAACAGGTCAAATCATGTGTCGAATGTATCTTTTCACAAAACAAATGTGTCAAAGGTATCGGCTCCCTTAGTTGACGCCAGTTGGTGTCTAAATATCATGATATAAAGTATTGAATATTCCTGTGCATATGGATTATTTTTGTTGGGGTATTCACATGACCATACGTAATAAATAGTGACTACTATACTTGCATTGTACTCATCTAACAAGGATAACAAATGTATTCCCTTCATGTCAAAATATACTGCATCACCATTTCAAAAAGAAAAAAATTGTACAACATCTTAGGCTTTTCTATATTATTGTGCGCATTAGAGATCCGGGTTTTAGCAAGGCAAATGCATGCAATAGTACCAACGACTCCATGAGCCAATGCGTGAAGCATAAGCAACCTGTTTTATCGCTATTAATATGATTTTATTTATTTATTAAAACAAAAAGAATTCTATATGCACTAGGCAATCTTAATTCCTTGCTACCACCATGCTTTTCTGTCAGGCGAGTTATTGCTAAGGTGCATTATGTTGTGACACAGAGGAAGTAGGAGTATAAAATCTGTTTTTTTTTTCATACAACAGCAAGTAGTTACATAGATTAAGGTGCAAACAGCAAACATAGTCAGTTTTTAAGTCCCATGGCACTAGCTATTCTTTAGACATCCAGCATTCCGTTCCATTTCCTGTCAATAAAAAAAAACAGATTCCATTCCATTGATCACCCGTATTCTCTGTCAGAGGTTTGGGCAAGGTATCAAGAGGAGCGTACGATGAAAAGCTACTGACGATAACATATGTATTTCCTTCATGTCAAAATATAATGCATCTTAGTTATTTTTATATTGTCACAAGTATTAGAGAGCCGAATTTTATCAAGCCAAACGCATGCAAGAGTACGAGCGGCTCCAAGAGCCAATGCATGAAGCATAAGCAACCTGTTTGAAAATTATTCATATGATTTTCTCTATGTATTAAACAATTATACTTTCTATGTGCTATATGCAATCTAATTTCATGGTGGTTCATCGGCTATATTATTCCGTTGCTACGCCCCTGCTTCCCTGGCATGCGAGTTGTTGCTAAGATGCATTATGTTGTGACATGGAGGAAGTACGAGTATAAGTTTTGTTTCTCTGCAACTGCAAGTAGTTGCATAGATTCAGGTGCAAACGGCCAACACCGTCAGTTTTTTAAGTCCCGTGGCACTAGCTTTTCTTAGACATCCAAGATTCCGTTCAATTTCCTGTCAATAAAATAAGAAGATTTCATTCCATTCATCACCAGTTGTCAAGAGAAGTTTACAAGGAAATATTAACATAAATGTATATTCTGAGCAAAGGACAAGAATAACTAATACTACTTGGAATGGCCGGTTAGTGTGGCTCAGTCCCACACTATTTTAATTTTGGGATAACGAGTCGATAATATTGGTTTCATCAGATAGCCTGCTCAGCCAGTCAGTTTTATTTTTGAGCCACTCGGTTGTTAATTTGTTAATTGATATCGACACTTCTAAAGGATTCTCATGGCGAGCGAGAAGTGGGCGAATGACACAGTTGTCTCCATTAAACATGAACTTTTGTTATTCTCCTAAACAATATATATGGTTAAGCGAGGGGAGATGACACATAGTAACTTTATTTCCTATCAATATGGCACGGTTCATTCATCACCCCGTTAGAAACTCAAGAGTTTGTGTGTGTGTGTGTGTGTGTGTGTGTGTGTGTGTGTGTGTGTGTGTGTGTGTGTGTGTGTGTGTGCCCTAACGGCTCTTTTAATTCAACACCATGACCATGTGGGTCATGAGTGTCATCCGTGTCGGATTGGTTTTCACGTACGGACTTTTTAAGTTTTGTTAATAAAGCCATCTATTGTATGTCTCATGCTGAAAAACCCTACTCATTGCGCAAAACCCCTATATTTATTAGGAATCACGGTCAACCCCATCTCTAGAAGCAGTTTTGGTGGGCTCAAGTGAAAAATGTCGAAGCCTTGACGTTGTGAACGCTGCTATATAAATATGTTCATAGCAGAAGATGGTTTGTATCGCCCACCCACGGCCTTGAAGACATCAACCTAGTACAAGCCACTTAGCTTGTGCTTGGACGCTGTACCCAAAAAAACACCATGAGCACTACGCCGTGGCACTACCAATCCCATACCCAGCTGCTGTTGCCTCTTCTCCTGATCGTCCTTGCGGCGGCGACCCGGTTGGTGATCCTAGGAGCCGCTGCTGAAAAGCAGGGGCAGCCAATCACACTTCTGGGTTGCCCAGACAAGTGCGGCGACATTAGCCTCCCGTTCCCGTTCGGCCTCGCCACCAAGCCCGGCTGCTTCCTTGAGGGCTTCGAGGTCGCCTGCAACGACACCTTCGGCCCTCCTCGAGCCTTCCTTGCTTACCCACGTTTATCCCAGCATGTGAGATGTGACCCGCTACTCCTACATCCACAAGTGGGACAACACTGGTGATCGGGTGCTGGACCTGAATATCACGGGAGCGGTGGCGCCGTTCGAGCTCATTAGCATATCAGACGCCAAGGGCGAGGTGCAAGTATACGGCGCAGTAGCATCCGATTGCAGCACAAATGCTGCCGAATTTGTCAGAACTAGACACTCCACATTTTTGGAAGACACGCTCGGCATCAGGGGCAGGGGCCGTCGCCGTTCCTCCTGTCGATGACGCGCAATGTTCTCGTCGGCGTCGGCTGGGACGCCGAAGCTATGGTCTTGAGCAGCAGCATCGTAGGGAGTGGCAGCTCCCGCATCACCTGCGAGTCATACCTCAGGGGCAACCTGAACGAGGCCACCAATGGCTCCTGCTCTAGGCGGGGCTGCTGCCAGGCCTCCTTCCCGGAAGCGGTTCCCCACGACACATTCTATCTCGACGTCGATGGGCCCCATAACAACACTCTGTGGGAGACCAACCCATGCTCCTACGCCATGGTGGTGGAGAGTGCGTGGTACAACTTCTCTACGCCGGACTTGTACGGTGACGAGATGCAGCGCAAGCTTTTCCCAAGGGGCGTGCCCTACGTCCTCGACTTCGCCATCAGGAGTGGGTCATGTCCGCCGGACGGGCAGCCGGCTCCCGCCTGCGCCAGCGTCAACAGCCGTTGTGCAACCGCAACCCGTGGGCCTGGCTATGTCTGCAAATGCTTGGAGCACTATGAGGGTAACCCTTACATCGCCGGCGGATGCAAAGGTGCATATTTCAACTCACACTATATGTACTTCCATTTTCCACTGATAAACATGACTACTTTACATATAACAACTCAAGATTTGTTGTTGCTTCGATACAAGACTTGCATATATTACATCGATTTTCCTGTACTACTATCCGTCCGTCCTGGTTTACATTTGCTTGTCGGCCATCAAACATG
>NC_041386.1:699951938-700015613 GCF_002162155.2 Triticum dicoccoides | reverse complement strand
GAGGGGGGGTATTACAAATGCCATATGCTAAGATTAGATGGAACAAAGCATCAAGTGTTGTTATAGATATATGTGCATAGAAAGATTTAGACAGATCACTCCGGTTTTCCTATGTTCAGCATCTTTTTTTTTTCTCAGACATCAATGAGATTGAGCACCCTGATTTGTATCCATGCTCTGGGACTTGCAAGAACAAGCCAGGAGGTTATGACTGTCCATGTAAAAGATGGAAGAAAGGGGACGGGAAAGCAGGAACTTGTGCAGAAAATTTCCCCCTGGTACTAACGTTGGTTGTTGGTAAGCGCACAGGAATATTTTATACAAGTCATCCATGTTTGTCATATTTTAAGCTTTACTTGAGAGATATGTTGCGCGATTAGTTCCGTTTGGATGAACCAACCCATGCCAATAATTTAATGTGGAAGCGAGAAGGCAGCATTGACAACATGAGATGCTAAAAGCTTATGAAAAATATACTTGATTATATCACTTGAAAGTTCAGTTTAAGATGTCCACATTGGCACATTCCTACTTGGTCTTGTACATGTTAACATGCAAAGCAACCTATTCCAATTATTATGCCATGGTTTGTTCTTCGGTTTTTAGTTCTTACATAGGGACATCTTTGGTTCTTAAAGAATATAAACACATAAAAATACTTCTTACATAAGAAGGATATAATTTCCAAAATACGTCAAACATAGGATTATGAAATTCAGATTTGAGCGTGTTTGATTTACACTTGCAGGTGCAATAGGGGGGATTTCTTTCATTTCAATTATGACACTTGCTATTCTTCTTCGCAAAGAGAAAAGAAAGATGAGAGAATTCTATGAAAAGAATGGAGGGCCTACTTTACAGAAGGCAAAACTCATAAAACTTTTCAAGAAGGAGCAACTCAGACCAATTCTAAAGAGTAGAAATCTTATTGGAAAAGGTGGCTTCGGTGAAGTTTACAAGGGTAGCCTTCTTGATATTGGGCTAGTTGCAGTGAAGAAGCCAATCAGCGGTAGCGTGTTGGAGAATAAACAATTTGCAAATGAAGTCATTATCCAATCTCAAGTAATCCACAAGAACATAGTCAGGCTCATAGGTTGTTGCCTAGAAGTTGATATTCCAATGCTAGTATATGAGTTTCTTTCCAAAGGTAGCCTCGATGACATTCTTCACAATAACAATGATGCACCTCTTGACTTGCAAGTGCGTTTACGCATTGCTGCTGAGTCAGCAGATGGTCTAGCTTATATGCACTCAAAAGCCCATACTAGAATCTTACATGGTGATGTCAAACCAGCAAATATACTCTTGGATGATAACTTTGTGCCGAAGATTTCAGATTTTGGCATATCAAGGTTGATTGTGAGAGATAAACAACACACAAATACAGTCATTGGTGACAGGAGCTATATGGATCCAGAGTACCTACGGTCAGGCCTATTGACTGAAAAAAGTGATGTCTACAGTTTTGGGGTCGTGATACTGGAACTTATTAGTAGGCAGAGAGCTACACATTCTGATGGTAATGGATTAGTAGAAAATTTTCTGGAAGCCCACAACGATAACAGAGCTGATGTATTTTTTGATGAGGCATTTACAAGGCCGAGTGATTTGGACCTACTTAGTAGTCTTGCGGTGATCGCTATGAAATGTCTTGAACATGATGTGGATCAAAGGCCATCAATGGTAGAGGTAGCTCAGCGCATTCTTACAATTTATCATTCCCATGTCACATTAATTCAGTGAGTAATATTGTGTTTTAAGTGTGCAATCATATTTATTGTATTTGCTTCACATAATGTATCAGCCCCAGGGACAAAATTATCAAGGTGGGAATATTTATTATATTTTCTTCATAAATAAAAGAATTCCTAATGTGTGAATTCATTGAGTAATATTGTGTTTTCATCTTACAGATATGTGTTATCAATCAAAATCAGTTTTCATTCTTCGGGTTTTAGTTCTTACATAAATGCATCTTTGGTTCTTTAAGAATATAAACACATAGCAATAGCTCTTTAAGAATCTTACATGGTGATCTCAAACCAGCAAATATACTCTTGGATGATAATTTTATGCCGAAGATTTCAGATTTTAGCATATCAAGGTTGATTGTGAGAGATAAAGTACACACAAATACATTCATTGGTGACAGGAGTTATATGGTCCCAGAGTACCTACAGTAGGGCCTACTGACCAAAAAAAAGTGATACCTACACACTACTAGGAAAATGATTGTAGGTGAACTCAAACGAGTGGCGGGCGCTCTATTTCACCTGCCATTGGTGTTTTGGAAAATTTGAACCGGTGGGTAGAAAACTGCGCCCATCATGCTTTTAACACTACAATTGCAGGCGGTATATCCATCACGCCCATCACACCCATCACGCCCGCCACTACTTTATCCATTATCAGTGGCGGGCATCCTTTACCGCCCGCCACAAATATATCTTGGCCACTCACGTCGAAAGACATTAAAAAAAATCAAATGTTTGTAGTAGCGTGCATTGCGGCCTGCCCTCCAACACTTATAGTAAGTGTGAGAAAACTTGAGAAATCATGTTTACTAAACCTACAAAATGGCCAAATTTTAGAATTAGGATTTGAATGGTGTGTACTGAACTTTTAAAAAGTTCAAAGTTGAAATGGTTTAAAAATATTAACTTGAGTGTAGCATGCAACGGTTTTCTGTTCAAACTTGTGGGGAGAGTGTTCACTTTGTACACGAGGTGCATCAAGTTATTGCCATAATTATCTCTAATTTTTACGCACCCTACAAGGGTCCAATGAAGGCACCATAGCAAGTTTCATTGCTTTCGGAGCTCGTTTGCATGCGCTTTCCAACCGAAAAGTGTTTTGCTCTTTTTAGTGGCCGAAAATTCAGTTAATGCCTCGAAAATAGCAAATCTATTGAAAAAGGACAAATTTTAGCATGGCGTTTTGGATGGTCTATATTAACCACTGTTCAAAAAATCTCCCGATTTAGCGATTAATCTTCCGATTTATCGCTAATCAGGGGGTGACCGGTAAGATTATGCCTTATCTTCACTGTTTATCTTTTGAGCTGATTCATCGCTCTGTCAAACAATTTATCGGGAATTTACCGACAAATCGGACCTACTCATAGCATTATGTTTGCAAAAACCAGGTTTATTTGTGTTTTGTGGACCTTGTTATGCAATATGTATTGTTGTCCTATTTTGTTTGTCATTATACAAGGATTCAAATGCTAGGAATCAAGGTAACACTTCTGTCCAATATTGTTTCGGTGTTGAATATAATGTATTTTAGTGTTGGGAACCAGGGATTTGCAAAAAATATCTGATTAATAGTCGACCGATAAAATCGATTAATCGGCTGATTTCTGATTAATCTCTAATCCCAGCTGACCGAGACGACAACGATAAGCGATATCCTCAACATTGATATTAACCATGGGAAAAGTTTGAATTCCAAAAGATTTAGAACAATGTAGTTGCATGTGTAATGCGGCGGTTTCCGTTAAAAACCCGCACACGTAGAGGGAGTGTGTTCAATTTGTACACGAGGTTGATGTCTACTATCGAAATTTATTCTTGACGACATCAATAGAGAACCTTTTCCTCTGTATGAATCTATATTATTCCGTTCCAATTTCTTCCCAAAACTTCCCAAGAAAAATCCCGAATTGGATCCAAAATTGACGGCTAATGTTGCAAAAATAAGAGCTTGAATACCGCTTGTAAATAATCCAAGAAACCTCGCTTTGAGGAATTCGTGGAATAATCCATTTTCATGGAATAATGAATTAAGGAAGAAAGGATCATTCTTAAAACCAGCATTCTTAAGATCAAAGAGTCGGGCGGAAAAAGGGGAGAGCTCCCAATTCCTAGTTCTCCTGTAACTGGATTCCCCGGAACCACGAGAGTCCTTAGAATTTTGTAGGACAGCAGCAAATTTCCCTCAAGTGGATGACTTCAGGTTTAACAATCCGTGGGAGGTGGAGGATAAAGATAGTCCTCGCTCAAACAATCCTGCAACCAAACACAAATAATCTCTTGTGTGCACAACGCACCCAATACAATTGTTAGTTGTCTAGGTGCACTAGTTCGTAAAAGAGGTGATGATAGATGTGTAATATAGACGGTAGAAATGACATTTTATAATATAAACAAATATGACAGCAAGGTAACAAGAAATAAAAATTGGTAAAAACGGTGTCTTGATGCTTAGAAATAAGGTCTGAGATTGATACTTTTACTAGTGCAATCTCTCAACATTACTAATATAATTGAATCATATGATAATCCCTCAAAGTGTGGAAAGAATCACTCCAAACTTCTATTCCTATCACAGAAAGTAGGACAAAACCACGTAGGTAGTAAACCACCTCAAAGTTGTGTTTCCAATCAATCTATTGAACCACCCCAAAGTGTAACGAATAGTTCTAGAGATCATACTACGACAACATCATATGATACCACTAGTAGAAAACGGGACATTAGTCCCGGTTCATAAGGGCCTTTAGTTCCAGTTAGGCAACCAGGACTATGGAATCGGGACTAAAGGCCCTCCATTTTTAGTCCCGGTTGTGTTATGAACCGGGACTAAAGGGGCTCCACGTGGCTGATGTGAAGCGCTTAGGCAGGAGGACCTTTAGTCCCGGTTGGTAACACCAACCGGGACTAAAAGGCCGCCACGCGTCAGGCGCTGCCAAGCGCTGCGGTTTAGTGTTGTTTTTTTGAAAGGAGGGGTTTAGTGTTTTGGAGGGTTTAGGGGTTTCATTTTGTGTTTCCCTTTTCTTTTTGTGTTTACCATTCAATTCTTTTTTTATTTAGGGTTCCCATTTTTATTTTATTTTTTCCATTCAACTCGACGCGAGCTACTACATATAGCAATGAAGGAACCATTACACAGCAACATCATGAATATAGAGAACTGACAACTTCCTCCGTGCTTGGTCAAACAACAAGTTTTCATATATATTCAACACTACTACATATAGTGTTGGGGAACGTTGCAGAAAATTATAATTTTTCCTACGGTTTCACCAAGATCCATCTATGAGTTCATCTAAGCAACGAGTCAAGGGAGTGAGTTTGCATCTACATACCACTTGTAGATCGGATGCGGAAGCGTTCAAGGGGATGGTGATGATGGAGTCGTACTCGCCATGATTCAGATCACCGATGACCAAGTGCTGAACGGACAGCACCTCCGCGTTCAACACACGTACGAGACGGGAGACGTATCCTCCTTCTTGATCTAGCAAGGGGGAAGGAGAGGTTGATGATGATCCAGCAGCACGACGGCGTGGTGGTGGATGTAGCAGAACTCCGGCAGGGCTTCGCCAAGCTGCTGCGGGAGGAGGACGAGGTGTAGCAGGGGGAGGTAGGCGCCAATGCACAGGGTGTGGCTGCCCTCCCCCCTGCCCTCCTTTATATAGGCCCCCAGGGGGGGCGCCGGCCCTGGGAGATTCAATCTCCCAAGGGGGCGGCGGCCAGGGGGGTGGAGTGCCCCCCAAGGCATGTGGTGCGCCCCCCCCCCCCCACCCTAGGGTTTCAACCCTAGGCGCAGGGGGTGGGCCTAGGGGGCGCACGAGCCCACTATGGGCTGGCTCCCCTCCCACTTCAGCCCATGGGGCCCTCCGGGATGGGTGGCCCCACCCGGTGGACCCCCGGGACCCTTTCGGTGGTCCCGGTACATTACCGGGTGACCCCGAAACTTTCCCGATGGCCGAAATACCACTTCATATATATAATTCTTTACCTCCGGACCATTCCGAAACTCCTCGTGACGTCCGGGATCTCATCCGGGACTCTGAACAACATTCGGTATGCTGCATACTCATATTCATACAACCCTAGCGTCACCGAACCTTAAGTGTGTAGACCCTACGGGTTCGGGAGACACGTAGACATGACCAAGACGACTCTCGGTCAATAACCAACAGCGGGATCTGGATACCCATGTTGGATCCCACATGTTCCACGATGATTTCATCGGTTGAACCACGATGTCGAGGATTCGATCAAACCCCGTATACAATTCCCTTTGTCAATCGGTACGTTACTTGCCCGAGACTCGATCGTCGGTATCCCGATACCTTGTTCAGTCTCGTTTACCGGCAAGTCACTTTACTCGTACCATAATGCATGATCCCGTGACCAACCACTTGGTCACTTTGAGCTCAATATGATGATGCATTACCGAGTGGGCCCAGAGATACCTCTCCGTCATACGGAGTGACAAATCCCAATCTCGATCCGTGTCAACCCAACAGACACTTTCGGAGATACCTATAGTGCACCTTTATAGTCACCCAGTTACGTTGTGACGTTTGATACACCCAAAGCACTCCTACGGTATCCGGGAGTTACACGATCTCATGGTCTAAGGAAGAGATACTTGACATTGGAAAAGCTCTAGCAAGCGAACTACACGATCTTGTGCTATGCTTAGGATTGGGTCTTGTCCATCACATCATTCTCCTAATGATGTGATCTCGTTATCAACGACATCCAATGTCCATAGCCAGGAAACCATGACTATCTTATGATCACAATGAGCTAGTCAACTAGAGGCTCACTAGGGACATATTGTGGTCTATGTACTCACACGTGTATTACGATTTCCGAATAATACAGTTATAGCATGAACAAAAGACAACTTATCATGAACAGGGAAATATAATAATACTTTTATTATTGCCTCTAGGGCATATTTCCAACATATAGTACACGTTCATGCATATATACAATATAACATCTCTTAGTATCCCTAATATCTAATTACCAAAATTGCATTCCAATTCCCGATGTTATTCTTCAGTTTTAGCTATGACCTCTTGAAGTAAGCATCCCGCCAATTCCTCCTGAATTGCTCGTGTCGGATCCTTTGGTAGGAGATCATCCCGCATCCATTCGATCTAATTTAAAGAAGGGGGTCAATATATATGAATGAAACTCATAGTGCGGCATTTCGGTACCCAGGCTCATCTGCACCCACTCAAAAAAAATCACAAAAAACTCAAAAAAAATCCAAAAGAAATTTGCATGGAAGAAAATTTATCAGGTGAGGTCTGCTCCAAATTTTAGGTCATTTGGACACCTGAGCAGCTCTCAGCAAAAAAGAGAAATCATGTCAAAATTGTGCATGAACAGATTTTTACAGACACCGAATTTGTCTTTTTGGCCGAGAGCTGCTTACATGTCCAAATCTTTAAAAATTGGAGCGAACCTGACGCATCAAATTATCTACCACACAAAAAAATTGTAATTTTTTGAATTTTTCTAATATTTGTTTTGATTTTTTTCGTCAGGGTGGGTGCAGCTGAGCCTGAGCTCAGAAGTGGATTACCGTGAAAACTCAACACAATTGATGGTAATAAAAAAATTCAGATAAATTATTCCTGTCTCCATGCCTCAAGCTTTTTACGAGAATAGAGTTCAGTCAAAATAAATCAAGAATGATAATGGTATCGAAACAAGAATCAAAGAGATGCGCAGACCTAGCTAGTACTACTTACATTTTGTAGTCGCGCAGCTCCTCTTTCCATTCACCACTAGCTTCCTTGGGAACTTTTTCCAAACCCTGCACGGCAATGAAAATGAATAAAGGAGTTACTAATTACTTTATATTAGGAAAAGAACGAAAGTTGCCGATATAGTGCGATAATGATTGAAATTAGCTCTAGAGCATTTCTCTTAGGGCTGCACACATGTGAGGGTCTTTATGTTTCGAGTCAATGACAAGTACTAATCCCGCGTCAAGCTGAAGGACTAGTAGAGTAAAGTGGAACATGTGCATGCATAACTCATCAATTAAATTAAAGATTGAGTAAGCGAAACAGAATGTGTTCAAGACAGTAACACTCACTTGAAGTTGTAAGGAAATAGTACTTCCCTCTGGTTTGTTGTGCAATGAACCTACTAGGGAAATGCCTATACACAGGAGCTTAGTAGTAGCGTTGGTTATGGGGCCAGCGCTACTGCCACTTAGTAGTAGCTCTGGTTGACAACCCGTGCTACAGGTACCAGAGTAGCAGTAGCGATGGGCCCCATGGCAGCGCTACTGCTAAGTGGTCCCATGGCCACCGGTAGGGGTTACACGTAGTAGTAGCGGCTGGCTGGAACCAGCGCTACTGCTAGAGATATAGCAGTAGCGCTGGGCCACCAGCCAGCGCTACTGCTAATGATACCTTATCCTCTCCCCCGCTGGCCCGATTGATCACTCTCCCTCCCACACTCTCATCTCGTCCAACCCCCGGTGCTGCCACCGCCCGCCGCCGTCGTCCTCCCGCCGTCGTCGCCCGGTATGTATTCCTCCCTCCCTTCTCTTTCCATCACTCCCTCCCTTCGACCCTACCTCTCCCTCCATCCCCTGCCCTTCTCCCTCCCTACTCCCTCCCTTTATCCCTCGCCCTTCTCCCTCGCATCCCTCTCCCTCTGACCCTCTCCCTCCCTTTGATCCCTCCTGCATTGCATAGATAGATGGATAGATAGATGAATGGATAGATAGATGGTTAGAACAATGGGTTTTTTATATATTGCGTAGATAGACAAACAGATGGATAGATGGATGGATGGATATATAGATAGATGGATGGATGGATAGATGTTAGGGTTAGAACTAGGGGATTTTTAGTAAATGTATAGGTATTTTCATTTTTTAGGGTTAGAACAAGGTTTTACCAATTTTTAGAGTTGGAACTAGGTTTAGACAAATGGATGGATAGATGGGCAGTACAAATTATTAGGGTTAGAACTAGGTTTTATAAGTTTAAGAGAGAGTTTAGACATATGGTTTCACTAAGTCCTAGGATGATGATAATAATGTTTTGTTTATATTTTGTTTTTGCAGAAATAAAGGAGCCCATGTCGTCGCCGCCGCCGTCCCCGTCACAGGCCCCCTCCAACCGTGAGGTGAGACTAGCCAAATCTCCATGTCAATATAAATCCTATAAGATATTTTGAAATGTTTTTGTTCATATTGTCAACCATTGAAATGCAATGACCATCAAGTTTGAATGCAAATAGGATATGTCCTCCGAATGGCCTATGTTTTGCCGGAGTGTTGATTAATTTCCATTCCGGCAAATATCAGGCACTCGATATATCCTTTTTTTAGAAAATTTCATGCCGGATTTTTCCGTGAATTTTGGCATGACTTGTGCTAGAATATGTAGGAAATATCGAGTGGCCTGGATTTTCTAGGAAGATAATTAAACGACATTTCGGGTTGACTTTAAGTCTATCAAGGCTCCATATCTAGAGAAAGTCTGCACCATATATGAGAGAGGAAGAAACCCGACTTTTTTTGTGGGGGTTGTTTCTCCTTCTTCTCCTTGTGCTAGACCTTTGTTAGGCACTAGGGGAAGGAACAGTAACGACCATCACCGACGGTCGAAAAATCAGTAAGGGAGTGTGTCCACCATATATGAGAGAATGAAGAAGAATGCTGACTATTGTCGTGGGGGTCGCTTCTCCTTCATTCCCGTGTGCTAGACATTTTGGTTTAATGCACTCAGGGACGAAGGGAGGAGCGACCATCACCAACGGTCGAATATATACACCACGTCTGCTGAGAGTTTTCAAAAAAAACTCGACAAACCGATAGTCAACCCGTGCTGAATAATAATGATCTAGTTTAGTTTTTGTAGTACATATATTGAATTTTAGAAGTTTAATCTTTGAATTATGAACATAGGAAATGTCGTCGGACGAAAGTCCCGGGGAGTGCTCCTGGTGCGGCGACAATCGGGGTCTCTGCAACAGGCAGCACTTGGTAGAAGGTCGGCGCTTCAGCATTAAGCTCGAGGAGGACTTCGATTGTGAAACGGTACACTACGACACAAAGTGTTTTATTCGTAATTAAGCTCGACTTCTACTACTTCAACATGTAATTTTTGTCTTTTACAATTCGACTAGCTTATCCCATGCCATGCAAGACGCTATGTCTTGGAGAGGATGGGTTTTGAAGACCATGAGAGGAATGAAACAAAGAAAATTCATGTCAGGACCCATCATGATATGGATTTTGAGGTAAATCTATACAATTCTGAGAGTGTATCCAATTTTGGTTTCCCGGATTGGGAAGCACTTTGCAAGATGTATGATTTTCAAAAGGGTATGTTTTTCACCATGGATCTTGGTGATCCTGACATCGAGGTAGACAATTTGGACATTTGGGTCCTTGTTGATATGCTTCCAATTCTACCGCTATGTGAGTTTCTAAAACATAGTTATTAAGTAATTTATATTGTTTATTTCAAAATAGGTGACAACTTATTTCTATTGATACCTTATTTTCATTCTTCAAAGAATGTGCAGAAGATGGTAGAGAGAACCTACTACACCGATGGCTCTGAGTTAACTTACCAGGAGAAAAATCATCTGGTCGCATTTTGTACTAATCTTGAGAATTACAATGTCTATTATCAAACTCCTCCACATTATGGTCAATATGTGCCACTAGTGCATGTGTCGAATTATGCTAACATCCATGGAGATTTCATGGTAAGATTTTTTAGTATTACGACATTTCTGCATCTTTTGCATAAATTCTTCTAAAATTGAACTAGATTGCTAACTACGAAGTTATTACTATGCTTTTCAACAGATAATCACACATGAGTGTGTACCTCAGCTGATGTTTCAGAAAGGTCGCCTTGATGTTTTGAATATACAACCATGTCATCCTACGAATCACTGATGTTCATATCAGATTTCTAAAAGCAATGAAGACATGACAATCAAAGTTTGGAACAAATGTATGGCCACTCGTAAGGAGGTACTTGGAAGCAACATTAGGCGAAGTGCAAGAACTGGAGACAGGATAATCTCCATTCTCCATAATGAAGAGTCAGGGCCTATCTTGTTTTATGCTATTTTACCTAAGAGAAGGTAGTAGGTTCTAGCTAATACTCATGATCATGTGCGATCATGTGCTAAGAACAACTAAGTATGATTGACCATGATGATGATGTGGTATCGAGAAGAAGTTGTATGATCGATGATGATGAGTCTGACTTGTTATTATGATACCAATGATGATTTATTTATTATTATGATCAATGATGCATGATGCTAAGTTGTTATATGAGCATGATGAGTTATTATATATATCAGTAGGTCAAATGGACATGGAATTGATTCAAGTGAAAGAAGCATGTGGTGCACATCGAAAGTACTAAATCCAAACTAGATCAAGTTAGGATTAGTAGTACTTTTGACATGCACCACATGTTGCCTCCACTTGAATCTACTCCACGTTCATTTCACCTACTGTTATATATAATAACTAATCATGATCATAAAATCATATGATGAAGTATTGTATATAAAACCACAAGGGTAAATAAGCTGTATTTTCAAAAATACAGGAAAAGTTAGCAGCAACGCTTTCCAGAAGAAACACTACTGCTATTTTCTATTATCTGTAGCGCTTTACCAGATAAAGCGCTACTGCTAACTTGGTATAGCAGTAGTGCTGGCATTCCAGTGCTACTGCTAACAGTTAGCTGTAGCACCTTAGTGGTAGCGCTTGTACAAGCACTACTGCTAGCTACAAAACAAGCACTACTACTAGGGTTTTCCCTAGTAGTGAACGCCCTTAGCAAGTTATCCTCTGTTTCCTTGGTGTTGTGTTCTACTGTATATTCATGTATGTTATTTGGGTTAATGAACCCAATGTCCCAGATTTGTCCTCTTTTGCATTTGAGAATCTTCATTCTGCATAATATAGTGAGGATGATTATACATGCAATGAATGAGCTGAGCTAGAGACTTAATTATAGAAATAATACTTACAGAAAATAGCAACTGACAATAGATTTTCCCGTGGTGTCTTGATTGTATAACTGAAATAATTCATCAAATTCAATGTACATCTCCTCATATCCAATGAAGTAATGCTCATCTGTATATCCCACCATGATCATGTTGCTCCCTTTGTTTGAGTATTCCATGTACCACTGATGCAATCTTTGCATATGTGTGAGGCTTCTCGTGTTGGTATCTGTATGCTAAATCAGCCATGGGGAAGTCTCGATGCTCGCCTAAGTATTGACCAAGAGTGAAACCAATATCATGGGCCGCTACCTCCGTATCATAATCAATATCGGAAAACACTTTGAGCGGGGGGCACAATTGTTTTCACCCTTGCACTACTACTTCCCGCCTGTTGCACATGTTCTTTATGTGACTTGATAATAAAGCGGTCATAGTTTGATGGCAGCGGAGGCGGCGGTGGTCGCGTAAGGTTTTTCAGACATCGCTTCACTTTTGTCGGATCTATTTTCTCCTTTGGCTCCCTTCCCGAGTTACCGAAGACATACTCAATGATTACATGACCATGGGCGTTTGAGCCGCCAAACAAGTCATCCATTGGTGAGTTCCAGGCTCTGAATGCCCTCCTCAATCTCAAGAGGGAGAAGTTATAGTTTTTACGGATCCTCTGCTCCGCGGCTTTTCACCGCCCGGCTCAAAACTCTTCCGAGACGTTCTGCACTTTTATAACCTTCATCCACAAGATATTGGTCCCAATTCAGTCTCCTATATATGCAACTTTCAAGTGTTCTCTGAGGTATATCTTGGTGAAGAACCCTCTATTGATCTGTTCAGAGATTACTACTATATCAATTGTCAAACGGAGATGTCCGAGAGGCTTAGTCTGGAGCTTGGAGGCATTTATATTTAGAGACGGAGGGATTTAACGTTCCCATCAGCTGCCTTGCCCAGTCATCCCAAAGACTGGAATTATACTTGGTTCTATTGCAAGTATACTTCCCCCGAAGGAGAGAACCCTCTGTCGGGTGATACATCTCCAACGTATCTATAATTTTTTATTGTTCCATGCTATTATATTATCATTCTTGGATGTTTTACAATCATTTTATATCATTTTTTGGTACTAACCTATTGACATAGTGCCCAGTGCCAGTTGTTGTTTTCTGCATGTTTTTTACATCGCAGGAAATCAATATCAAACGGATTTCAAACACAGGGAAACTTCTTGAGGATTTTTTTGGGGCTAGAAGACATCTAGTGGGGCAAGGAAGCACCTAGGGGTGCCTCGAGGGGGGCAGCACCCACCAGGTTGTGCCAGGAGGCCTAGGCGTGCCCTGGTGGGATGTGCCCACCTCGGGTCCCCCTGAACCGCCTCTTTGCTCTATAAATAACCAAACATTCCAGAAACCCTAGGGGAGTCGACGAAGATCAATTCCAGCCATCGCAGAGTCCAGAACCACCAGATCCAATCTAGACACCATTACGGAGGGGTTCACCACTTCCATTGGCGCCTCTCTGATGATGTGTGAGTAGTTCTTTGTAGACCTACCGGTCTGTAGTTAATATCTAGATGGCTTCCTCTCTCTCTGTTGATTATCAATACAATGGTCTCTTGGAGATCCATATGATCTAAGCCTTCTTGTGGTGTGTTTGTTGGGATCCGACGAACTTTGAGTTTATGATCAGATCTATGTTTTTATCCATGAAAGTTATTTGAGTCTTCCTTGATCTCTTATATGCATGATTGCATATAGCCTCGTATTTCTTCACCGATACTTAGGTTTTTGTTTGGCCAACTTGATCTATTTATCTTGCAATGGGAAGAGGTGCTTTGTAGTGGGTTCGATCTTACGGTGCTTGATCCCAGTGACAGAAGGGGAAACAATATGTATGTATCGTTGCTACTAAGGATAAAATGATGGGGTCTATCTCTACATAGGTAGATCTTGTCTACATCATGTCATCATTCTTATTGCATTAGTCCGTTTCTCCATGAACTTAATACACTAGATGCATGCAGGATAGCGGTCGATGTGTGGAGCAATAGTAGTAGATGCAGGCAGGAGTCGGTCTACTAATCTTGGATGTGATGCCTATATAATGATCCTTGCCTGGATATCGTCATGATTATTTGAAGTTCTATCAATTGCCCAATAGTAATCGTTTTCCCACCGTTTGCTATTTTTCTCGAGAGAAGCCACTAGTGAAACCTACAGCCCCCGGGTCTCTTTTCATCATATTTGCATTTGGAATCTATTTTCCTTTGCATTTATTTTCATATCTATTAAACCAAAAATACAAAAATACCTTGCGGTAGTTTTACCTCATGCTATTTGCCTATTTTGAGGTGCCGTACCTAAAAGGGATTGACAACCCCTTTAACACGTCGGGTTGCAACTATTTGTTATTTGTGTGCAGTTGTTGTTTACATGGTGTGGGGAGGTTCTCATACTGGTTCGATAACGTTGGTCTCATCACTGAGGGAAATACATACCTTCGTTATACTGCATCATCCCTTCCTCTTTGGGGAAGTACCGACGTAGTTCTAGCAGACATCAAAAGGAATTTTTGCCGACGTTACCGGGGAGGATCTTCAACATCAATCAGGTTTCTAATCACAAATCTCATCTCCTCGCAATTTACATTATTTGCCATTTGCCTCTCATTTTCCTCTCCCCCACTTCACAAAAATTTGCCGTTTTATTTGCCCACTTTTTCGTTCACCATTTTTTCGTCAGATCTCTTATTTGCTTTAACTTGTCACCATGAGTGACTTTCGTATGGCAGTAAAAGATGATGGCCTAACTACTAAAATGGAGCGTATGGGTAATCTGATGTCAAAACTTTTGTCTTGGGGCTCCGAAATTTTATTGGAAAAGAACATATCCAAGAATTTTTTAGTTGTGTCCGAAAATTAAGAATTGATGATATTCCTATACTTAAAAGAACTAAATCTTATGTGGAAGCTATTTCGGCACTTGTTTTGAAACTTGAAACGAGATTTATTCGTACTCATCCTACCTTGCAAAGATTGTTCTATGAGTTTCCCGTTATAAATGATCCCAAAGCTAAAAAGTTAGCCACTCTTGTTTTGATGAATGAATTTGACTACATAATACGGGAAGCTAGGGAAATCTTTGATTTTTTATGGCATGAATCGTGAAAAACCCGTGATTGATGAAATTCTTTATAATAGTGATGATGCCTTAAGAAATTTGCATGGAGATAACCAAATCTTTGATGAGAATCTTAAAAAGCAAGTCCCCGTTTTAGATATGATCCAACAAGTTTTTAATGATGTTAATCAACACTATTCTTGGATCACTGCCGGAAATAAAAATGGGTTATGATAAAAAAACAACATGATAGTGCTAATGTTTCCATGGATAATGTGTTTTATGTGGGAGAGGCATAAAGAGGTAGCGCTTTTTGGGAGGCAACCCAATGAATCAATTTATTTTTGCTTTTTGCTTTCTGTTCTTGTGTGTTAGCACAGTTATGATACTGTTATGATTGTGTTTTTTGTGTTTTAGTAAGTGTTTATTCCAAGAAAGGCCTTTGGGAAGATTTGGATGAAAGTTGATTTGATCTTCCTGAAAAAACCGAAACTTTTGCGCTCACGAGATTATTTTTCATTTTTAACAGAATAGTACTTTTGAGTTGATTCTTTTTGAAGAACATTAATAGATAAATTTCTCACGTCCACCAATTTATTTCAGAATTTTTGGATTTATAGAAGTATTAGAAATATTCAGATTGCTACAGACTGTTCTGTTTTCTTTGCGTTGTGTGCTTGTTTTGATGATTCTATGGTTTTCTTTGATGAATTTTTGCCATAGAAAAATTGGACTACAGTAGATATAATTCAAGAACAAAATAATAATAGGTTTTCAATAGTAGTTATAGTAGTGGTTTGTTTTCTTATACTAACGTATGTCACGAAGGTTTTGTTGAACTTTGTGTGATTGAAGTTTTCATGTTTTGGGTGACCTTACGATGGATGAAGGAATAAGGATTAGAAAAAGGCTAAGCTTGGAGATGCCCGAGGCACCCCAAGATAAGATTCAAACAAGTAGCAAGCAAGTAAGCTTGGGGATGCCCCCGAGTGGCATCCCCACTTTCTTCTAACAACCATCGGTATTTTACTTGAACCTATATTTTTATTCGTCACATACTATGAGTTTTGCTTGGAGCATCTTGTATGATATGAGTCTTTGCTTGTTTTGCTTTGTGTTCTAAGTCTTGAATCCTTGCTGGCAGGGCCGGTCCTAGGGGGGGCGAATGGGGTGGCCGCCCCGGGCCCCAAAAAGGCAGGGGCCCCCTCCCAGGTATACGTACGTAGGTACGTACAAGCTTTGACAGGAAAAAATTTCTTAGCACCTCGCTCAGCTTCCCGTGCTAGCCTAAGACGGTAAAACCAATACGTTGGGCCTGGCCCATGTTTGCACGAACTCACGTGGAGTCGTGGAGAACTGCACATCGGAGAGGAAAAGGAATGACTGGATTGATTTCCTGTAACTTAGGAATTAGGATCGGTCTTTCCTAAAAAAAGAATTAGGATCGGTCGTTCTGCTGTTCCTGTTCATATCTTCGACTCTCCTCCTCACGAACGAACGACGCGACGACTGTAGCAGGCCACGAACAGGATCTCTTCGACCGTGCTCCCTTCCCTCGCATGATCTTGGTCCTATTTCTTTTCTTTCTAATCCTGATTCCCAATTTCTCAATCGATCGAATGGATTAACAGGGAATTGTTTTTAGGGCACTCGAATCATTCGCCCACGTTGCCAGATTAGAATTACAGAGAGAAGGTAATATACCATGCCCTATCAGATTCTCATTATATTAGATGATCCTCTGTACTTAATCTAATATTTTAATTAGCTTTGCGCTTATTTTAAAAGTGAATTGTTCCTTTCAATTTTAGCAGGGTCATGTCGAGTACAAGTAGAAAGTATCCATTCGGAAGTCATAAAAGAAAGAAGAAGGAGGAGGTAGATGGGGAGAAAGAAGCATTGAGCGGATCTTTTTTTAAATATTGTAAGAGCGATGCGAGCACGCCAAGTAATCTAGACGAGTTGGCGATAGTTCTTGCGGGTGACAAAACTGATGGCAATCCGGAAGATGATGGTCATACTCCTACAGAAGGCGATGCTGATGTCAACATGGATGATAGCAATGTGAGTGATCATGAGCCCATATTTAATTCATCCGCGGAAGAATCTACTAGTGTTGTGAGGAACCAATTAGTGTGGATATTTATGATCCAAGAAATTGGGGTAATCTTGATAACAAAGCGAGGGACATATTAGTGGAAAAGGGGCCTAAAAGGGAAGAAGAAAACACTAAATATCCTTTGGATGAGAATTTAAGAGATTTTTCATATAGCCATTACTCAAGAAAGATGAGCAATGGAGAGGTCCGTGATAGAAAATGGTTAGTTTTTTTTTAAAACACACAAACAAAGTGTTTTGTTTTTGCTGTAAGCTTTTCAATTCTGATAAATGCAAAAGTGCAATGGGGAATGATGGGTTTTGTGATTGGAGGCATATTAATGAGAGACTGAAAGAGCACGAAGCTAGTGTCGACCATATTACCAACATGAATTCTTGGAATGAACTGAGAGTTAGACTGAGCAAGCATGAGACAATTGACAAAGACTTACAACTACAAATCACAAAGGATAAGGAACGCATAAGGCAAGTTTTGTTAAGAATTGTTTCCATTGTGAAATTTCTTGGTAAGTGCAATTTGGCTTTTAGAGGATCCAGTGAGCAACTTTATGATGATTGTAATGGAAATTTTTTAGCTTGTGTGGAGATGGTTGCAGAGTTTGACATGGTAATGCAAGACCATCTTAGGCGTATTCAAAACAAAGAGATCCATCACCATTATCTTAGCCATAAAATTCAAAACGAGTTGATTTCTCTTATGGCTGGTGACATTACAAATTCTATTATCAAGATTGTCAAAGTGGCCAACTATTTCTCAGTTATCCCAGATTGTACCCCGGATGTGAGTCATCAAGAACAAATTAGTTTGTTGGTTCGATGTGTTCATATGTCTGATGGAAAAATACAAATTGTTGAGTACTTCCTTGCTTTTTGGTAGTGGAGGACACATCTGGTTTGGGAATTTTCAAGGTATTGGTTGATTCTATGAAGTCCTTTGATCTTAATATTGATGATATTAGGGGCCAAGGTTATGATAATGGATCCGACATGAAAGGAAAATACAAGGGCATGCAAAGTCGGTTGCTTGAGACAAATCCAAGAGCTTTGTATATGCCATGTGCTTGCCACAGTCTTCATCTTACCCTTTGTGATATGGCTAAATCTTATGGTAGAGTTATTTCTTTTTTTGGAATTGTGCAACGAATACATGTATTATTCAGTGGTTCTACAAAAAGATGGAAAGTTTTTGTTAGCCATGTGAAAGATTTGAGTGTGAAATCTTTGAACAATACTCATTGGGAGAGTCGTATCAAAAGTGTTAAAGCAATTAGATTTCATGCTCCTAACATAAGATCAACTTTACTTGAGTTAAGTGAAGATAGTGGTACAAAACCAAACGATAGGAGTGATGCTAAAAATTTGTTTGATGTGCTTGGCAGCTATGAGTTCATACTTGGCATGGTCATTTGGCATGACATTCTATTTGTTGTAGATTCGGTAAGAAGGAAGCTGCAATCACCATCCATGTGCATTGAGACTGCCTTAAAGCAAATAGATGGTATGAGGACTTATTTTGACACTTATAGAGATGAAGGGTTTGATTCTAGTGTGATCATTGCCAAATAAATCGCAGCTGAAATGGCTGTAGAACCATCATTTCCAGTAAAGCGCCGTGTTTCTTGGAAGAAACAATTTGGTGAAGATGACAGTGATGAAGCGATATTGGAAGCTGAGAAGGATCTTAAAGTCAATTATTTCTTGATTATGGTTGATAAGGCGACCACTTCACTGAAAATTAGATTTGACGAACTTGACTCATTCAAAAATATATTTGGATTTTTAATGAGTTCAACGGCCTTGAAGTCATTGGACTGTTCTGAACTTAAAGACAGTTGTACAAAATTTGCAAGTGCTTTCTCTTCAGGTGGTTCATCTGATGTTGATTTAAATGATCTGATTTCTGAGTTAATTGTTATGTAGTCAACTTTTCCCGATAGAACAATGTATGCTATGGAGATTTTTGAGTTTGTGAGGGAAGCAGATTGTTATCCAAATATTGCTATTGCATACCGGATGTTCTTTACTATGCTTGTTACAGTGGCATCAGCTGAAAGAAGTTTTTCAAAGTTGAAATTGTTGAAGAACTACTTGAGATCTACAATGTCGCAAGAGAGGTTAAATGGCTTGGCAACTTTATGCATCGAGAAAAATTTTCTTGATGAAATTGATATTGATACTATCGTTAGTGATTTTGCATCTCAGAATGTTAGCAGAAAATTTTGAAGGTGATATGCACAATCATTTTAGATGCACTTAATTATTTTCTCTGATACAAATTATATGTACATATGATGATTATTAATTAGGCATTTATACTAAGGGCCCCGAAGGTCCTGTGATCGTAGTTTCGCCCCGGGCCCCCAAAATCTCAGGACCGGCCCTGCTTGCTGGACACACCTTTTTGAGAGAGCCAAAAATTATGTTATGCTTGCTCCTATGCTTCACTTCAATTTTTGAGCCATGGGTTTGCTCTAGTGCTTCACTTATATCTTTTTGAGCATGGTGTTGTTTGTTATTTTTGAAGAAATGCTCTCATGCTTCACTTAGATTTATTTGGAAGTTAGTAATTTTTTAAGGAATTCTCTCTTGCTTCACTTAGATTATTTTGAGAGAAAGAAAAATTATGCTCATGATCTTCACTTATATTTGTTTGAGATTATCAAAAGCAACATATGAAATTAGTCCCAAAGTGATAGATATCCAAGGAGGATATAATAAAAACTTTCATGAAGATCATTGGACAAAATAAACTTAATTCTTAGTAATGGTTTTGAGATATGACGATATGATATGTGAGTCATGTTGATGAGTAATTGGGCTTTAGTAAGAATACTGGTGTTAAGGTTTGTGATTCCCTATGCAAGCATGAAAGTCAATATATATGCAATGAAATTTATATCCTACTTATGGTGCATTATTCGATGTTACTTATGCTTACTGCTTGGGTATGAGTTTTTTCGCTTTTTGGTTGGTCGCTTCTCAACATTTTTGCTAGCCTTCATTTTGCACTAAGTATGATCACTACTTGTGCATCCAAAACCCTTTAAACCAGTTTTGCCTTATGAGTCCACTATACCTACCTATATGCGGTATTTCAATGCCGTTCTAAGCAAATTTGCATGTGCCATCTCTAATTTTCAAAATAAATTTCTCTTTTGTGTGCTCTATCGCTTGCGAGGCGGTGAAGGGTGACCAATATTTTCCATGGTAGATGTGTTATTCTCACGATGAGTGTTTATTGATAAACCACAAGTATAGAGGATCAATTGTAGCCTCTTTCGATAAGTAAGAGTGTCGAACCCAACGAGGAGCTAAAGGTAGAACAAATATTCCCTCAAGTTCTATCGACCACCGATACAACTCTACGTATGCTTAACGTTCGCTTTACCTAAAACAAGTATAAAACTAGAAGTACTTTGTAGGTGTTGTTGGATAGGTTTGCAAGATAATAAAAAGCACGTAAATATAAACTAGGGGCTGTTTAGATAAAGAAGCAATAAAGTAAATATGACGAGTGTGGAAAAGTGGTGGTAGGAGTTGTGAAATTGTCCCTAAGCAATTGATTACTTTACTAGACCGATAGCAAGTTTTATGTGGGAGAGGCATAAGCTAACATACTTTCTCTTCTTGGATCATATGCACTTATGATTGGAACTCTAGAAAGCATCCGGAACTACTAAAGATCATTAAGGTAAAACCCAACCGTAGCATTAAAGTATCAAGTCCCCTTTATCCCATACGCCACAACCCCCTTACTCGAGTTTATGCTTTTGTCACTCAAGCAACCCACTATAAGTGAATCATGAACGTATTCCAACACCCTACAGCGGGAATACCTCATGCTTGCGTGACACAGAGAGCACCATAGGACAACAACATAACCACACGCAAATTAAACCAATCATAGCAATTCACCAATCACCGATAGGACAACGAAAATCTACTCAGACATCATAGGATGGCAACACATCATTGGATAATAATATGAAGCATGAAGCACCATGTTCAAGTAGAGGGTACAGCGGGTTGCGGGAGAGTGGACCGCTGAATATACATGGGGGAAGGTGATGGAGATGTTGGTGAAGATGGCGGAGGTGTTGGTGTAGATCGCGGTGATGATGATGGCCCCCAGCGGCATTCCGACGCCACTGGAAGCAAGGGGGAGAGAGCCTCCCCCCTTCTTCTTCTTCTTCCTTGACCTTCTCTCTAGATGGGAGAAGGGTTTCCCCTCTGGTCCATGGTCTCCAAGAGCCCCTCCAAGATTGGATCTATCTCTCTGTCTCTCTCCGATCTGTGTTCCCAGATTCTGCCCTTTCACCGTTTCTTATATATCCGGAGATCTGTAACTCCGATTGGATTGGAACCTTCGCCATGATTTTTTTTTCCCAAAAAATAGCTTTCTTGCGGCAAAAGAAGAGCAGTAACCGCCTTACGGGGTGCCCACGAGGGTCAGGGGCGCGCCTGTCCCCCTGGGGCGCGTTCTCCTGCCTCGTGGCCCCCTCGAGCACCGTCTCGTGTTGATTCTTCTTCCCAAAAATCATAAATATTCCAAAAATATTCTCCGTCCGTTTTTATCCCGTTTGGACTCCGTTTAATATGGGGTTTCTTCGAAACATAAAACATGCAACAAACAGGAACCGGCACTGGGCACTGGATCAATATGTTAGTCCCAAAAATAGTATAAAAAGTTGCCAAAAGTATATGAAAGTTGAACAATATTGGCATGGAACAATCAAAAATTATAGATACGACGGAGACATATCATTTATTCACTTGTCATTGCACGAGTGTACGGCAAAGGTATTAGGGATGCCCAGTCCTGAAATGAAAAATGAATTTACTTTATGTTGTCAAATAATAAACTCCTTGGAAAGTGTTGGTATGGAGGGCACCCGTGGATATGGTTAGCCATGGACAGTCAAAGTAATGGTGGAAAAAGGAATAAATTTTATTTTCTATTTGGAAACTGCCTATGATGTGTCTACCATGGAAAGTATTGAGATCTCTAAGTTATTTTCGTTGGTGGGAAAAGTATGCCTCTCAAAAAAAATTTTATCTCTCAATTTAAGCTTTGAGCTCTGGCACCTCTACAAATCCCTACTTCCCTCCGCGAAGGGCCTTTCTTTTACTTATGCATTTTTTATTTTGAATTTGAGTCTCCATCTTCTCTTATAAAGCACCAACTAAGGGTCACTATTATCGTATTTGAGCATTGGGTGTAGCTAATATTTGAGTGTGTTTCATGAATGGATTAATGATTGAGCATAATGGGCCAGGGATACCTTACTTTAGTGTTGATATTTTGAAAGACATGGTTGCTTATTGGTATGCTTGAGTATTAAAGTCTTCATGTCAAAACTAGACTATTGCTTTGAATCATATAAAGTCCATATGTCCTTGCTATAAAGAAAAGAAATGTGATGAACATGTTAGGCAGCATTCAAGATCAAAAATTCTGTTTTTATCATTTACCTACTGGAGGACGAGTAGGAATTAAGCTTGGGGATGCTGATACGTCTCCAACTTATCTATAATATTTTTTTATTGTTCCATGCTATTATATTATCATTCCTGGATGTTTTACAATCATTTTATAGTCAGTTTATATCATTTTTTGGTACTAACCTATTGCCATATTGCCTAGTGCTAGTTGTTGTTTTCTGCATGTTTTTTACATTGCAGGAAATTGCTACGTCTTGAGCTTGCGTTGGTTTTCCTAGAAGAGGAGAGGGTGATGCAGTAAGTGTAGCATAAGTATTTCCCTCAGTTTTGAGAACCAAGGTATCAATCCAGTAGGTGGCTCCTCAAAAGTCACATGCACCTACACAAACAAACTGAGAACTCGCAACCAACACAATAAAGGGGTTGTCAATCCCTTCACGGCCACTTGCAAAAGTGAGATCTAATAAAAATAGTATGATAAGATAAATATGTTTTTGGTATTTTATAATATAGATGCAAAAAGTAAATATGCAAATAAAAGTAGACTGAAAGCAAATATGATAAGAGATAGACCCGGGGGCCATAGGTTTCACTAGAGGCTTCTCTCGAGATAGCATAAGTATTACGGTGGGTGAACAAATTATTGTCGAGCAATTGATAGAAAAGCACATAGTTATGAGATTATCTAGGCATGATCATGTATATAGGCATCACGTCCATAACAAGTAGACCGACTCCTGCCTGCATCTACTACTATTACTCCACACATCGACTGACTCCTGCCTACATCTAAAGTATTAAGTTCATAAGAACAGAGTAACGCATTAAGCAAGATGACATGATGTAGAGGGATAAACTCATGCAATATGATATAAAACCCATCTTCTTATCCTCGATGGCAACAATACAATACGTTCCTTGCAACCCTTTCTGTCACTGGGTAAGGACACCGCAAGATTGAACCCAAAGCTAAGCACTTCTCCCATGGCAAGAAAGATCAATCTAGTATGCCAAACCAAACTGATAATTCGAAGAGACTTGCAAAGATAACTCAATCATACATAAAATAATTCAGAGAAGATTCAAATATTATTCATAGATAAACTTGATCATAAACCCACAGTTCATCGGATCTCGACAAACACACTGCAAAAAGAGTTTACATCACATAGAGGGGAGAACATTGTATTGAGATCCAAAAAGAGAGAAGAAGCCATCTAGCTAATAACTATGGACCCGTAGGTATGTGGTAAACTACTCACAACTCATAGGAGGGGCAAGGATGTTGATGTAGAAGCCCTCTGTGGTCGATCCCCCCTCCGGCAGAGTGCCGGCGAAGGCTCCAAGATGAGATCTCGCGGATACAGAAGGTTACGGCGGTGGAAATTGTGTTTCGTGGTGCTCCTGGATGTTTTCGGGGTACGTAGGTATATATAGGAGGAAGAAGTACGTCGGTGGCCGCCCGAGGGGCCCACGAGACAGGGGGCGCGCCCTACAGGGGGGCGCGTCCCCCTATCTCGTGGGGCCCTCGGAAGCTTCTTGACATGCACTCCAAGCTCTCCGGATCACGTTCATTCCAAAAATCACGCTCCCGAAGGTTTCATTCCGTTTGGACTCCGTTTGATATTCCTTTTCTTCGAAATACTGAAATAGGCAAAAAAACAGCAATATGGGCTGGGCCTCTGGTTAGTAGGTTAGTCCAAAAATGATATAAATGTGTAAAATAAAGCCCATAAACATCCAAAAGGGGTAATATAATAGCATGGAACAATCAAAAATTATAGATACGTTGGAGACTTATCAAGCATCCCCAAGCTTAATTCTTGCTCGTCCTCGAGTAGGTAAATGATAAAAATAGAATTTTAGATGTGGAATGCTACCTAGCATAATTCATAATGTAATTTTCCTTATTGTGGCATGAATGTTCAGATCCAAATGAATACAAAATAAAAGTTCATAATGATAAAAGAAATAGTAACACTTCAAGCATACTAATCAAAGTAATCATGTCTTCTCAAAATAGCATGGCAAAAGAAAGTTCATCCCTACAAAATCATATAGTTAGGCTATGCTTCATTTTTGTCACACAAAGATGTTCCCAACTTCTATACCCCCGATGACAAGCCAAGCAATTGTTTCATACTTAAATAATCTCAAACTTTTTCAACCTTCACGCAATACATGAGCATGAGCCATGGATATAGCACTATGGGTGGAATAGAGTATGATGATGGGGATTGTGTGGAGAAGACAAAAAAAGAGAAAGTCTCACATTGACGAGGATAATCAACGGGCTATGGAGATGCCCATCAATTGATGTCAACATGAGGAGTAGGGATTTCCATGCAACGAATGTACTAGAGCTATAAATGAGTGCTCAACAAAAGAAAACTAGTGGGTGTGCATCCAACTTGCTTGCTCACGAATACCTAGGGCATTTGAGGAAGCCCATTGTAGGAATATACAAGCCAAGTTCTATAATGAAAAATTCCCACTAGTATGAAAAAGACCACTTATGAGGCTCACTATATGAAAAGCATGGTGCTACTTTGAGGAACAATATATGAGACTCACTACATGAAGAACAAGGTGCTACTTTGAAGCACAAGTGTGGAAAAAGAGAGATAATAACATTGCCCTTTTTTATTTATTATTTTTTCCTTTTTTTCCTTTTTCTTTCTTTGGGGCCTTTCTTTTTTTTGGCCTTTCTTATTTTTTTTCTTTCTTTGGGCAATGCTCTAATAATGGTGATCATCACACTTCTATTGATTACAACATAAGAATTACAACTCGAAACTAGAACAAGATATGACTCTATATGAATGCCTCCGGCGGTGTACCCGGGATGGTGAAATGAATCAAGAGTGACATGTATGAAAAATAATGCTTGGTGGCTTTGCCACAAATACGATGTCAACTACATGATCATGCAATGGCAATATGACAAAAGTAAAGTATGTCATGATGAAGATGAACGGAACGGTGGAAAGTTGCATGGCAATATATCTCGGAATGGCAATGGAAATGCCATAATAGGTAGGTATGGTGGCTGTTTTGAGGAAGATATAGGGAGGTTTATGTGTGATAGAGCGTATCGTATCACGGGGTTTGGATGCACCGGCGAAATTTGCACCAACTCTCAAGGTGAGAAAGGGCAATGGAGGCTAGCAAAGGTGGAAAGGTAAAAGTGCGTATAATCCATGGACTCAACATTAGTCAAAAGAACTCATATACTTATCGCAAAAATTTAGAAGTCATCAAAAACCAAGTACTACGCGCATGCTCCTAGGGGGATAGATTGGTAGGAAAAGACAATCGCGCGTCCCTGATCGCCACTCATAAGGATGCACAAGCCAGGTACACTTCATGTTTCAAATTTGTTACACAACTTTAACCATACGTGCATGCTACAGGACTTGCTAACTTCAACACAAGCATTCTTTAAATTCATAATCACCCAACTAGCATGACTTTAATATCACTATCTCCATATCTCAAAACAATTATCAAGTATCAAATTGATCATAGCATCCAATTCACTTCCTATGATAGTTTTTATTATACCCAACTTGGATGCCTACCATTCTAGGACCAATTTTATGATAATAGCAAATACCATGCTGTTCTAAAAGACTCTCAAAATAATATAAGTGAAGCATGAGAGACTAGCAATTTCTTCAAAATTAAGACACCACCGTGCTCTAAAAGATATAAGTAAAGCACTAGAGCAAAAACTATCAAGCTCAAAAGATATAAGTGAAGCACATAGAGTATTCTAGCAAATTCTAATCAAATAGGCTTCTCCCAAAAGGTGTGTATAGAAAGTATGATTGTGGTAAACTAAAAAGCAAAGACTAATATAATACATGACGCTCCAAGCAAAACACATATCATGTGGCAAATAAAATTATAGCTCCAAATAAAGTTACCAATGAACGAAGACAAGCTTAGGATTTTGGCTATCCTTGAATATCTTTGGGTGCCATGGGCATCCCCAAGCTTAGGCTCTTGACACTCCTTATTCCATAGTCCATAAAAGCTTTACCCAAAACTTGAAAACTTCACAAGACAAAACTCAACAGGAAATCTTATAAGCTCCATTAGTGAAAGAAAACAAAACCACCACATAAGGTACTGCAATGAACTCATTCTTTATTTAATTTGGTGTTAAACATACTGTATTCCAACTTCTTTATGGTTTATAAACTAATTTAATAGCCATAGATGCATTGAAATAAGAAAACAACACACAAAAAACAGAATCTGTCAAAAACAGAATAGTATGTAGCAATCTGTAACTAACGCAAACTTATGGAACTGTAAAAATCCTACCAAAATAGGAAGTCCTGGACAATTTGTTTATTTAACAGAAGCAAAAATAATCAATACAAAACCACGTTCCTGTGATTTAACAAAATTATATGCGTGCGTGCAAAGTTTCTGTTTTTCAGCAGAATCAAACCTACTATCATCGTAGGTTATCCTATAGGTTCTACTTGGCACAAATACTAATTAAAAGATAGAAACACATCTAACCAGAAGGTAGATGCAAGATTTATTACTAAACAGGAGCAAAAACAAAAAACACAAAGAAAATTGGGTTGCCTCCCAACTAGCGCTATCGTTTAACGCCCCTAGCTAGGCATAAAAGCAAGGATAGATCTAAGTAGTGCCATAATAGTAAGATAGATTTTGAAAGCTCATCTCATATTCTCTACGTTCAGCAGCAAGTTTTCTTTGAGGCAAGCAAAAGTAATCAAAAGGGCTAAATTTAGTGGGACAAAGGTCCCCAAGATCAATCACAGGAGGAACGGGTTCCTCCTTTGGCCCTTCAGAGTGCACAACTATTTCATCACTAAAAGCATTCTTTTGGCAGAATCTTGTGAGCCTAACTCAAGAGAGTATCCTAGCTCATTGTTTCGAAGGGAAAAGTCATTATTAAGTTCGTTAATGCAATCAACCAAGACATTGGTAGGAACCTTTTTTCTAAGGTTTTCATTAAAAGCGACATAGTCCAAAGATTGAAAACGTCTAAATTCCTCTTGATCATTGAGGATCGCCTCTATGGGAGGATGACCGATGTCCACCTTATAGTGCGCAAAGATTTCCTTGGCCTCTCTTATGATAAATCTAAACTCATGAGCCAAAAAGATAGTAACAGCGTGCTTAACAGAAAAATGCTCAATATTAGAGAATTCTAGGAAAATTCTTTGTATGCAAGGATGCATATGCATAAATTATCTTTCAAGTTCAACTACAAGCATAGCGATAGCATCCGCAAGACTACTAGTTCTATGAAGAATAGAACAACCCATGGAAGGTAAAGCACCGGCACAAGTAAAGAAATCTTGAATAACACTTTTGCCAATGATGTTACCACTACCGATTCGAAACTTTTTAGTATGCAAGATAGGGGGTTCATCAGCCGGAGCCTCGGGATTTTCCGTGTTATCATTATTGTCCATATCGACGATAACCTCCCCAATTTCAGACATAGCGGCAAACAAAAGCAAGGCGGAAGAAGGCAAGCGAAAAAGAGAGGAGGAGATCGGGAAAGAGAGGACGAATAAAACGGCAAGGGTGAAGTGAGGGAGAGGAAAACGAGAGGCAAATGGCAAATAATGTAAATGCGAGGGAGATGGGTTTATGATGGGTACTTGGTATGTCTTGACTTGAGCGAAGACCTCCCCGGCAACGGCGCCAGAAATCCTTCTTGCTACGTCTTGAGCTTGTGTTAGGTTTCCTCGAAGAGGAGAGGGTGATGCATCAAGTGTAGTGTAAGTATTTCCCTCAGTTTTGAGAACCAAGGTATCAATCCAGTAGGTGGCTCCCATACGCCACAACCCCCGTACTCGGGTTTATGCTTTTGTCACTCAAGCAACCCACTATAAGTGAATCATGAACGTATTCCAACACCCTACAGTGGGAATTCTTCTAAGTATCAAGTCCCCTTTATTCCATACGCCACAACCCCCTTGACGGTGTCCTGGACTAGGGGGTACTCACCACGTCATCTCCCGATCTATTAGATTGGGCCGAGGACCCCCACGGCCGTATACTCATGGGCCAGTCCGGACAGGTGCCGCATACAAGGAATGTTCTACAAGACTTGGCGATCAAGACAAGTACTCCTCCCCCACCGGCGTATTCGGCTAGGACTCTTGTTATCCTAGGCCTCTGGTGCGTCATATAAACCGAGGCCAGACTAGTCGATAGAGATATATACAACAACAATCATACCATAGGCTAGCTTCTAGGGTTTAGCCTCCTTGATCTCGTGGTAGATCTACTCTTGTACTACCCATATCATCAATATTAATCAGGCAGGACGTAGGGTTTTACCTCCATCGAGAGGGCCCGAACCTGGGTAAACATTGTGTCCCTTGCCTCCTGTTACCATTGATCCTAAGACGCACAGTTCGGGACCCCCTACCCGAGATCCGCCGGTTTTGACACCGACATTGGTGCTTTCATTGAGAGTTCCGCTGTGTGATCGGCGAAAGGATCAATGGCTCGACTGCAGATCAACTGCGACTTCGGCACCTTCGTCACCAGCTCGACTGGTCACGTTGGTTCGACCAAGAATTGCGCCCCGTGTTCGGATCACCATGTTCGGACGAGGGCCTTCATCAAACATCAACTTCGATCTCTATCAAGATCACGGAGGAATCATCCATGGAGCTCGGGGGCTCAACGTCAACATTGCCCTCAAGCGACCATGCTGTTTTTCTGGACAGCGAACTCGTATCTGCTGCCACCACCTCCTCGAGTATCGCTTTGACGATCGCTTTGGTGGAATTGTGCGGAATTGAGTCTACAACAACCCTGGAAAATTTCGTCGAGTTCCGATGGAGGAATGTCTCGCAATCCACAATATACAGGAGCCCTGTCAAATCTGGACGAGTTTAGGGCATGGTGTCCAGCTTCTAGCACTGACGTCCTTTGGAAGATCCAACCATTGATCTGCTGAGGAATTCCTATATCTACCACCCCTCCAAATTTCAGCTCGATCCGACCGTCAGAACTCCGGGAACCTTCCGATTAGTGCATCACTTTTCGGATCTGTTTTCTGCGCGAAAACGAATCCGGCCCGAATTAATCTTTTTTATGAACGGGATTTCGGACATCCTTTTTGAAGGAAGTTTTGTATGGGATATTGTGTATTGTTCCCAAACACATCCCGCTAACCTTAAGATCTTTTGAACATGATTTTCAACATCGTTGCTGGTGTCAAACCAGTCCGGCAATATTGCTCCACGGCTGCCGACCTGCGCTTGACACGTCGTCACATTGTTGAGCCGAGCTCAACTTCTTCGGATCATCATCTCGGCAAGCCGAACAAGAGTCCGGCATCGCGAAGAACAAATCATCATCAACATCGCCGCCCCACGGATTAGACGAAGCGGGAATATCGGCATCGCCGCACGGTCGCTTCATCAAGCCGGCATCGACCACGTCACGACCTGCATCGGCAGGGCCGCACTGTTGCTCCTTCAAGCCGGTGTCCATCACGCCGAACTACTTCGACATCTCGGCTGGACCGGAGGATTCATCATCTCTTCATCAACCTACTCCGGACACTTCGGCGTCACTAGCCGACCAGCTTCGTCACGATTAGCTCGACCGAGGGCTTTGCCTCGGCAAGCCAACCTTTGCCAGCATCATCCTCCTTCGGATTGCTACAACAAATAAACTAGGTGCTATTAATCCTAATATTTTTTGCTTGTTTGGATTCATTTTTCCCAAGGAATTGTTACTCTGGTTTGTCCATCATATGTTCACAGGTCTATCAAATGGTGGCCGCATTAACGACAGTCGCATGATGGTTCGGTCAGTCTCCGTACATAGTCCGGCGAACGCCGCATCCGAAGCACGGACCGACCTGCGAATTCAGGCTTTGCCACGCCTTTACCGCGTCACGCCGACGCCCTGCATCGACATCGACCTCGGCGCCATGCCATATTTCTTTTATTACTCACTTTGCATAAATTATTCATTATGCAACGATTTTTTTAATTATCATTATTACTATTACCTCCCGTTTGCACTATTTTTGTGCACAGGAAAATGATCCGGGGACTTCAGCGTCACTCCGCCGGTCTGCATCGACCGTGCTATGTCACCACTTCGGCGTGCCGAGCTCTTTGCTCCGCCACCTCGGGACCGGCTTGGGGGATGGAACCTTGTCTCGCATCAAGCTCGGACCGGGTCGCCAATACCGAACACATTAACTAGCTAAGTTGCCTTCATGCTCAAAGTTTTAAATTTCTAACTTGTGTTCGATTCGACCAAGCATTATATTTTTTTGGAAAAAAGTTGCTTGTAAAAATTTTTCTTGTCCAAAATTTGTTCGCACATACTTGACGCGCTACCCGCGCTCATTATAACTGGGGGCTTTTTTAACAGAAGCTTATTAATACGGGCTTTATGCCCAACACATGTGTCACACTTCCGCATGTACCTTTTATTCACCATTATATGCATCGATATGACTTAAGTTTTGGCCAAGATGGGTTGCCTGGCTCCTGTGCTTACCCCTACGTTCCCGATGGTTCGGCTAGGTGGTAAAGGGAGCACCTCTGCGATTGTTACTGCCGGGTCAGCCGGATGTGTACCTCAGACTGGGTGAAGCAGAAAGCTAGCGTTCTTAAGGGAATACTCGGTCGGTGAACTAAAAGATGATTTCTTACCTATTTATTTACCTGCCCCCAGATGTTTTTCTGCTCTTTTCGCAGTCCGGACATGCACTTTAGGGCATGCCTCCCAGGGAAAGGAACCCCTAATGGAACTATTCTCCCTGGAAGATGTTTCTTACTAACCATGTAATATAACATAACTAGTTGGGCACTTGTCTGATAAAGCACTAATGACCCCTACGCCGGGTCTCCACGCATGCCCCGGTTTTTATAACCGCGAGGGTATTCGGACACACTCCGGACTATTGGGTCCAGAGGTTGAAGCGAAAAGGTCCGCTACGACAAATGATCTACAATCCGGCTAGAAGGCATTCTACATGTCACCTTACATTATATAGTCAACTTTTACCCAAGACACTTGGGGGCTCTTATGTTTATTTGAGCCGTTTCATACTAAGTGTTTTTCTTCTTAGTCGTTGCAAAGTTTTATTATTATTTATCACTCCTTTTTTTGACACGAGTGTGCGGTCACCGGCCGGGGAGGCTAATTTCTCTCTCAAAGCCGCTAGAGTTTAGTTTGCTAAACTGGCCTGATGAGAAGTACTCCACCCTCGGGATAGGAGGTTGAAGCCGTAGGCTGACCCGCTCGAAGTCTTGAGATGGGATGTATCATGTTAAAGCACAACAGAAGCACTTCTTTTTTCTAAGACCAATTTTCGGGTTGGCACCGAACACTTAATATTGTTCGGGCGTCATGTTTTTACTGACGTTTCTTGGCTTTCCAAGCTTTTTGGCACTTTTAAACTATTTGTGCTTTTCCAGCATTAGTCTCGCAGTGCAACGCCGGACACCTTTTAGGGATTTGGCAAAAACATTCTCCGATATTGCTATATATGCATCGGTTTCGAATTGTGTCTTCGGTCAATAGTTGGGTTGCCCGGCTCCTGCTCTTGCTTCCTACGTTCCGTTTTGTTCGGCTAGGCGTGCAAAGGGAGAACCACTGCGATTGTGCTTCCAGCTCACATGGATAAAACACCTTAGTGGAGAAAGCCAAAAACTGACTGTCACAATAAGCGTAAACTGGTCAGCGATCCGATGACTATGTTAAATAACAGGCCGTTCATAACATTGGCCGAAATGTTTATGGCTTGACCTCGACTGTCGCTGAACACTACCGGGGGCTATTAACTAGCCTCCCAAACTAAATCCTTGACATTTTGCTCTTACATTGGAGCTGAGGTTTCATGATCATGCTTAGCATGACAACGCAAAGAAAGGAACTGATAGGGGGACTTTTTTTTGGAAGACATTTCTTCTGTTAAAACAGTAATATAACATATCTCTCTGCGTACCTTTGTTTATAAAACCGTATGGCCAGATTGCCTTGTTTGTTGTCAATCTTTGCCCTCATAAAGGCTTTATAAAGTAGGACAAACACTCCTCGGCTATTGGACGAGGAGGTGGAAGCTGATGGTCGGTCAACAAAGTTTTGTACAATGCGGATTCTAGCATTAATGACGTAAAGTACTTGGATATATAGAGTCATTACCCATAATTTGTCATTTTACTATGGACATCGATCCTTAATTCGGCCTCCCGTGCCTGCATTAAGGCTCGGGGGCTACTGGGCTTCGGGCTTATTATATACAAATATTAAAGGGGCACATCGATCCCCTGATCTGGTATTACCACCCGACCAGTGTCTCGGGGGCTACTGCATTGCCTTTTCTATGCAGAAAATTTTAAGTGCAATATAGTTTCCGAGAGGTTTTGATCCTCAGGTTGGTCGGTCGCACCCAACCTGAGTCTCGAGGACTGAGCACGCCACATTTTGTGTCCCAAAGTATTCTGCCGAGCTAGGACTTGATCCTTATACCGATTTTGCAAATCAACCTGAGTCTCAGCGGCTACTTGGTTCAACGGTCTTATGTCATCCTTCATGTGCATCTCGGGTTTTAGACCGATACCCACCTTGAGGGCTACTGACACCAATCGAAAATATTGACATAAATCGGCCCACATTCGGGGTGGTGCACCACCTCGGAAGCAGTCCGGCATAAAGCTCGGGCGCTAGTGGCTGGCTCCATAGAGGGCATTTCCGGCATTAAGCTCGGCTAAACTCCTTCAAACTTCTTTGAACCAAGGTGATTTACGACACCTCGGATACAGTCCGGTGTTGGAGCTCGGATACATAGTCCGGTGTTGGAGCCCGGATGCCGTCCGGCGTTGGAGCTCGGATACATAGTCCGACGTTGGAGCCCGGATACCGTCCGGCGTTGGAGCTCGGATACATAGTTCGGTGTTGGAGCTCGGACACCGTCCGGCGTTGGAGCTCGGATACATAGTCCGGCGTTAGAGCTGGGAAGCAGTCCGGCATTGGTGCTTGGCTGCAAAAGACACCTCGAATGCAGTCCGGCGTTGGAGCTTGGACGCAAGAGGACGTTGTCGCCCAGGAACAACTTCAAACCCGAGGTGTGGCATAAAAATAACAAGGCATTGATAAAGGCCGGAAACTTAAAGGGGCTCCTCGGATACCCGACATGTAAGATCGTCGAATGCATTTTCGGCGATCTTCAAGATCGAAGATGAGCAGATTTGTTGAACCAGTTTTCAAGACCGATGACCGAAGATGAAGAACAGTTCGGAAGAATCGAGGAGCGTCCCTAACTTGAAGACCGGTTCAGGGGGCTACTGACGGTGTCCTGGACTAGGGGGTACTCACCACGTCATCTCCCGATCTATTAGATTGGGCCGAGGACCCCCACGGCCGTATACTCATGGGCCAGTCCGGACAGGTGCCGCATACAAGGAAGATTCTACAAGACTTGGCGATCAAGACAAGGACTCCTCCCCCACCGGCGTATTCGGCTAGGACTCTTGTTATCCTAGGCCTCTGGTGCGTCATATAAACCGAGGCCAGGCTAGTCGATAGAGATATATACAACAACAATCATACCATAGGCTAGCTTCTAGGGTTTAGCCTCCTTGATCTCGTGGTAGATCTACTCTTGTACTACCCATATCATCAATATTAATCAAGCAGGACGTAGGGTTTTACCTCCATCGAGAGGGCCCGAACCTGGGTAAACATTGTGTCCCTTGCCTCCTGTTACCATTGATCCTAAGACGCACAGTTCGGGACCCCCTACCCGAGATCCGCCGGTTTTGACACCGACACCCCTTACTCGGGTTTATGCTTTTGTCACTCAAGCAACCCACTATAAATGAATCATGAACGTATTCCAACACCCTACAGCGGGAATACCTCAAACTTGCGTGACACAGAGAGCACCATAGGACAACAACATAACCACACGCAAATTAAACCAATCATAGCAATTCACCAATCACCGATAGGACAACGAAAATCTACTCAGACATCATAGGATGGCAACACATCATTGGATAATAATATGAAGCATGAAGCACCATGTTCAAGTAGAGGGTACAGCGGGTTGCGGGAGAGTGGACCGCTGAATATACATGGGGGAAGGTGATGGAGATGTTGGTGAAGATGGCGGAGGTGTTGGTGTAGATCGCGGTGATGATGATGGCCCCCAGCGGCATTCCGGCGCCACTGGAAGCAAGGGGGAGAGAGCCTCCCCCCTTCTTCTTCTTCTTCCTTGACCTTCTCTCTAGATGGGAGAAGGATTTCCCCTCTGGTCCATGGTCTCCATGGCGTGGGAGGGTCGAGAGCCCCTCCGAGATTGGATCTATCTCTCTGTCTCTCTCCGATCTGTGTTCCCAGATTCTGCCCTTTCACCGTTTCTTATATATCCGGAAATCCGTAACTCCGATTGGATTGGAATCTTCGCCATGATTTTTTTTCTCCAAAAAATAGCTTTCTTGCGGCAAAAGAAGAGAAGTAACCGCCTTACGGGGTGCCCACGAGGGTCAGGGGCGCGCCTGTCCCCCTGGGGCGCATTCTCCTGCCTCGTGGCCCCCTCGAGCACCGTCTCGTGTTGATTCTTCTTCCCAAAAATCATAAATATTCCAAAAATATTCTCCGTCCGTTTTTATCCCGTTTGGACTCCGTTTAATATGGGGTTTCTGCGAAACATAAAACATGCAACCAACAGGAACCAGCAATGGGCACTGGATCAATATGTTAGTCCCAAAAATAGTATAAAAAGTTGCCAAAAGTATATGAAAGTTGAACAATATTGGCATGGAACAATCAATAATTATAGATACAATGGAGACGTATCATTTATTCACTTGTCATTGCACGAGAGTACGGCAAAGGTATTAGGGATGCCCAGTCTCGAAATGAAAAATGAATTTACTTTATGTTGTCAAATAATAAACTCCTTGGAAAGTGTTGGTATGGAGGGCACCCGTGGATATGGTTAGCCATGGAAAGTCAAAGTAATGGTGGAAAAAGGAATAAATTTTATTTTCTATTTGGGAACTGCCTATGATGTGTTTAGCATGGAAAGTATTGAGATCTCTAAGTTATTTTTGGTGGTGGGAAAAGTATGCCTCTCAAAAATGTTTTTATCTCTCAATTTAAGCTTTGAGCTCTGGCACGTCTACAAATCCCTACTTCCCTCCGTGAAGGGCCTTTCTTTTACTTATGCATTTTTTATTTTGAATTTGAGTCTCCATCTTCTCTTATAAAGCACCAACTAAGGGGCACTATTATCGTATTTGAGCATTGGGTGTAGCTAATATTTGAGTGTGTTTCATGAATGGATTAATGATTGAGCATAATGGGCCAGGGATACCTTGCTTTAGTGTTGATATTTTGAAAGACATGGTTGCTTATTGGTATGCTTGAGTATTAAAGTCTCCTTGTCAAAACTAGACTATAGCTTTGAATCATGTAAAGTCCATATGTCCTTGCTATAAAGAAAAGAAATGTGATGAACATGCTAGGCAACATTCCACATCAAAAATTCTGTTTTTATCATTTACCTACTGGAGGACGAGTAGGAATTAAGCTTGGGGATGCTGATACGTCTCCAACTTATCTAAAATATTTTTTTATTGTTCCATGCTATTATATTATCATTCCTGGATGTTTTACAATCATTTTATAGTCAGTTTATATCATTTTTTGGTACTAACCTATTGCCATAGTGCCTAGTGCTACTTGTTGTTTTCTACATGTTTTTTACATCGCAGGAAATTGCTACATCTTGAGCTTGCGTTGGTTTTCCTCGAAGAGGAGAGGGTAATGCAGTAAGTGTAGCATAAGTATTTCCCTCAGTTTTGAGAACCAAGGTATCAATCCAGTAGGTGGCTCCTAAAAAGTCCCACGCACCTACACAAACAAACTGAGAACTCGCAACCAACGCAATAAAGGGGTTATCAATCCCTTCACGGCCACTTGCGAAAGTGAGATCTAATAAAAATAGTATGATAAGATAAATATGTTTTTGGTATTTTATAATATAGATGCAAATAAAAGTAGATTGAAAGCAAATATGATAAGAGATAGACCCGGGGGACATAGGTTTCACTAGAGGCTTCTCTCGAGATAGCATAAGTATTACGGTGGGTGAACAAATTACTGTCGAGAAATTGATAGAAAAGCACATAGTTATGAGATTACCTAGGCATGATCATGTATATAGGCATCACGTCCATAACAATTAGACCGACTCCTGCCTGCATCTACTACTATTACTCCACACATCGACCGACTCCTGCCTGCATCTAAAGTATTAAGTTGATAAGAACAGAGTAACTCATTAAGCAAGATGACATGATGTAGAGGGATAAACTCATGCAATATGATATAAACCCCATCTTGTTATCCTCGATGGCAACAATACAATACGTGCCTTGCAACTCTTTCTGTCACTCGGTAAGGACACCGCAAGATTGAACCCAAAGCTAAGCACTTCTCCAATGGCAAGAAAGATCAATCTAGTAGGCCAAACCAAACTGATAATTCGAAGAGACTTGCAAAGATAACTCAATCATACATAAAAGAATTCAGAGAAGATTCAAATATTATTCATAGATAAACTTGATCATAAACCCACAATTCATCGGATCTCAACAAACACACCGCAAAAAGAGTTTACATCGAATAGATCTCCACAAGAAAGGGGGAGAACATTGTATTGAGATCCAAAAAGAGAGAAGAAGCCATCTAGCTAATAACTATGGACCCGTAGGTCTGTGGTAAACTACTCACAACTCATCGGAGGGGCAAGGATGTTGATGTAGAAGCCCTCCGTGGTCGATTCCCCCTCCGGTAGAGTGCCAGCGAAGGCTCCAAGATGAGATCTCACGGATACAGCAGGTTACGGCGGTGGAAATTGTGTTTCGTGGGCTCCTGGATGTTTTCGGGGTACGTAGGTATATATAGGAGGAAGAAGTACGTCGGTGGCAGCCCGAGGGGCCCACGAGACAGGGGGCACGCTCTACAGGGGGGGCGCGGCCCCCTATCTCGTGGGGCCCTCGGAAGCTTCTTGAATTGCACTTCAAGCTCTCCGGATCACGTTCGTTCCAAAAATCACGCTCCCGAAGGTTTCATTACGTTTGGACTCCGTTTGATATTCCTTTTCTTCGAAATACTGAAATAGGCAAAAAAACAGCAGTATGGGCTGGGCCTCCGGTTAGTAGGTTAGTCCCAAAAATTATATAAATGTGTAAAATAAAGCCCATAAACATCCAAAAGGGGTAATATAATAGCATGGAAGAATCAAAAATTATAGATACGTTGGAGACGTATCAGAAATCAATATCAAATGGAGTCCAAACGCAGCGAAACTTCTTGAGGGTATTTTTTTGGGCCAAAAGACTTCCAGTGGGCCCAGGAAGCACCTGGGGTGCCTCGAGGGGGGTAGCACCCACCAGGGCGCGCTAGGAGGCCCAGGAGCGCCCTGGTGGGTTGTGCACCACAGGTGCCCCTGAACTGCCTCTTTGCTCTATAAATACTCCAATATTCCAGAAACCCTAAACCCTAAACCCTAATACGCCACAACCCCCTTACTCGGGTTTATGCTTTTGTCACTCAAGCAACCCACTATAAGTGAATCATGAATGTATTCCAACACCCTACAGCGGGAATACCTCACGCTTGCGTGACACGGAGAGCACCATAGGACAACAACATAACCACACGCAAATTAAACCAATCATAGCATAGAGGGGGAGAACATTGTATTGAGATCCAAAAAGAGAGAAGAAGCCATCTAGCTAATAAATATGGACCCGTAGGTCTGTGGTAAACTACTCACAACTCATCGGAGGGGCAAGGATGTTGATGTAGAAGCCCTCCATGGTCGATTCCCCCTCCGGCAGAGTGCCAGTGAAGGCTCCAAGATGAGATCTCGCGGATATAGAAGGTTACGGCGGTGGAAATTGTGTTTCATGGTGCTCCTGGATGTTTTCGGGGTACGTAGGTATATATAGGAGGAAGAAGTACGTCAGTGGCCGCCCGAGGGGCCCACGAGACAGGGGGCGCGCCCTACAGGGGGGCGCGGCCCCCTATCTCGTGAGGCCCTCGGAAGCTACTTGACATGCACTCCAAGCTCTCCGGATCACGTTCGTTCCAAAAATCACGCTCCCGAAGGTTTCATTCCGTTTGGACTCCGTTTGATATTCCTTTTCTTCGAAATACTAAAATAGGCAAAAAAAACAGCAATATGGGCTGGGCCTCCGGTTAGTAGGTTAGTCCCAAAAATGATATAAATGTGTAAAATAAAGCCCATAAACATCCAAAAGGGGTAATATAATAGCATGGAACAATCAAAAATTATAGATACGTTGGAGACTTATCAAGCATCCCCAAGCTTAATTCTTGCTCGTCCTCGAGTAGGTAAATGATAAAAAGAGAATTTTTGATGTGGAATGCTACCTAGCATAATTCATAATGTAATTTTCTTTATTGTGGCATGAATGTTCAGATCCAAATGAATACAAAATAAAAGTTCATAATGATAAAAGAAATAGTAACACTTCAAGCATACTAATCAAAGTAATCATGTCTTCTCAAAATAGCATGGCAAAAGAAAGTTCATCCCTACAAAATCATATAGTTAGGCTATGCTTCATTTTTGTCACACAAAGATGTTCCCAACTTCTATACCCCCGATGACAAGCCAAGCAATTGTTTCATACTTAAATAATCTCAAACTTTTTCAACCTTCACGCAATACATGATCGTGAGCCATGGATATAGCACTATGGGTGGAATAGAGTATGATGATGGGGATTGTGTGGAGAAGACAAAAAAAGAGAAAGTCTCACATTGACGAGGATAATCAACGGGCTATGGAGATGCCCATCAATTGATGTCAACATGGAGTAGGGATTGTCATGCAACGGATGTACTAGAGCTATAAATGAATGCTCAACAAAAGAAAACTAGTGGGTGTGCATCCAACTTGCTTGCTAACGAAGACCTAGGGCATTTGAGGAAGCCCATCGTAGGAATATACAAGCCAAGTTCTATAATGAAAAATTCCCACTAGTATGAAAAAGACCACTTATGAGGCTCACTATATGAAAAGCATGGTGCTACTTTGAAGCACAATATATGAGACTCACTACATGAAGAACAAGGTGCTACTTTGAAGCACAAGTGTGGAAAAAGAGAGATAATAACATTGCCCTTTTTATTTATTTATTCTTTTTTTCCTTTTTTTCTTTTTCTTTTTTTGGGGCCTTTCTTTTTTTTCTTTTGGCCTTTTTTTTCTTTGGGCAATGCTCTAATAATGATGATCATCACACTTCTATTGATTACAACATAAGAATTACAACTCGAAACTAGAACAAGATATGACTCTATATGAATGCCTCCGGCGGTGTACCGGGATGGTGAAATGAATCAAGAGTGACATGTATGAAAAATAATGCTTGGTGGATTTGCCACAAATACGATGTCAACTACATGATCATGCAATGGCAATATGACAAAAGTAAAGTATGTCATGATGAAGATGAACAGAACAGTGGAAAGTTGCATGGCAATATATCTCGGAATGCCTATGGAAATGCCATAATAGGTAGGTATGGTGGCTGTTTTGAGGAAGATATAGGGAGGTTTATGTGTGATAGAGCATATCGTATCACGGGGTTTGGATGCACCGGTGAAATTTGCACCAACTCTCATGGTGAGAAAGGGCAATGCACGGTACTGAAGAGGCTAGCAAAGGCGGAAAGGTAAAAGTGCGTATAATCCATGGACTCAACATTAGTCAAAAGAACTCATATACTTATCGCAAAAATTTAGAAGTCATCAAAAACAAAGTACTATGAGCATGCTCCTAGGGGGATAGATTGGTAGGAAAAGACCATCGCGCGTCCCCGACCGCCACTCATAAGGATGCACAAGCCAGGTACACTTCATGTTTCAAATTTGTTACACAACTTTAACCATACGTGCATGCTACAGGACTTGCTAACTTCAACACAAGCATTCTTTAAGTTCATAATCACCCAACTAGCATGACTTTAATATCACTATCTCCATATCTAAAAACAATTATCAAGTATCAAATTGATCATAGCATCCAATTCACTTCCTATGATAGTTTTTATTATACCCAACTTGGATGCCTACCATTCTAGGACCAATTTTATGATAATAGCAAATACCATGCTATTCTAAAATACTCTCAAAATAATATAAGTGAAGCACGAGATACTAGCAATTTCTTCAAAATTAACACACCACCGTGCTCTAAAAGATATAAGTAAAGCACTAGAGCAAAAACTATCAAGCTCAAAAGATATAAGTGAAGCACATAGAGTATTCTAGCAAATTCTAATCAAATAGGCTTCTCCCAAAAGGTGTGTACATAAAGTATGATTGTGGTAAACTAAAAATCAAAGACTAATATAATACACGACGCTCCAAGCAAAACACATATCATGTGGCAAATAAAAATATAGCTCCAAGTAAAGTTACCAATGAACGAAGACAAAAGAGGGGATGCCTTCCCGGGGCATCCCCAAGCTTAGGCTTTTGGCTATCCTTGAATATCTTGGGGTTCCATGGGCATCCCCAAGCTTAGGCTCTTGACACTCCTTCCATAGTCCATAAAAGCTTTACCCAAAACTTGAAAACTTCACAAGACAAAACTCAACAGGAAATCTTATAAGCTCCATTAGTGAAAGAAAACAAAACCACCACATAAGGTACTGCAATGAACTCATTCTTTATTTAATTTGGTGTTAAACATACTGTATTCCAACTTCCTTATGGTTTATAAACTAATTTAATAGCCATAGATGCATTGAAATAAGCAAACGACACACGAAAAACAGAATCTGTCAAAACAGAACAGTATGTAGCAATCTGTAACTAATGCAAACTTTTGGAACTCTAAAAATCCTACCAAAATAGGAAGTCCTGGACAATTTGTTTATTTAACAGCAGCAAAAAGAATCAACGCAAAACCACGTTCCTGTGATTTAACAAAATTATATGCGTGCATGCAAAGTTTCTGTTTTTCAGCAGAATCAAATCTACTATCATCGTAGGTTATCCTATAGGTTCTACTTGGCACAAATACTAATTAAAAGATAGAAACACATCTGACCAGAAGGTAGATGCAAGATTTATTACTAAACAGGATGAAAAACAAAAAACACAAAAAAAATTGGGTTGCCTCCCAACTAGCGCTATCGTTTAACGCCCCTAGCTAGGCATAAAAGCAAGGATAGATCTAAGTAGTGCCATAATAATAAGATAGATCTTGAAAGCTCATCTCATATTCTCTATGTTCGGCAGCAAGTTTTCTTTGAGGCAAGCAAAAGTAATCAAAAGGGCTAAATTTAGTGGGACAAAGGTCCCCAAGATCAATCACAGGAGGAACGGGTTCCTCCTTTGGCCCTTCATAGTGCACAACTATTTCATCACTAAAAGCATTCTTTTGGCAGAATCTTGTGAGCCTATACTCAAGAGAGTATCCTAGCTCATTGTTTCGAAGCGAAAAGTCATTATTAAGTTCGTTAATGCAATCAACCAAGACATTGGTAGGAACCTTTTTTCTAAGGTTTTCATTAAAAGCGACATAGTCCAAAGATTGAAAACATCTAAATTCCTCTTGATCATAGAGGATCACCTCTATGGGAGGACGACCGATGTCCACCTTATAGTGCGCAAAGATTTCCTTGGCCTCTCTTATGATAAATCTAAACTCATGAGCCAAAAAGATAGTAACAGCGTGCTTAACAGAAGAATGCTCAATATTAGAGAATTCTAGGAAAATTCTTTGTATGCAAGGATGCATATGCATAAATTATCTTTCAAGTTCAACTACAAGCATAGCGATAGCATCCGCAAGACTACTAGTTCTATGAAGAATAGAACAACCCATGGAAGGTAAAGCACCGGCACAAGTAAAGAAATCTTGAATAACACTTTTGCCAATGATGTTACCACTACCGATTCGAAACTTTTTAGTATGCAAGATAGGGGGTTCATCGGCCGGAGCCTCGGGATTTTCCGTGTTATCATTGTTGTCCATATCGATGATAACCTCCCCAATTTCAGACATAGCGGCAAACAAAAGCAAGGCGGAAGAAGGCAAGCGAAAAAGAGAGGAGGAGATTGGGAAAGAGAGGACGAATAAAATGGCAAGGGTGAAGCGGGGGAGAGGAAAACGAGAGGCAAATGGCAAATAATGTAAATGCGAGCAAGATGGGTTTATGATGGGTACTTGGTATGTCTTGACTTGAGCGAAGACCTCCCCGGCAACGGCGCCAGAAATCCTTCTTGCTACGTCTTGAGCTTGTGTTAGGTTTCCTCGAAGAGGAGAGGGTGATGCAGCAAGTGTAGCGTAAGTATTTCCCTCAGTTTTGAGAACCAAGGTATCAATCCAGTAGGAGGCTCCTAAAAAGTCCCACGCACCTACACAAACAAACTGAGAACTCGCAACCAATGCAATAAAGGGGTTATCAGTCCCTTCATGGCCACTTGCGAAAGTGAGATCTAATAAAAATAGTATGATAAGATAAATATGTTTTTGGTATTTTATAATATAGATGCAAAAAGTAAAGATGCAAATAAAAGTAGATTGAAAGCAAATATGATAAGAGATAGAGCCGGGGGACATAGGTTTCACTAGAGGCTTCTCTCGAGATAGCATAAGTATTACGGTGGGTGAACAAATTACTGTCGAGAAATTGATAGAAAAGCGCATAGTTATGAGATTATCTAGGCATGATCATGTATATAGGCATCACGTCCATAACAATTAGACCGACTCCTGCCTGCATCTACTACTATTACTCCACACATCGACCGACTCCTACCTGCATCTAAAGTATTAAGTTCATAAGAACAGTGTAACTCATTAAGCAAGATGACATGATGTAGAGGGATAAACTCATGCAATATGATATAAATCCCATCTTGTTATCCTCGATGGCAACAATACAATACGTGCCTTGCAACCCTTTCTGTCACTCGGTAAGGACACCGCAAGATTGAACCCAAAGCTAAGCACTTCTCCAATGGCAAGAAAGATCAATCTAGTAGGCCAAACCAAAATGATAATTCGAAGAGACTTGCAAAGATAACTCAATCATACATAAAAGAATTCAGAGAAGATTCAAATATTATTCATAGATAAACTTGATCATAAACCCACAATTCATCGGATCTCGACAAACACACCGCAAAAATAGTTTACATCGAATAGATCTCCACAAGAGAGGGGGAGAACATTGTATTGAGATCCAAAAAGAGAGAAGAAGCCATCTAGCTAATAACTATGGACCTGTAGGTCTGTGGTAAACTACTCACAACTCATCGGAGGAGCAAGGATGTTGATGTAGAAGCCATCCATGGTCGATTCCCCCTCCGGCAGAGTGCCAGCGAAGGCTCCAAGATGAGATCTCACGGATACAGCAGGTTATGGCGGTGGAAATTGTGTTTCGTGGGCTCCTGGATGTTTTCGGGGTACGTAGGTATATATAGGAGGAAGAAGTACGTCGGCGGCAGCCCGAGGGGCCCACGAGACAAGGGGCACGCCCTACAGGGGGGCACGGCCCGCTATCTTGTGGGGCCCTCGGAAGCTTCTTGACTTGCACTCCAAGCTCTCCGGATCACGTTCGTTCCAAAAATCACACTCCCGAAGGTTTCATTCCGTTTGGGCTCCGTTTGATATTCCTTTTCTTCGAAATACTGGAATAGGCAAAAAAACAGCAGTATGGGCTGGGCCTCCGGTTAGTAGGTTAGCCCCAAAAATGATATAAATGTGTAAAATAAAGCCCATAAACATCCAAAAGGGGTAATATAATAGCATGGAAGAATTAAAAATTATAGATACGTTGGGGACGTATCAGAAATCAATATCAAATGGAGTCCAAACGCAGCGAAACTTCTTGAGGATATTTTTTTGGGCCAAAAGACTTCCAGTGGGCCCAGGAAGCACCTGGGGGTGCCTCGAGGGGGGTAGCACCCACCAGGGCGTGCTAGGAGGCCCAGGAGCGCCCTGGTGGGTTGTGCACCTCATGTGCCCCCTGAACTGCCTCTTTGCTCTATAAATACTCCAATATTCCAGAAACCCTAGGGGAGTCGACGAAAATCAATTCCAGCCGCCGCAGAGTCCAGAACCATAAGATACAATCTAGACACCATCACGGAGGGGTTCACCACTTCTATTGGTGCCTCTCTAATGATGCGCAAGTAGTTCTTTGTAGACCTACGGGTCCGTAGTTAGAAGCTAGATGGCTTCCTCTTTCTCTCTATCTCTTGTTTATCAATACAATGGTCTCTTGGAGATCCATATGATGTAAGCCTTTTTGCGGTGTGTTCGTTGGGATCTGATGAACTTTGATTTTATGATCAGATCCATGTTTTTATCGATGAAAGTTATTTGAGTCTTCTTTGATCTCTTATATGCATGATTGCTTATAGCCTCGTATTTCTTCTCCGATATTTGGGTTTTTGATACGTCTCCAACGTATCTACTTTTTCAATCACTTTTGCCCTTGTTTTGGACTCTAACTTGCATGATTTGAATGGAACTAACCCGGACTGACGCTGTTTTCAGCAGAACTTTCATGGTGTTATTTTTGTGCAGAAATAAAAGTTCTCGAAATGACCTTAAAATCCACTGAGGAACTTTTTGGAATTAATAAAAAATACTGGCAAAAGAATCAGCATCAGGGGGGCCACACCCTATCCACGAGGGTGCAGGGCGCCCCCCCCAGGGCGTGCCCCCTGCCTCGTGGGCCCCCTGGGACTCCACCGACCTCAACCCCAACTCCATATATTCACTTTCAGGGAGAAAAAAAAGAGAGAGAAGGATTCATCGTGTTTTACGATACGGAGCCGCCACCAAGCCCTAATCTTCCTCTGGAGTCCTAATCTCGAGTCCGTTCGAGGGTATGGAGAGGGGAATCCGTCGCCATCATCATCATCAACCATCCTCCATCACCAATTTCATGATGCTCACCGCCGTGCGTGAGTAATCCCATCGTAGGCTTGCTGGATGGTGATGGGTTGGATGAGATTTACCATGTAATCAAGTTAGTTTTGTTAGGGTATGATCCCTAGTATCCATTATGTTCTAAGATTGATGTTCATATGACTTTGCTATGCTTAATGCTTATCACTAGGGCCCGAGTGCCATGATTTCAGATCTGAACCTATTATGTTTTCATGAATATACGCGAGTTCTTGATCCTATCTTGGAAGTCAATAGTCACCTACTATGTGTTATGATCCGGAAACCCCGAAGTGACAATAATCGGGACCACTCCCGGTGATGACCGTAGCTTGAGGAGTTCGTGTATTCATTAAGTGTTAATGCTTTGGTCCGGTACTCTATTAAAAGGAGGCCTTAATATCCCTTAGTTTCCAATAGGACTCCGCTGCCACGGGAGGGTAGGACAAAAGATGGCATTCAAGGACTTTTCCATAAGCACGTATGACTATATTCGAAATACATGCCTACATTACATTGATGAACTTGAGCAAGTTCTATGTCACCATATGTTATAACTGTTGCATGAGGAATCGCATCCGACATAATTATCCATCATTGATCCATTGCCTACGAGCTTTTCACATACTGATATTTGCTTAGTTACTTCTCCGTTGCCACTGTTACGATTACTACAAAACTGCTACTTTACTTTTGCCACCGTTACCGTTACTTCCATACTACTTTGCTACTAAATATTTTGATGTAGATATTAAGTCTTTTAGGTGTGGTCGAATTGACGACTCAGCTGCTAATACTTGAGAATATTCTTTGGTTCCCCTTGTGTCGAATCAATAAATTTGGGTTGAATACTCTACCCTCAAAAACTGTTGTGATCCCCTATACTTGTGGGTTATCAGTTTTGTTTGGCCAACTTGATCTATTTATCTTGCAATGGGAATAGGTGCTTTGTAGTGGGTTCGATCTTACGGTTCTTGATCCCAGTGACAGAAGGGGAAACGACATGTGTGTATCGTTTCTACTAAGGGTAAAACGATGGGGTCTATCTCTACATAGATAGATCTTGTCTACATCACGTTCTTATTGCATTACTCCGTTTCTCCATGAACTTAATACACTAGATGCATGCTAGATAGCGGTCGATGTGTGGAGTAATAGTAGTAGATGCAGGCAGGAGTCGGTCTACTATCTTGGACGTGATGCCTATATAATGATCATTGCCTGTATATCGTCATGACTATTTGAAGTTCTATCAATTGCCCAACAGTAATTGCTTTCCAACCATTTGCTATTTTTCTCGAGAGAAGCCACTAGTGAAACCTACAGCCCCTCGGGTCTCTTTTCATCATATTTGCCTTTGCGACATATTTTCCTTTGCATTTATTTTCAGATCTATTAAACCAAAAATACAAAAATACCTTGCTGCAATTTATTTATTCCGCGATCTATTCATCCTATCTACCACTTTTGCCTCACTCTATTTGCCTATCTTGAGGCATCGTACCCGAAAGGGATTGACAACCCCTTTAACACGTCGGGTTGTGAGTATTTGTTATTTGTGTGTAGGTGTTGTTTACATGGTGTGAGGAGGTTCTCCTAGTGGTTCGATAACCTTGGTCTCATCACTGAGGGAAATACCTACCGTCGCTATAATGCATTATCCCTTCTTCTTTGGGGAAATACCGATGTAGTTCTAGCAAACATCACTGGGTTATCGCCCCTACTAGCTCACCACCAGCGGCCCACTTCCGGGTCGCTTGACTATTGTAGAGCGTGGTTTGTACTCTTCCACCTTTTCAAAGGTTCGGGCTTTGATTCCCAACGGATTAACTGGAATTGATATGGTCTGCTGCTAGGTTGCACGGAGAATTTTACCTTTAAGCCGCCGCCCCGGCTTAATGTGCAAATATACTGGTGACACCAAAGATCCACTGCGCTAAAACTCAACAAAGTTAACTGATAAGGAAATCAATGATACTGTCAAGTCACTCCTTGGCGAGTCATTGGCAAACTACAGCAAGACGAGCCTAACTCCTTTTTGCACTCTTAAACCGGCTTTGGCTGTAAGTATCTTGCATAAACTTTCCTTACTTGTCAATTTCTTGAATATCAATTTTTAACCTTATTGTTCATGTATAAGTAGGCCGACTATACCTTTTGGAAGAAGAAATTACCAACCACTACCGCCCCAGTCAAAAGGGTTCAAACAACTGGTCGTGGCCCGAGTCGCCCCAAGAAGCCAACATCGCAAGAATAGCTTGAACTGGACGAGTCAGAGGTAGAACTTGATTCACTTGGTATTCTTTTTATGCAACTTATAGATGCTGATTCACCTCAGGAGAAAGCGGAAACAAAGCCAAGCTGATGATAATTTTTTATTGTTCCATGCTACTATATTAACTGTTTTGGATGTTTTATATGCATTAATATACTATTTTATATTATTTTTGGGACTAACCTATTAACGTAGAGCCCATTGCCAGTTTCTGTTTTTTCCTTGTTTTTGAGTTTCGTAGTAAAGGAATATCAAACAGAGTCCAAAAGGAATAAAAATTTCGCGATGATTTTTCTTGGACCAGAAGACACACGTAGGACTTGGAGGCCTAGTCAGAGAATCCTTGAGGCGACGACAAGCCAGGGGTCGTGCTCCTAGGGCTTGTGGCCACCTCGGAGACCCCTTGACCCCCTTCTTTGGCCTATAAATTCAGAAATATTCTAGAAACCCTAGAAGTATCCACGAAAACACTTTTGCACCGCCGCAAGTCTCTGACCTCGTGAGATCCCATCTGCAGGCCTTTTCCGGTACTCTGCCGAAGGGGGATTTGATCACGGAGGGCTTCTACATCAACTCTATTGCCCTTCCGATAATGCGTCAGTACTTTACCATAGACCTGCGGGTTCGTAGCTAGTATCTAGATGACTTCTTCTCTCTCTTTGATCTTCAATATGTTCTCCTCGATGTTCTTGGAGTTCTATCCAATGTAATCTTCTTTTGGAATGTGTTTGTCGAGATCCAATGAATTGTGGATTTATGATCAGATTAACTATGAATATTATTTGAGTCTTCTCTGAATTCTTATATGCATGATTTGATATCTTTGTATTTCTCTTCAAATTACAGGTTTGGTTTGGCCAACTAGATTGGTAGTTCTTGCAATGGGAAAGGTGCTTAGTTTTGGGTTCAATCTTGCGGTGTCCTCACCTAGTGACAGAAAGGGTAGCAAGGCATGTATTGAATTGTTGCCATCCAGGGTAAAAAGATGGGGTTTATATCATCTTGCTTGAGTTTATCCCTCTACATCCTGTCATCTTGCTTAAAGCGTTGCTCTGTTCTTATGAACTTAATACTCTAGATGCAGGCAGGAGTCGGGCAATGTGTGGAGTAATAGTAGTAGATGCAGGCAGGAGTTGGTCTACTTGTCACGGACGTGATGCCTATATTCATGATCATTGCCTTAGATATCGTCATAACTTTGCGATTTTAAATCAATTGCTCGACAGTAATTCGTTCAGCCACCGTATTATTTTTCTTCAAGAGAGAAGCCTCTAGTGAACCCTATAGCCCCCAGGTCTATTTTACATATTATATTTTCAGACCTATAAACCAAAAAACCCAAAAATACCTCGTTGAGTTTTATTTAATTTTATTTTATTTTACGTTTTAGTAATCTTTGACAACCCCTTTATCGTGTTCGTTGCAAATGATTGATTGTTTGTGCAGGTGCATGGATTGGTGACTTGCTTGTGTATCCTACTGGATTGATACCTTGGTTCTTAACTGAGGGAAATATTTATATCTATTGTGCTGCATCACCCTTTCCTCTTCAAGGGAAAAACCAACGCAAGCTCAAGAAGTAGTAGCTAACATCGTTGAGGTAATCCCGGTCTCCTCCGACTCAAAACCCTTGCCAAGAGGGAAAACACGACGGGTCATCAGGAAAGTATGATTTTCCCATCCTCTTGCTTACTTGGACCCAAACTTTCTTTTCAAGAAACAACAACATGAGTCCAGGCGCAACACTCAGAGCAGTGGCCAAGAAGAACTTGTGGCCAGCTTACCCAACACACCAGCTGCTCGAAAATGTCGTCATGAGGTGCCTCATAGCCATACTTTATCTCTTCCACGAGCCGACCTCATACGGCAACCTCTTAATCCTTCTGATTTGGCATATCAGGATACATCTCATTCGTCTGGCGACTCAACCGGAACACAGCTCCCCACATTAGTGGTTAATCTGGCGTAAGTATTAATACTTGTTGAATAAATTACTTGCCATTTCATACTCATCATACTAGATTACTTTCGTCATAGGGCTAAGGCAAAGACGGGTAAAAAGTAAAAGGCGGATGGCTCAAAAAATCTTGAAATTGTTGAGCAAGTGAAACAGATGCCCAAAGCTAATGAAGGTCAAATCCAAAATCCTGAAGATCCTGAGATTCAGCAAGATGACTGACGGTGTCCTGGACTAGGGGGTACTCACCACGTCTTCTCCCAATCTATTAGATTGGGCCGAGGACCCCCACGGCCGTATACTCATGGGCCAGTCCGGACAGGTGCCGCATACAAGGAAGATTCTACAAGACTTGGCGATCAAGACAAGGACTCCTCCCCCACCGGCGTATTCGGCTAGGACTCTTGTTATCCTAGGCCTCTGGTGCGTCATATAAGCCGAGGCCAGGCTAGTCGATAGAGTTATATACAACAACAATCATACCATAGGCTAGCTTCTAGGGTTTAGCCTCCTTGATCTCGTGGTAGATCTACTCTTGTACTACCCATATCATCAATATTAATCAAGCAGGACGTAGGATTTTACCTCCATCGAGAGGGCTCGAACCTGGGTAAACATTGTGTCCCTTGCCTCCTGTGACCATTGATCCTAAGACGCACAGTTCGGGATCCCCTACCCAAGATCCGCCAGTTTTGACACCGACATTGGTGCTTTCATTGATAGTTCCGCTGTGTGATCGGCGAAAGGATCAATGGCTCGACTGCAGATCAACTGCGACTTCGGCACCTTCGTCACCAGCTCGACTGGTCACCTTGGTTCGACCAAGAATTGCGCCCCGTGTTCGGATCACCATGTTCGGACGAGGGCCTTCATCAAACATCAACTCCAATATCTATCAAGATCATGGAGGAATCATCCATGGAGCTCGGGGGCTCAACGTCAACATTGCCCTCAAGCGACCGTGCTGTTTTTCTGGACAGCGAACTCGTATCTGCTGCCACCACCTCCTCGAGTATCGCTTTGACGATCGCTTTGGTGGAATTATGTGGAATTGAGTCTACAACAACCCTGGAAATTTCGTCGAGTTCTGATGGAGGAATCTCTCGCAATCCACGATATACCGGAGCCCTGTCAAATCTGGATGGGAATCTGGAAGAGTTTAGGGCGTGGTGTCCAGCTTCTAGCTCGGACGTCCTTTGGAAGATCCAACCGTTGATCTCCTGCGGAATTCCTATATCTACCACCCCTCCAAATTTCAGCTCGATCCGACCGTCAAAACTCCGGGAACCTTCCGATTAGTGCATCACTTTTCGGATCTGTTTTCTGCGCGAGAACGAATCCGGCCCGAATTCATCTTTTTTATGAACGGGATTTCGGACATCCTTTTTGAAGGAAGTTTTGTATGGGATATTGTGTATTGTTCCCAAACACATCCCACTAACCTTAAGATCTTTTGAACATGATCTTCAACATCATTGCTGGTGTCAAACCAGTCCGGCAATATTGCTCCACGGCTGCCGACCTGCGCTAGACACGTCGTCACTTTGTTGAGCCGAGCTCAACTTCTTCGGATCATCATCTCGGCAAGCCGAACAAGAGTCCGGCATCGCGAAGAACAAATCATCATCAACATCGCCGCCCCACGTATTAGACGGAGCGGGAATATCGGCATCGCCGCACGGTCGCTTCATCAAGCCGGCATCGACCACGTCACGACCTGCATCGGCAGGGCCGCACTGTTGCTCCTTCAAGCCGGTGTCCATCACGCCGAACTACTTCGACATCTGGGCTGGACCGGAGGATTCATCATCTCTTCATCAACCTAGTCTAGACACTTCGGCGTCACTAGCCGACCAGCTTCGTCACGATTAGCTGGACCGAGGGATTTGCCTCGGCAAGCCAACCTTTGCCAACATCATCCTCCTTCGGATTGCTACAACAAATAAACCAGGTGCTATTAATCCTAATATTTTTTGCTTGTTTGGATTCATTTTTCCCAAGGAATTGTTACTCTGGTTTGTCCATCATATGCTCACAGGTCTATCAAATGGTGGCCACATTAACGACGGTCGCATGATGGTTCGGTCAGTCTCCGTACATAGTCTGGCTAACGCCGCATCCGGAGCATGGACCGACCTGTGAATTCAGGCTTTGCCACGCCTTTACCGCACCACGCCGACGCCCTGCATCGACATCGACCTCGGCGCCATGCCATATTTCTTTTATTACTCACTTTGCATAAATTATTCATTATGCAACGATTTTTTTAATTATCATTATTACTATTATCTCCCATTTGCACTATTTTTTGTGCACAGGAAAATGATCCGGGGACTTCGGCGCCATTCCGCCGGTCTGCATCGACCGTGCTATGTCACAACTTCGGCATGCCGAGCTCTTTGCTCCGCCACCTCGGGACCAGCTTGGGGATGGAACCTTGTCCCGCATCAAGCTCGGACCGCGTCGCCAATACCGAACACATTAACCAGCTAAGTTGCCTTCATGCTCAAAGTTTTAAATTTCTAACTTGTGTTCGGTTCGACCAAGCATTATACCTTTTTGGAAAAAAAGTTGCTTGTAAAATTTTTTCTTGTCCAAACTTTGTTCGCACATACTTGACGCGCTACCCGTGCTCATTATAACTGGGGGCTTTTTTAACATAAGCTTATTAATACGGGCTTTATGCCCAACACATGTGTCACACTTCCGCATGTACCTTTTATTCACCATTATATGCATTGATATGACTTAAGTTTTGGCCAAGATGGGTTGCCTGGCTCCTGTGCTTACCCCTATGTTCCCGATGGTTCGGCTAGGTGGTAAAGGGAGCACCTCTGCGATTGTTACTGCCGGGTCAGCCGGATGTGTACCTCAGACTGGGTGAAGCCGAAAGCTAGCGTTCTTAAGGGAATACTCGATCGGTGAACTAAAAGATGATTTCTTACCTATTTATTTACCTGCCCCCGGATGTTTTTCTGCTCTTTTCGCAGTCCGGACATGCACTTTAGGGCATGCCTCCCAGGGAAAGGAACCCCTAACGGAACTATTCTCCCTGGAAGATGTTTCTTACTAACCATGTAATATAACATAACTAGTTGGGCACTTGTCTGATAAAGCACTAATGTCCCCTACGCCTGGTCTCCACGCATGCCCCGGTTTTTATAACCGCGAGGGTATTCGGACACACTCCGGACTATTGGGTCTAGAGGTTGAAGCGAAAAGGTCCGCTACGACAAACGATCTACAATCCGGCTAGAAGGCATTCTACATGTCACCTTACATTATATAGTCAACTTTTACCCAAGTCACTTGGGGGCTCTTATGTTTATTTGAGCCGTTTCATACTAAGTGTTTTTCTTCTTAGTCGTTGCAAAGTTTTATTATTATTTATCACTCCTTTTTTCGACACGAGTGTGCGGTCACTGGCCGAGGAGCCTAATTTCTCTCTCAAAGCCGCTAGAGTTTAGTTTGCTAAACTGGCCTGATGAGAAGTACTCCGCCCTCGGGATAGGAGGTTGAAGCCGTAGGCTGACCCGCTCGAAGTCTTGAGATGGGATGTATCATGTTAAAGCACGACAGAAGCACTTCTTTTTTCTAAGACCAATTTTCGGGTTGGCACCGAACACTTGATATTGTTCGGGCGTCATGTTTTTACTGACGTTTCTTGGTTTTCCAAGCTTTTTGGCACTTTTAAACTATTTGTGCTTTTCCAGCATTAGTCCCGCAGTGCAACGCCGGACACCTTTTAGGGATTCGGCAGAAACATTCTCCGATATTGCTATATATGCATCGGGTTCGAATTGTGTCTTCGGTCAATAGTTGGGTTGCCCAGCTCCTGCTCTTGCTTCCTACGTTCTGTTTTGTTCGGCTAGGCGTGCAAAGGGAGAACCACTGCCATTGTGCTTCCAGCTCACATGGTTAAAGCACATCAGTGGAGAAAGCTGAAAACTGACTGTCACAATAAGCGTAAACTGGTCAGCGATCCAATGACTATGTTAAATAACAGGCCGTTCATAACATTGGCCGAAATGTTTACGGCTTGACCTCGACTGTCGCCGAACACTACCGGGGGCTATTAACTAGCCTCCCAAACTAAATCCTCGATATTTTGCTCTTACATTGGAGCTGAGGTTTCATGATCATGCTTAGCATGACAACCTAAAGAAAGGAACCGATAGGGGGACTATTTTCTTTGGAAGACATTTCTTCTGTTAAAACAGTAATATAACATATCTCTCTGTGTACATTTGTTTATAAAACCGTATGGCCAGATTGCCTTGTTTGTTGTCAATCTTTGCCCTCATAAAGGCTTTATAAAGTAGGACAAACACTCCTCGGCTATTGGACGAGGAGGTGGAAGCTGATGGTCGGTCAACGAAGTTTTGTACAATGCGGATCCGAGCATTAATGACGTAAAGTACTTGGATACATAGAGTCATTACACATAATTTGTCATTTTACTATGGACATCGATCCTTAGTTCAGCCTCCCATGCCCGCATTAAGGCACGGGGGCTACTGGGCTTCGGGCTTATTATTTACAAATATTAAAGGGGCACATCGATCCCCTGATCTGGTATTGCCACCCGACCAGTGTCTCGGGGGCTACTGCATTGCCTGTTCTATGCAGAAAATTTTAAGTGCAATACAGTTTCCAACAAGATTTTGATCCTCAGGTTGGTCGGCCGCACCCAACCTGAGTCTCGAGGACTGAGCACGCCGCGTTTTGTGTCCCGAAGTATTCTGCCGAGCTAGGACTTGATCCTCAGACCGATTTTGCAAATCAACCTGAGTCTTAGCGGCTACGGGGTTCAGCGGTCTTATGTCATCCTTCATTTGCATCTCGGGTTTTAGACCGATACCCACCTTGAGGGCTACTGACACCAATCAAAAATATTGACATAAATCGGCCCACATTCAGGGTGGTGCACCACCTCGGAAGCAGTCCGGCATAAAGCTCGGGCGCTAGTGGCTGGCTCCATAGAGGGCATTTCCGGCATTAAGCTCGGCTAAACTCCTTCAAACTTCTTTGAACCAAGGTGATTTACGACACCTCGGATACAGTCCAGCGTTGGAGCTCGGATACATAGTCCGGCGTTGGAGCCCGGATGCCGTCTGGCGTTGGAGCTCGGATACATAGTCCGACGTTGGAGCCCGCATACCGTCCGGCGTTGGAGCTCGGATACATAGTCCAGTGTTGGAGCCCGGATACCGTCCGGCGTCGGAGCTCGGATACATAGTCCGGCGTTAGAGCTGGGAAGCAGTCCGGCATTGGTGCTTGGCTGCAAAAGATACCTCGAATGCAGTCCGGCGTTGGAGCTCGGACGCAAGAGGACGTTGCCGCCCGGGAACAACTTCAAACCCGAGGTGTGGCATAAAAATAACAAGGCATTGATAAAGGCCGGAAACTTAAAGGGGCTCCTCGGATACCCGACGTGTAAGATCGTCGAATGCATTTTCGGCGATCTTCAAGATCGAAGATGAGCAGATTTGTTGAACTAGTTTTCAAGACCGATGACCGAAGATGAAGAACAGTTCGGAAGAATCGAGGAGCGTCCCTAACTTGAAGACCGGTTCAGGGGGCTACTGACGGTGTCCTGGACTAGGGGGTACTCACCACGTCATATCCCGATCTATTAGATTGGGCCGAGGACCCCCACGGCCGTATACTCATGGGCCAGTCCGGACAGGTGCCGCATACAAGGAAGATTCTACAAGACTTGGCGATCAAGACAAGGACTCCTCCCCCACCGGCGTATTCGGCTAGGACTCTTGTTATCCTAGGCCTCTGGTGCGTCATATAAACCGAGGCCAGGCTAGTCGATAGAGATATATACAACAACAATCATACCATAGGCTAGCTTCTAGGGTTTAGCCTCCTTGATCTCGTGGTAGATCTACTCTTGTACTACCCATATCATCAATATTAATCAAGCAGGACGTAGGGTTTTACCTCCATCGAGAGGGCCCGAACCTGGGTAAACATTGTGTCCCTTGCCTCCTGTGACCATTGATCCTAAGATGCACAGTTCGGGACCCCCTACCCGAGATCCGCCAGTTTTGACACCGACATTGGTGCTTTCATTGAGAGTTCCGCTGTGTGATCGGCGAAAGGATCAATGGATCGACTTCAGATCAACTGCGACTTCGGCACCTTCGTCACCAGCTCGACTGGTCACCTTGGTTCGACCAAGAATTGCGTCCCCGTGTTCGGATCACCATGTTCGGACGAGGGCCTTCGTCAAACATCAACTCCGATATCTATCAAGATCATGGAGGAATCATCCATGGAGTTCGGGGGCTCAACGTCAACATTGCCCTCAAGCGACCATGCTGTTTTTCTGGACAGCGAACTCGTATCTTCTGCCACCACCTCCTCGAGTATCGCTTTGACTATCGCTTTGGTGGAATTGTGCGGAATTGAGTCTACAACAACCCTGGAAAATTTCGTCGAGTTCTGATGGAGGAATCTCTCGCAATCCACGATATACCGGAGCCCTGTCAAATCTGGACGGGAATCTGGACGAGTTTAGGGCGTGGTGTCCAGCTTCTAACTCGGACGTCCTTTGGAAGATCCAACCGTTGATATGCTGCGAAATTCTTATATCTACCACCCCTCCAAATTTCATCTCGACCCGACCATCAAAACTCCGGGAACCTTCCGATTAGTGCATCACTTTTCGGATCTGTTTTCTGCGCGAGAACGAATCCGGCCCGAATTCATCTTTTTTATGAACAGGGTTTCGGACATCCTTTTTGAAGGAAGTTTTGTATGGGATATTGTGTATTGTTCCCAAACACATCCCTCTAACCTTAAGATCTTTTGAACATGATCTTCAACATCATTGCTGGTGTCAAACCAGTCCGACAATATTGCTCCACGGCTGCCGACCTGCGCTAGACACGTTGTCACTTTGTTGAGCCGAGCTCAACTTCTTCGGATCATCATCTCGGCAAGCCGAGCAAGAGTCCGGCATCACGAAGAACAAATCATCATCAACATCGCCGCCCCACGGATTAGATAGAGCGGGAATATCGGCATCGCCGCACTGTCGCTTCATCAAGCCGGCATCGACCACGTCACGACCTGCATCGGCAGGGCCGCACTGTTGCTCCTTCAAGCCGGTGTCCATCACGCCGAACTACTTCGATATCTCGGCTGGACCGGAGGATTCATCATCTCTTCATCAACCTACTCCGGACACTTCGGCGTCACTAGCCGACCAGCTTCGTCACGATTAGCTGGACCGAGGGCTTTGCCTCGGCAAGCCAACCTTTGCCAACATCATCCTCCTTCGGATTGCTACAACAAATAAACCAGGTGCTATTAATCCTAATATTTTTTGCTTGTTTGGATTCATTTTTCCCAAGGAATTGTTACTCTGGTTTGTCCATCATATGTTCACAGGTCTATCAAATGGTGGCCGCATTAACGAGGTCGCATGATGGTTCAGTCAGTCTCCGTACATAGTCCGTCTAACGCCGCATCCGGAGCACGGACCGACCTGTGAATTCAGGCTTTGCCAGTCCTTTACCGCATCACGCCGACGCCCTGCATCGACATCGACCTCGGCGCCAAGCCATATTTCTTTTATTACTTACTTTGCATAAATTATTCATTATCCAACGATTTTTTTAATTATCATTATTACTATTATCTCCCGTTTGCACTATTTTTTGTGCACAGGAAAATGATCCGGGGACTTCGGCGTCACTCCGCCGGTCTGCATCGACCGTGCTATGTCACCACTTCGGCGTGCCGAGCTCTTTGCTCCGCCACCTCGGGACCGGCTTGGGGGATGGAACCTTGTCCCGCATCAAGCTCGGACCGCGTCGCCAATACCGAACACATTAACCAGCTAAGTTGCCTTCAGTCTCAAAGTTTTAAATTTCTAACTTGTGTTCGGTTCGACCAAGCATTATACCTTTTTGGAAAAAAAGTTGCTTGTAAAATTTTTTCTTGTCCAAACTTTGTTCGCACATACTTGACGTGCTACCCACGCTCATTATAACTGGGGGCTTTTTTAACAGAAGCTTATTAATACGGGCTTTATGCCCAACACATGTGTCACACTTCCGCATGTACCTTTTATTCACCATTATATGCATCGATATGACTTAAGTTTTGGCCAAGCTGGGTTGCCTGGCTCCTGTGCTTACCCCTACGTTCCCGATTGTTCGGCTAGGTGGTAAAGGGAGCACCTCTGCGATTGTTACTGTCGGGTCAGCCGGATGTGTACCTCAGACTGGGTGAAGCCGAAAGCTAGCGTTCTTAAGGGAATACTCGGTCGGTGAACTAAAAGATGATTTCTTACCTATTTATTTACCTGCCCCCAGATGTTTTTCTGCTCTTTTCGCAGTCCGGACATGCACTTTAGGGCATGCCTCCCAGGGAAAGGAACCCCTAACGGAACTATTCTCCCTGGAAGATGTTTCTTACTAACCATGTAATATAACATAACTAGTTGGGCACTTGTCTGATAAAGCACTAATGACCCCTACGCCTGGTCTCCACGCATGCCCCAGTTTTCATAACCGCGAGGGTATTCGGACACACTCCGGACTATTGGGTCCAGAGGTTGAAGCGAAAAGGTCCGCTACGACAAATGATCTACAATCCGGCTAGAAGGCATTCTACATGTCACCTTACATTATATAGTCAACTTTTACCCAAGTCACTTGGGGGCTCTTATGTTTATTTGATCCGTTTCATACTAAGTGTTTTTCTTCTTAGTCGTTGCAAAGTTTTATTATTATTTATCACTCCTTTTTTCGACACGAGTGTGCGGTCACTGGCCGGGGAGCCTAATTTCTCTCTCAAAGCCGCTAGAGTTTAGTTTGCTAAACTGGCCTGATGAGAAGTACTCCGCCCTCGGGATAGGAGGTTGAAGCCGTAGGCTGACCCGCTCGAAGTCTTGAGATGGGATGTATCATGTTAAAGCACGACAGAAGCACTTCTTTTTTCTAAGACCAATTTTCGGGTTGGCACCGAACACTTGATATTGTTCGGGCGTCATGTTTTTACTGACGTTTCTTGGTTTTCCAAGCTTTTTGGCACTTTTAAACTATTCGTGCTTTTCCAGCATTAGTCTCGCAGTGCAACACCGGACACCTTTTAGGGATTCGGCAAAAACATTCTCCGATATTGCTATATATGCATCGGGTTCGAATTGTGTCTTCGGTCAATAGTTGGGTTGCCCAGCTCCTGCTCTTGCTTCCTACGTTCCATTTTGTTCGGCTAGGCGTGCAAAGGGAGAACCACTGCCATTGTGCTTCCAGCTCACATGGTTAAAGCACCTCAGTGGAGAAAGCTGAAAACTGACTGTCACAATAAGCGTAAACTGGTCAGCGATCCAATGACTATGTTAAATAACAGGCCGTTCATAACATTGGCCGAAATGTTTACGGCTTGACCTTGACTGTCGCCGAACACTACCGGGGGCTATTAACTAGCCTCCCAAACTAAATCCTCGATATTTTGCTCTTACATTGGAGCTGAGGTTTCATGATCATGCTTAGCATGACAACCCAAAGAAAGGAACCGATAGGGGGACTAATTTCTTTGGAAGACATTTCTTCTGTTAAAACAGTAATATAACATATCTCTCTGCGTACCTTTGTTTATAAAACCGTATGGCCAGATTGCCTTGTTTGTTGTCAATCTTTGCCCTCATAAAGGCTTTATAAAGTAGGACAAACACTCCTCGGCTATTGGACGAGGAGGTGGAAGCTGATGGTCGGTCAACAAAGTTTTGTACAATGCGGATCTGAGCATTAATGACGTAAAGTACTTGGATACATAGAGTCATTACACATAATTTGTCATTTTACTATGGACATCGATCCTTAATTCGGCCTCCCGTGCCCGCATTAAGGCTCGGGGGCTACTGGGCTTCGGGCTTATTATTTACAAATATTAAAGGGGCACATCGATCCCCTGATCTGGTATTGCCACCCGACCAGTGTCTCGGGGGCTACTGCATTGCCTGTTCTATGCAGAAAATTTTAAGTGCAATACAGTTTCCGAGAAGATTTTGATCCTCAGGTTGGTCGGTCGCACCCAACCTGAGTCTCGAGGACTGAGCACACCGCGTTTTGTGTCCCGAAGTATTCTGCCGAGCTAGGACTTGATCCTCAGACCGATTTTGCAAATCAACCTGAGTCTCAGCGGCTACGGGGTTCAGCGGTCTTATGTCATCCTTCATGTGCATCTCGGGTTTTAGACCGATACCCACCTTGAGGGCTACTGACACCAATCAAAAATATTGACATAAATCGGCCCACATTCGGGGTGGTGCACCACCTCGGAAGCAGTCCGGCATAAAGCTCGGGCGCTAGTGGCTGGCTCCATAGAGGGCATTTCCGGCATTAAGGTCGGCTAAACTCCTTCAAACTTCTTTGAACCAATGTGATTTACGACACCTCGGATATAGTCCGGCGTTGGAGCTCGGATACATAGTCCGGCGTTGGAGCCCGGATGCCGTCCGGCGTTGGAGCCCGGATGCCGTCCGGCGTGGGAGCTCGGATACATAGTCCGGCGTTGGAGCCCGGATACCGTCCGGCATTGGACCTCGGATACATAGTCCAGTGTTGGAGCCCGGATACCGTCCGGCGTTGGAGCTCGGATACATAGTCCGGCGTTAGAGCTGGGAAGCAGTCCGGCATTGGTGCTTGGCTGCAAAAGACACCTCGAATGCAGTCCGGCGTTGGAGCTCGGACGCAAGAGGACGTTGCCGCCCGGGAACAACTTCAAACCCGAGGTGTGGCATAAAAATAACAAGGCATTGATAAAGGCCGGAAACTTAAAGGGGCTCCTCGGATACCCGACGTGTAAGATCGTCGAATGCATTTTCGGCGATCTTCAAGATCGAAGATGAGCAGATTTGTTGAACTAGTTTTCAAGACCGATGACCGAAGATGAAGAACAGTTCGGAAGAATCGAGGAGCGTCCCTAACTCGAAGACCGGTTCAGGGGGCTACTGATGGTGTCCTGGACTAGGGGGTACTCACCATGTCATATCCTGATCTATTAGATTGGGCCGAGGACCCCCACGGCCGTATACTCATGGGCCAGTCTGGACAGGTGCCGCATACAAGGAAGATTCTACAAGACTTGGCGATCAAGATAAGGACTCCTCCCCCACCGGCATATTCAGCTAGGACTCTTGTTATCCTAGGCCTCTGGTGCGTCATATAAACCGAGGCCAGGCTAGTCGATAGAGATATATACAACAACATTCATACCATAGGCTAGCTTCTAGGGTTTAGCCTCCTTGATCTCGTGGTAGATCTACTCTTGTACTACCCATATCATCAATATTAATCAAGCAGGACATAGGGTTTTACCTCCATCGAGAGGGCCCGAACCTGGGTAAACATTGCGTCCCTTGCCTCCTGTTACCATTGATCCTAAGACGCACAGTTCGGGACCCCCTAGCCGAGATCCGCCAGTTTTGACACCGACAATGACCCACCTCCACAAGCTGATCCTACCAACCGTGACCTGGCCATAGACATTAATGACGACCCGTAACCATGACCCGCCAAGCCCTAAGTTGCCTTCTCCTGTCAAACAATTTGACAAAAATCCTACAGATGACCATACCGAATCGGTGACTATCACTGGATCAATTTATAAGCTGCCCGGAGTCTCTATAGTGCTTACCAAGCATTCCGCCAAGGATGAAGCACATTTATCAAAAAAAATAAGCTCAAGCTTGACCTTGAGAACTATTCAAAACTAAATGCTAATGAGTTGTATTCTGGCTATCTAAGCCGTCTTCATACAAGTCGTGACCTAGAGACCGACTTGGTCAATATGATGCGACAGAAATATGAGGTATGAACTCATCCCCTCCTTTATCTGCTGCATATATATACTTATCTAGCCCCCAAGTCTTAATCATAGGAAAATCATTGAGTATGCTTAAGACTTATGGCAGAAACTGGATTTAGAATTTCGGGTTGTAGCCCCGAAGAACTGGCTTATATGAGTAGTATGAGTCGTGTTATTGACAATATGTATATGTAAAAGAACCTCTCAGAACCATCAAGGGCCAGCTTACCTTACAAGGATGAGTGCTACCTCTTGAGCTTGCATTGGTTTTCCCTTGAAGAGGAAAGGGTGATGCAGCAAAGTAGCGTAAGTATTTCCCTCAGTTTTGAGAACCAAGCTATCAATCCAGTAGGAGACGACGCACAAGTCACCGAATACCTGCACAAACAATCAACAACTTGCACCCACGCGATAAAGGGGTTGTCAATCCCTTCACGATCACTTGCAAAAGTGAGATCTGATAGAGATAGATAAACGGTAAAGTAAGTTTTTTGGTATTTTTTGGTTTATAGATCGGAATCACGAACATAGGTAAGTTTTTTGGTATTTTTTGGTTTATAGATAAACGGTAAAGTAAGTTTTTTGGTTTATAGATCACGAACATAGGCATCACGTCCGTGTCAAGTAGACCGACTCCTGCCTGCATCTACTACTATAACTCCATACATCAACCGCTATCCAGCATGCATCTAGAGAATTAAGTTCATAAAGAATGGAGGAACGCATTAAGCAAGATGACATGATGTAGAGGAATTAACTCAAGCAATATGATGAAAACCCCATCTTGTTATCCTCGATGGCAACAATACAATACGTGCCTTGCTGCCCCTACTGTCACTGGGAAAGGACACCGCAAGATTGAACCCAAAGCTAAGCACTTCTCCCATTGCAAGAAAGATCAATCTAGTAGGCCAAACTAAACCGATAATTCAAAGAGACTTGCAAAGACATCAAATCATGCATATAAGAATTCAGAGAAGAACCAAATAATATTCATAAATCCACAATTCATCGGATCTCGAAAAACATACCGCAAAAGAGTATTACATCGAATAGATCTCCAAGAACATAGAGGAGAACATGGTATTGAGAATCAAAGAGAGAGTAGAAGCCATCTAGCTAATAACTATGGACCCGAAGGTCTGTGGCAAACTACTCACGCTTCATCGGAGAGGTAATGGTGTTGATGTAGAAGCCCTCTGTGATCGAATACCCCTCTGGCGGGATGCCAGAAAAAGGTTCTTAGATGGGATCTCACGGGTACAGAAGCTTGTGGTGGTGGAAAAGTTGTTTCGTGGCTCTCCCCGAAGTTTTTAGGGTATAAGAGTATATATAGGCGAAGGAACTAAGTCAGGGGAGCCACGAGGGGCCCACGAGAGTGGGGGCGCGCCCTCCTACCTCATGGCTTCCTTGTTGCGTCTCCGACTTCATATCCAAGTCTTCTGGTTTGCGTTCGGTCCAAGAAAGATCATCACGAAGGTTTCATTCCATTTGGACTCCGTTTGGTATTCCTTTTCTGCAAAACTCTAAAATAGGCAAAAAAACAGAAATTGGCACTGGGCCCTGGGTTAATAGGTTAGTCCCAAAAATAATATAAAATAGCATATAAATGCCTATTAAACATCCAAAACAGATAATATAATAGAATGGAACAATCAAAAATTATAGATATGTTGGAGACGTATCAATGAGTCGGGTCTTCTACATTATGTCCTTATTAAGCTTCAACTCATAGCCCTCAAGGACCCGCTTTATCGCATAAAGATGAACCGGGTCTTTGATAATATGCTTCTATAAAAAGAGCCTTTCATAGCCCTCAAGGGCTGGCTCATCTTACGAAGATGAGCCGGGTCTTCTGTATTTAATTTGAGAAGAACTCCGTCACACATTAGCCCCCAAGTCCCAAGTATGTTGCTTGCAATGTGCTTGGGACTTAAATGATTATCGCACACCGGCTTATATCCATGCTGAAATGTATCTATGGCCTCCAATTCATACTTGCAGGACACCTTGTGTTTTAATGACTCCCAATTGGGCGAGTTAAGAAAAATGCTCAAACACCGAGAGTATGAAACTCTCAAAGCTGAGACCAAGTTTAAATTTAGCAAGATGGAGGAGAGGGGGGAGGAGGGGCGGCGGATGGAGGAGAAGGAGGAAGGAGGGGGCGG
>NC_041386.1:699950109-699951609 GCF_002162155.2 Triticum dicoccoides | reverse complement strand
GAAGGGGAGGAGGGGCGGCTAGAAGGGGAAGGAGCAGGGAAGGAGGGCGGCTAGAAGAGGGAGGAGAGAGGAGGAGGGAGAAGGAAGGAGTAGATTTACTGAGGCCGGGGGATGGCGGCGACAGCAGGAGGAGGACGGCCGCAACGGTAAGAGAGTAAGCACAGGGAAAGTGAGGAACGGGCCGGGCGGCAGGGGGATAAGGCTTGCTTAGCAGTAGCGTGGGTTCCAGGATGGCAGTGCTGCTAAGAGGGGGCGAGCAGCTGGGCTAGGGCTAGCCACAATAGCAGTGCGGGTCACTGGCCCGCGCTACTGCTAATGTGCTTAGCAGTAGCGCTGGCCCGCGCTGCTATTCCGGCCAGCCCGTGGGGGCACGGCGGGGCCCTCATAGTAGTAATGCACGTGTGGCTGGCCCGCGCTACTGCTACTGCCCACCTGCATCGCGTGTAACAAGCCCGCGCTACTAGCGCGGCCCACTACCACGCGCTACTGTTAAGTCTCTACATATAAGATTTTCCCTAGTAGTGCTCGTGGGGTCGCCTAGATATGCCCCCCACTGATGTGAAAAATACATGTGGCGAGCCCGTCGTGAGAGCCCACCACTTATGCATTTAGCCCACATCTAACTCGGTAAGAATTTACCGATGGCGGGTACAACTTCTCACCTGTCATCGACGCCTTGATAGCTATGGCAGGCATGTTTTTTTTCGCTCACCACTGCTAGTAGGCCGAAACAGGAGTGGCGGCGTCCAGAGCATGTCCCTCACTAATATGATCTCACGCATAAGAATTTTACCAGTAGAGCAATACGACGATAATAAAGACGAATCTACAGCGTGGGCATGAGGCAAAATAACATTGACTGGTGCGGAGTATGTACAGCTTAGTGGGGTGCGGCCATGCGGCAATATGACTCAACGCGCTATTCGTCACCCTGGGTGAAGAATAGTTATTCTTCGCCCCTCTCTATTTTAACATCAATTCACCGTAATTTTACATTCCGTAAATTTAGTCTTATTTCAAACGTAAAAAGAGAACGTAAGAAAATACATTATCACCGTAAAATATATTCTATGTTACGTAAATTACAGAAGTAAAAACATAGTGTAAAATGTACATAAAATGCAATTTCTCTGGTCTTCTGACCTTTTATTTATGCCAAATTTTACGCAATGAATCAATAGGACTGTAACTATTTGTATTTGAAACATAATTTATTTGTGAAATGATCCTAAGATTACCTCTGTTGAAGAATAACATATTCTGCACCCTTGGTGGTGAATAGTAACACTATATATATATATATATATATATATATATATATATATATATATATATATATATATATATATATATATATATATATAGCAGTACATGATCTACTTGAAGTACAAGACAAGCCAGAATATTTCCTAGTCTATCCTATGTTTCCAATACAATCACGTTACTCAACATCTCCTGCAGTCACAACGGTAGCGACACAGACGGTGAGACTGGAGAAGA
>NC_041386.1:699908277-699949601 GCF_002162155.2 Triticum dicoccoides | reverse complement strand
ATGCATCGCGAAGTCGTGGCTGGAGTGGAAAACGACGAGGTTTCTCAACCAAGGCGGTAACCCTTTGTGTCGTTGTCGAGGTAGCCGAGAGCGTGGGTGGTGGAGCCGTGGTCGAGGTAGTCGTGCGAAGAATGTCGTGGTCGATGCCAAGTCGGGGTAGCTGATGTTGAGGAAGTATCCATGGAGCCGCAGGCGCAAGGAGGCGTCGACTTAGCATGGGCGTAGTGGTGTCGAAGTAGGGGTGCGCCGAAGAGAAGACGGTGTTGACTAGGCGTCGCGCCGGGTGTGGCAAGCCCGGGGACGCGTCGTGAACGATGGCACGGATCGGTGTTGCCAGCACCGGACGTGCGTAGACGGACGAAGAAGAAGTTGACAAGGTGCCGCACCGGGCTTGCCAGGCCTTGCGACACGTCGTGGACGAAGGCACGCATCGATGTTGCCAGCATCGGGCTTGCCAGGACTTGCGACACGTCATGGACGAAGGCACGCATCGATGTTGCCAGCACCGGGCATGCGTAGAAAAGGGACCTGCACGAGCTATACGCCATGTTGAAGAGGTCGGAGGGGTTAGCCAAGAAGGACTTGGTGACGGTTGCAACGCCAATCGTTGCGGGGCTGATGTCGCCCGCGGTTGTCGGTAGACAAAATGGTGAGGGTAGATGACGGTGACGCTGACGACGGGCTGATGCTGGACGAAGACGAAGGAGGTTACCGGGCGGCGGCGGCTACTGGGGTAGCGACGGCAGCGGCCAAAGAAGAGCGGCGACGGCTGCGGCCTGACGGAGGTGGCGGCGGATAGGTTAGGAGCGCGGCGGCGGTGCTCGAAGTAGGCGAAGAACCTTTACAGCATGATGAAGACCGGCGCAGACGGTGGCGTTCCCGCGCCAAAGGAGGCGGCACGACGCATGCCACGAGAATTCGACGCGCGGGGATGGCGGTGGAACGTGGGCTGCGGCGCTATGGCCCGAAGGGGCGATGCAGTGGAGGCGGGCAGTTCAGGGCGACGGCGGGGAGCGCGGGCCGCGGCGCTACGGCCCGAAGGGGCAGTGCAGCGGCCAAACTCGGGTCGGTGCAACCGCCGGAACGGTCTCGAGACGGCAGCGTGGACCGCGTGCCACGCTCGGTATGGCCCGACGGGGCGACGCAGCGGCGACGCGAGGGTCGGTGCAGCTGTGGGACGGCCTGGAGCGGATGGCCTTGGGGCGGCGGGGGACCATGGACAGCAGCACTACGGCCCGAAGGGGCGACACAGCGGTGACGTGGGTCGGTGCAGCCGGAGAAGAACCACGGGGCGGCGGCGCTGCGCCCAGATGGGGCTGACGCAGCGACAGCCCATAGCTCGATATGTAGAGGGGTGCGCTGAACTCGGGACGGTCTTCACGGGGCCTGCGAAGGCGCGCAACCGATGGGCCAGGTCGGTCGCATGGCGTAGATGAGGCGGATCGTGGCGGCGGGCGTGTGATCAATCTGATCGCGTGCGAGGTCGGGGAAGCCGCTCGTTGGAGGCGGGATGGCGGCGGAGTCTGAGATGAAGCCGATGATGATGGACGGCGTGGGACGACGTGCGGACGAGCGCGTTAGCACCGGCACCCGGGTCGCTAAAGCAGTGCCGGCGCCCGGACAATGAGGCCCGAGCGACCAGCGGAGCGGCGGTGCCCGAGTTCGAGGCAGCCGACGGGCCTGACGCGGCCGGGGACGAGGCAGCCGACGGGCCTGACGCGGCGGAGGCGGGTGGCGTGCATCGATTGGCAGGCCGGCACACGAGCGGCAGCTATGATTAGCCGCCGCATGGCGCTAGGCCACCGGGTGGAGGCGATGCAGGTGTCCCTGTCGGAGAGGGCGGAGATGGCCGGCGTAGATCGACGTGCGGGTCGGAGCACGAATGGCGGATGATGGGCCGCCGCATCTTGTGAGGCCGTCGGGTCGGGCGACGGGTGGTCACGCGCAGACGGCGGCCTGATATGTCTCCAATGTATCTACTTTTCCAAACACTTTTGCCCTTGTTTTGGACTCTAACTTGCATGATTTGAATGAAACTAACCCAGACTGACGCTGTTTTCAGCAGAACTGCCATGATGTTGTTTTATGTGTAGAAAAGAAAAGTTCTCAGAATGTCCTGAAAATCCACGGAGGCACTTTTTGGAATTAATAAAAATTTCTGGGCGAAAGAAATACACCAGGGGGCCCAGGGCCTGTCCACGAGACAAGGGGGGCACCCCCCCTGTAGGGCGCGCCCTCCTATCTCGTGGGCCCCCTGGACCTCCACTGACCTCAACTCCAACTCCATATATTCACGTTCGGGTAGAAAAAATCGGGGAGAAAGTTTCATCACGTTTTACGACACGGAGCCACCGCCAAGCCCTAATCTCTCTCGGGAGGGCTGATCTGGAGTCCGTTCGGGGCTCCGGAGAGGGGGATTTGTCGCCGTCGTCATCATCAACCATCCTCCATCACCAATTTCATGATGCTCACCGCCGTGCGTGAGTAATTCCATCGTAGGCTTGGTGGACGGTGATGGGTTGGATGAGATTTACCATGTAATCATGTTAGTTTTGTTAGGATTTGATCCCTAGTATCCACTATGTTCTAAGATTGATGTTGCTATGACTTTTCTATGCTTAATGCTTATCACTAGGGCCCGAGTGCCATGATTTCAGATCTTAACCTATTATGTTTTCATGAATATATGTGTGTTCTTGATCCTATCTTGCAAGTCTATAGTCACCTATTATGTGTTATGATCCGACAACCCTGAAGTGACAATAATTGGGATACTTCTCGGTGATGACCGTAGTTTGAGGAGTCCATGTATTCACTATGTGCTAATGCTTTGTTCCGGTTCTCAATTAAAAGGAGGCCTTAATATCCCTTAGTTTCCGCTAGGACCCCGCTGCCACGGGAGGGTAGGACAAAAGATGTCATGCAAGTTCTTTTCCATAAGCACGTATGACTATTTACGGAATACATGCCTACATTACATTGATGAATTGGAGCTAGTTCTATATCATCCTATGTTATAGCTATTGCATGAGGAATCGCATCCTGCATAATTATCCATCACTGATCCATTGCCTACGAGCTTTTCACATATGTTCTTTGCTTATTTACTTTTCCGTTGCTACTATTACAACTACTACAAAAACCCGAAAACAATTATCTTTACTTTTGCTACCGTTACCCTACTTTGCTACTAAATACTTTGCTGCAGATACTAAGTTATCCAGGTGTGGTTGAATTGACAACTCTTCTGCTAATACTCAAGAATATTCTTTGGCTCCCGTTGTGTCGAATAAATAAATTTGGGTTGAATACTTTACCCTCGAAAGCTGTTGCGATCCCCTACACTTGTGGGTTATCAAGACTAATTTCTAGCGCCGTTACTGGGGAACATAGCTCTATTCTCTGAGTCACTTGGGATTTATATCTGTTGATCACTATGAAGAACTTGAAAGACGACCGAACTACTATTTTTCCCTCAACTACAAGGGGAGGTAAGGAACTGCCATCTAGCTCTGCACTAGATTCTCCTTCCGTTATTAGTAGGCTTGCGACACCTAAACCTGCTACTGCTATGAATTCTGATATGTCGCATGTTATTGATGATGCCACTTGTGCTATGCATGATGAAACTACTTCTGTGCGTGATACTACTTTTCCATTAGGTGAATTTCTTAATGAACAACTTGCTAGAGTTCGGGGAATGAAATTACTGAAGAACCTATTATTGATGATAGTGATGATGAAGGTTCTCCCAATGATTATGTATTGCGTGTTGTTCCTAAGGGTTATGTTATGAATGAAGAAGCTGCTAGGGAAATCTTTGCTTGCAGTGATAGATATGATCTTAAGAAATTATTAGCTAAATGGAAGCAGCAGTCTCTTAATGCTAGAATGAAACCTGACCCTGCTTTTGCTACTTCACCTATCTGTGTTACTAATAAGGATTATGAATTCTCTGTTGATCCTGAAATTATTACTTTAGTTGAATTTGATCCTTTTTATGGCCTTGAATCTGAAACTGTTGTGGCACATCTTACCAAGTTGAATGATATATCCACCATGTTTACTAATGATGAGAAGTCTCGCTATTTTTATATCCTTAAGATATTCCCGTTCTCATTAAAGGGTGATGCTAAGACTTGGTATAATTCTCTTGCTCCTGGTTGTGTGCGTAGTCCCCAGGATACGATTTATTACTTCTCTGCTAAATATTTCCCTGCTCAAAAGAAACAAGCTGCCTTGCGGGAAATATATAACTTTGTGCAAATCAAAGAAGAGAGTCTCCCACAAGCTTGGGGGAGGCTTCTCCGGTTACTTAATGCTTTGCCTGATCATCCTCTTAAGAAAAATGAAATACTTGATATCTTTTATAATGGACTAACCGATGCTTCCAAGGACTACTTGGATAGTTGTGCTGGTTGTGTTTTCAGGGAAAGAACAGTCCACGAAGCTGAAATATTATTGAATAATATGTTGACTAATGAAAATAATTGGACTCTTCCCGAGCCAATTCCTAAAGTAATTGCTGAACCAATTGAGCCAACTCCTGAGCCTATTCCTAAACCCACTCCGAAGAAGAGAGGTGTTTTATTTCTCAGTCCTGAAGATATGCAAGAAGCAAAGAAATCAATGAAAGAAAAAGGTATTAAAGCTGAAGATGTTAAGAATTTACCACCTATTGAAGAAATACATGGTCTTAATATACCGCCTATTGAAGAACCATATTGTCTTGATAACCCGACACAGGTAGTAAAGGTAAATTCTCTCTATAGATATGATAAAGTTGAAATCCCCTCTACTAAATTTCATAGCCCATGCTTAGATGAATTTGATGACTTTATGGCTAGACAAGAAAGTTTTAATGCTTATGTTGGTAGAGAGTTAAAGAGTAATGCTTTCGAGATAGGACGCGTAGGCGATAATATAGCTAGAGTTAAAGATGAACTCAAACTCGTTAGCAAATATGCTTCTATGGTTGCTACTCAAGCTGAGCAAGTACTTAAAGCTCAAAATGATTTGCTTGAAGAATTAAATAATAAAAATGACTTTGTTGTTAGAGTGGCTACTAGAACTGGTAGAATGACTCAGGAACCTTTGTATCCTGAAGGCCACCCTAAGAGAATCGAGCAAGATTCTCAGAAAAATAATTTAGAGGCACCTAGTTCTTCTAAAAAGAAGAAAAAGAAAAACGATAGAACTTTGCATGCTTCTAGTGAACCTACTGTAGACACACCTGAGAATCCCATTGATATTTCTATTTCTGATGCTGAAACACAATCAGGTGATGAACATGAACCTAGTGATAATGTTAATGATGATGTTCATGTTGATGCTCAACCTAGCAAAAACAATGATGTAGAGATTGAACCTGCTATTGATCTTGATAACCCACAATCAAAGAATCAATGTTATGATAAGAAAGATTTTGTTGCTAGGAAGCATGGTAGAGAAAGAGAACCATGGGTTCACAAACCCATGCCTTTTCCTCCTAAACCATCCAAGTCAAAGGATGATGAGGATTTTGAGCGCTTTGCTGAAATGATTAGACCTATTTTCTTACGTATGCGCTTGACTGATATGCTGAAAGTAAATCCTTATGCTAAGTATATGAAGGATATCATTACAAACAAAAGAAAGATACCGGAAGCTGAAATTTCCACCATGCTTGCTAATTACACTTTTAAGGGTGGAATACCAAAGAAACTTGGAGATCCCGGGGTACCAACTATACCATGCTCCATTAAAATAAATTACGTTAGAACTGCTTTATGTGATCTTGGAGCCGGTGTTAGTGTTATGCCTCTCTCTTTATATCGTAGACTTGAATGGAATAAGTTGACACCTACTGAAATATCTTTGCAAATGGCTGATAAATCAACTGCTATACCTGTTGGTATTTGTGAGGATGTGCCTGTTGTGTTTGCAAATGTCACTATCTTAACGGACTTTGTTATTCTTGATATTCCCGAGGATGATAGTATGTCTATTATTCTTGGTAGACCTATTCTTAATACTACAGGGGCTGTTATTGATTGCAACAAAGGCAATGTCACTTTTCATGTTAATGGTAATGAGCATACGGTACACTTTCCGAGGAAACAATCTCAAGTTCATAGCATCAATTCTATTGGAAAAGTTCCAACTATTATTATTGGAGGTTTTGAATTTCCTCTTCCTACTGTCAAGAAAAAGTATGATATTCTTATTATTGGGGATTTTCATATCCCCGTGGAGGTAACTTAGTGTTATTCGAAATTTCTCCGGTTCCGTGTTATTCGGAATGAGTTTGTTAACAAGACTTGACGAACCTTGTTAGTGGATTCATTTTGATGATCACGAGATGGATGAAACTAGAAGGCACAACCTTCTATACCCTCTTTTTACTTTCTGTTTTTTTAGAATAAATAAAGCAAAAATAGTATTATCCGTCTGCTTTCTGAATTATCCATGCAACAAAAAATAGTCCAAAAATAAAAGTGCTCCAAATGCCCTGCAAATTTAGTATGATTTTTTCTGGAGTATTTAAGGATTTTAGGCAGTGAAAACACTGCTGGAGGGGCAAGCACCAGGCCAAGAGAGTGGAGGGCGTGCCCCCTGTCTCGTGGGCCCCTGGTGGCCCCCCTCCACTTATGCCAGCACCCACACACTTCATCTTCTACCCAGAAAATCCCCATCCAGCTCAAGCACAAGTTCTAGCTCATTTTGCTGCGATTTTCGATCTCCGTGCTCAAAGCTCCATTTACAAAACTGCTTTGGGAGATTGTTGCTTGGTATGTGACTCCTCCATTGGTCCAATTATTTTTTGTGCTAGTGTTTTATTCATTGCAAATTTTTGCTGCATAGTTGACCATGTTCTTGAGCTTGCATATTAAATTTTTAAGGTCCCAAGCAATTCCAATGCATGATATAGGCTCTAGGCACTTGTAGGAGTAGTTGCTATCAATCTTGTTTAGTTTTATTCACTTTTATTTTGAAGTCACTAAATTTCAGAATTTTTTTAGAAAAAGAATTATGCTTAGAAGAATGTACCAAGGTGGTTCCTCGGCAAAGAAAGGGCCAAGGATTGCTATACGTGAGCAAGATGTTGAATTGCCGAGGGACGCGGATGTACGAGCTTGTGAGTGGCCATCCGATGATTTTATGGTCGAAGAAGGCTTCAAGGAGGAATTTGACGCGTATGTGCGTAATGCCGAGCTGGAGGACTTCTTACAAGATAAGTGTCCTCAGTACTATCAATTGACTGATTCCTTTGTGCGGAGGTTCCAACATATCTATGCGCGTAATTCTCCTAGTCTCATGTTTGATATTTATGATACATCTTATACCATGGATTTAGAGGATTTCACAACTGCTTGCAAACTCCCGCAGTGGGGTAATATTAATGATCCTCGAAAATCTGAATTTAGAGATTTTCTTGCTAGTATTACTGTGGGAGAATCTAGGGACATAGCACAAGCTACCATAGGGAGCATTCATTTTCCTGCTATACATTATTTTGCTCTCTTTATTGGTAGATACATTAACGGTAAGGACGAAGCATGTCACATGTGTGTCCCTGATCTTTGTGTCCTCAAGAGTGCTGTGTCAGGTTATAAAGGTTATAACTTGGGGGCAATAGTTGCACGTAGGTTGCAGAATAATAGTAGAAAGGGGGATTTATTTGGAGGAATTTATGCAACCCGTGTGGCTAATTTCCTTAATATAGCCCCACGAGAGGGGGATATGATTTTACCTCCTGTTTATTTGGATAAAGAAGCTATGTTCAATCATCATTTTCTTGAGAGGAATGAACAATTCCTACATTATCGACTAATCTAAGACAGACACAACGTCGTCCCTGTTACTCTTCCTGCTCCCTACCTTTTTGATTATCAGGTAGAAGGAAGATATGTTGTCACCAGGGAGGAAGCAGCTGAACACGAGAGGAGAGCAGAGGCAGCTCGCCAACACGCTGCAGCTTAGGAGGCGGTTGCCGCTGCATCTCAGTACAACCCCAGTTTCACTTATGGATATCAGCCAGGCAGTCCTTGGTACTAGACCAACTTAGGCCAAAAGCCTAAGCTTGGGGGAGTACGTATTTCTCACCGTCTTTACATTCGTGTTCACACACTAGTCGTCGGTGCTCATACTCTTTCATTGTATTATCCATGTTAGTTTAAATTTCTTTTTCTAGTTTTCTTCTTGTGTGTTTGATAAACCTTAAGAAAAACCAAAAAAATTAGTTAGTTTAATTTCCATGCTTGTAGTAGAAATTAAAATGAAAACCCAAAAAGATTTCTTCTTATTCTTCTTACTTATTGGGAGCTTTCCCATGTAAATAGTTTTATTTTCTTTTCTTTCCTTTGGGGGTCGAGAAGACTATATTGAAAATGCTTAGTGGCTCTCACATGCATGATTGTTTATTTAACTTAGAGCCCATATTACCCTGTCTTCTCTCTTGAGTTGAATGCTTGCAGATTCCAGCTTAGTCCAATGCACGTGCACTCTTATTATTATACACATCATTCGGTCGTGTGAGTGAAAGGCAATAATGACGATATATGATGGACTTATTGGGATGAGAAAAGCTGGTATGAACTCGACCTCTCTTGTTTTTGTAAATATGATGAGTTCATCATTTCTGAGTCAGCTATTATGAAGTAAACATATTTGCAATGACATTTAGAGATTATAGTTGCTTGTGCCATGGTTGATTAGCTATGAGTTATAATGGTTTACCTTGCGTGCCAACATGCTATTAGAATTATTATGATGTGATATGGTGGGATGTTATCCTCCTTTGAATGAATTGAGTGACTCGACTTGGCACATGTTCACGCATGTAGTTAAATCAAATCAACATAGCCTTCACGATATTTATGTTCATAGTGGATTATATCCTACTCATGCTTGTACTCGGTGTAAATTAATTTTAATGCATGTTTACGACAGTTGTCGCTCTCTCAGTTGGTCGCTTCCCAGTCTTTTGCTAGCCTTCACCTGTACTAAGCGGGAATACTGCTTGTGCATCCAAACTCCTTAAACCCAAAAGTTGTTCCATATGAGTCCACTATACCTTCCTATATGCGGTATTTACCTGCCGTTCTAAGTAAATTTGTATGTGCCAAACTTCAACCTTCAAATGAAATTCTATTTTGTATGATCGAGCAGCTCATGTTACAACTAGGGCTGCCTATATATTCCATGCTAGGTGGGTTATTCTCACGAGGAGTGGACTCCGCTCCTCATTCACGAGAAAGGGCCGGTAACCGGGATGCCCAGTCCCATGATCCAAAAAAAGATCAAAGGAAATCAAAATAATTAAACCAAACTCCCCCAGGGCTGTTGTTAGTTGGAGGCACTCGTTGTTTCGAGCAAGCCATGGATTCATGCTTGTTGGTGGTTGGAGGGAGTATAAACCTTTACCATTCTGTTTGGGAACTTCCTATAATGCATGTAGTATGGAAGATACAACCATCTCATAGTTGTTGCGTTGACAGTGAAAGTATGCCGCTCAAAATGTTATTCAATCTCTATTTTAAAATCGAGCTCTGGCACCTCTACAAATCCCTCCTTCCCTCTGCGAAGGGCCTATCTATTTACTTTTATGTTGAGTCATCACCCTTCTTATTAAAAGCACCCGCTGGAGAGCACACTGTCATTTGCATTCATTACTATTGGTTTATATTGGGTATCACTTGACTGGATCTCTTTTACCATGAATTACAATGTTTAGTCAGTCCTTAATCTTTAAAGGTGCTCTGCATTTATGTTTTGCGGTCTCAGGAAGGGCTAGCGAGATACCATTTTGTTATATCATGTTATGATTATTTTGAGAAAGTGTTGTCATCCGAGTTTTATTATTATGGCTCACTAGCTGATTATGCTATTGGTATGAGTAATTGTGAGACCTAGGTGTTATTGTTAGTATGGTTAGTTCATAATATTTGCTGAAACTTGAATGCTGGCTTTTCATGTTTACAACAACAAGAGCAAACAGAGTTTGTAAAAGTTTTTCTTTATCACTTTCAGTTTATCAACTGAATTGCTTGAGGACAAGCAAAGGTTTAAGCTTGGGGGAGATGATACGTCTCCAACGTATCTACTTTTCCAAACACTTTTGCCCTTGTTTTGGACTCTAACTTGCATGATTTGAATGAAACTAACCCGGAGTGACGTTCTTTTCGGCAGAACTGCCATGATGTTGTTTTATGTGTAGAAAAGAAAAGTTCTCGGAATGTCCTGAAAATCCACGGAGGCACTTTTTGGAATTAATAAAAATTTCTGGGTGAAAGAAATACACTAGGGGCCCCAGGGCCTATCCACGAGACAGCAGGGCGCCCCCCTGTAGGGCGCGCCCTCCTATCTCGTGGGCCCCTGGACCTCCACAGACCTCAACTCCAACTCCATATATTCACGTTCGGGGAGAAAAAAATGGGGGAGAAAGTTTCATCGCGTTTTATGACACGGAGCCGCCGCCAAGCCCTAATCTCTCTCGGGAGGGATGATCTGGAGTCTGTTCAGGGCTCCGGAGAGGGGGATTCATCGCCGTCGTCATCATCAACCATCCTCCATCATCAATTTCATGATGCTCACCGCCTTGCGTGAGTAATACCATCGTAGGCTTGCTGGACGGTGATGGGTTGGATGAGATTTACCATGTAATCAAGTTAGTTTTGTTAGGGTTTGATCCCTAGTATCCACTATGTTCTGAGATTGATGTTGCTATGACTTTGCTATGCTTAATGCTTGTCACTAGGGCCCGAGTGCCATGATTTCAGATCTTAACCTATTATGTTTTCATGAATTTATGTGTGTTCTTGATCCTATCTTGCAAGTCTATAATCACCTATTATGTGTTATGATCTGATAACCCCGAAGTGACAATAATCGGGATACTTGTCGGTGATGACCGTAGTTTGAGGAGTCCATGTATTCACTATGTGCTAATGCTTTGTTCTGGTTCTCTATTAAAAGGAGGCCTTAATATCCCTTAGTTTCCGCTAGGACCCCGCTGCCACGGGAGGGTAGGACAAAAGATGTCATGCGAGTTCTTTTCCATTAGCACGTATGAGTATTTACGGAATACATGCCTACATTACATTGATGAATTGGAGCTAGTTCTATATCACCCTATGTTATAGCTATTACATGAGGAATCGCATCCGGCATAATTATCCATCACTGATCCATTGCTTAGGAGCTTTTCACATATTGTTCTTTGCTTATTTACTTTTCCGTTGCTACCATTACCTTTATTATCATACTACTTTGCTACTAAATACTTTGCTGCAGATACTAAGTTATCCAGGTGTGGTTGAATTGACAACTCAACTGCTAATACTCAAGAATATTCTTTGGCTCCCCTTGTGTCGAATCAATAAATTTGGGTTGAATACTTTACCCTCGAAAGCTGTTGCGATCCCCTACACTTGTGGGTTATCAAGACTAATTTCTGGCGCCGTTGCCAGGGAACATAGCTCTATTCTCTAAGTCACTTGGGATTTATATCTATTGATCACTATGAAGAACTTGAAAGATGACCGACCTACTATTTTTGCCTCAACTACGAGGGGAGGTAAGGAACTGCCATCTAGCTCTGCACTAGATTCTCCTTCCATTATTAGTAGGCTTGCGACACCTAAACCTGCTACTGCTATGAATTCTGATACGTCGCATGTTATTGATGATGCCAGTTCTGCTATGCATGATGAAACTACTTCTGTGCGTGATACTACTTTTCCATTAGGTGAATTTCTTGATGAACAACTTGCTAGAGTTAGGGGGAATGAAATTACTGAAGAACCTATTATTGATGATAGTGATGATGAAGGTTCTCCGAATGATTATGTATTGCGTGTTGTTCCTAAGGGTTATGTTATGAATGAAGAAGCTGCTAGGGAAATCTTTGCTTGCAATGATAGATATGATTGTCGGTGTCAAAACCGGCGGATCTCGGGTAGGGGGTCCCGAAATGTGTGTCTAGGCGGATGGTAACAGGAGACAAGGGACACGATGTTTTTACCCAGGTTCGGGCCCTCTCGATGGAGGTAAAACCCTACTCCTGCTTGATTGATATTGAGGATATGGGTAGTACAAGAGTGGATCTACCACGAGATCAAGGAGGCTAAACCCTAGAAGCTAGCCTATGGTATGATTGTTGTAATGGTTGTCTGTCCTACGGACTAAAACCCTCTGGTTTATATAGACACCGGAGAGGGCTAGGGTTACACAGAGTCGGTTAAAATGGTAGGAGATCTACATATCCGTATCGCCAAGCTTGCCTTCCACGCCAAGGAAAGTCCCATCCGGACACGGGACGAAGTCTTCAATCTTGTATCTTCATAGTCTTGGAGTCCGGCCGATGATGATAGTCCGGCTATCCGGACACCCCCTAGTCCAGGACTCCCTCAGTAGCCCCTCAACCAGGCTTCAATGACGATGAGTCCGGCGCGCATATTGTTCGGCATTGCAAGGCGGGTTCCTTCTCCGAATAATTCATAGAAGATTGCGAACACCAGGATAGTGTCCGGCTCTGCAAAATAAATTCCACATTCCACCGTAGAGAGAATAATATGTACACAAGTTCAATCTGCTGACGCGTTTTGTGGCATGACGTCACGCCACCATCAAGCCTTTGCTTGAATCGTTTTTATTGTACCACCTCAACGTGTTTAGCGAAGCGGTTTCCTTGGCACGTCTTGTCGAAGCAGAGATCGTGTTCCCCTTATTCCGGGATTCCCATCAATACGGACGTGGGTAACCCAACCGCGCCATTGATTGTGGCGCTTGGGAGATAAGCAAGTTTTACCAGGCTGGTGGGGACACAGAGTCTTCGTCCGCCCATATATAGGGGATAAGGATCCACCTTTTTCACCTACGCCTTCTTCCTCCTTTGCTTATCCATCTCCGGGCACTCGAGCTCTAGCGCCCAAGTCCGCACATCTCGTTTCAACCTTCTCCAGCCATGTCCGGAGCGGGAGGCAAATGGATGGCCTCCTCCGTTACGGAGGGACACATCGAGAGGCTACGCGGCGCCGGATACTTGTCCAGCGACATCGCGCACCGGCTGCCCGATAAGGGGCAGCTCATCCCCACCCCCAGGGCCCATGAGAGGGTCGTATTCCTTCCCCACTTCCTCCGCGGACTGGGCTTCCCATTTCATCCCTTCGTCCGGGGGCTCATGTACTACTACGGCCTGGACTTCCACGATCTGGCGCCAAACTTCATCCTCAACATCTCGGCGTTTATCGTCATGTGTGAGGCCTTCCTCTGCATCCAGCCCCACTTCGGCTTGTGGCTAAAGACCTTCAATGTCAAGCCGAAGGTGGTGAAGGGCGTCCAAGCGGAGTGCGGAGGCGCCATGGTGGGCAAAATGCCCAACGTCCTCTGGCTCGAGGGTGCCTTCGTGGAGTCCATCAAAGGCTGGCAATCGGGGTGGTTCTACATCACCGAGCCGCGTGACCCTAAATGGGCAGCGGCCCCCGAGTTCAGATCTGGTATCCCCATGCATCTCACCTCCTGGAAAGAGAAGGGCTTACTATGGGGTAGTTCGGAGGAGCTGACAAGACTCCAATCCTGTCTCCAGACCCTGGTGAACAAGAAGCTTAAGCTTGTCAACATGATCCAGGTCATGCTCGTCCGCCGGATTCTCCCCTGCCAACAACGGGCCTTCAATTTGTGGGAGTTTGATCCGGCATAGCACCAGACCCTGAGAGGGCTCTTCGACACGACGTACGAAGCTGCCTGGAAGGTGCTGTTCAAGGGCGGAGAAGCCCCTGCATCTGCAACTGAAGATCGCGGATTCAGCACGAAGCACCCGTCCGGCGAGGTAAGCTTTGCTATCCTTTATGGGACACTTACTTTTTTCATAGTTTGACTCTACGTGGGATCTAAAACTCCCAATGCCTTTAACAGGACTGGCAGAGGACGTCCGGACAGGTTGATTGTCCGGCTCCCCTTCCCAAAGACCCAGCGGATTCCCGTTTGACGGGGCTGCTGGTTCCGGCCCTTTACGTGGTGCCGGAGAAGAAGGCCAAGAAGAAGGCCACGGGAACCCGAAGGAGTTCCCGGCGCCAGGTGGTATCGGACTCATCGTCCGATGGCTCCAAGGCGGACTCCTCCCCCGAAGACGAGGAGGAGAAAGAGGACTCTCCCCAGGAGGGGGGAGAGAGGAAGAGGAAGGCTTCCCCAACGGGGGAGGCCGAAGGGTCCAAGAGGGGAAGGACCCTTCCTCCGGACAGCTCCGCCAACACCGATGATGGCGACGAGGGGTGGCCCTCAAGGGCCAAGCCCCCGGCAAGATCGTAAGTATCCAGATTCCTGAATGATTTATAATTTCTCTTTTTCGCCACACAGTGTCCTTCTAATGCCGCATACAACCTGTAGTCCGGCCGAGGATGATTTTCCCGCTTCTTCGAGCGGGTCCTTGGCTCCGTCGGATGTTGATTCCATTCCGACCGCCTCCACCCCTCGTGATGCTGAGGACGCCGAGGTGGGATCCCAGGAGGGGACCCGCCAGGAGGGGGAGGCTCCGGAGGTTCCACAGGGCAACCCTCCGGACTTTGTGCCGGACTTCGTGCCGGACTCCGCACCGGAACCCGCAGTGGTTCCGGAGTCCGGCAGGCGGCCCCTTCGTAAGAAGGGCGGGACCGTGACACCGGCAGCCCCCGTCCAACTGGAGGCACCGGACAACTTGTTGGAGGCGCTCAACGGCGCTTCCATCGAGGAAGAACACCGCACTATCATGAGTGCGGTGATTCAGAAGGTTCAGCTCGCCAAGAGCAGGCTGAATGAAGCCTGCAGCAGCCTTCTAACAGGCTTTGAGGTAAGAATTTTTAAAATATGCAATGTAATACCGCATAGATAGTAGCCCCTGATGCTTGGTTCGGTGTTCGGAAAGAAAAGCCGGACTGAGGATCTAAAAAGATATACGCAGGAGTTCTAAAAATTATGTCAATATGGGATTGCAGGCTGCACTGCTGACATCTGCCGCATTGACTGCGGAGGTCAGTGCTTTGAAGCAGGACCTCGAGCGGACCGAGAACAAGCTCGGCCTTGCCAAGAAGCAGCTCGAGGACAAAGAAGGTGAGTAACACCGTATTAAATTTGTACCTTACAGAAAAGGATTTTGGTTGCAATAGAAATAACAAGGATAACGTGGGCACTGCAGGGGCCAAGAACGAGGTGGCGACCCTGAAGGAGGCCGTGTCCGCGGCCGAACGTAATGCGGCCACGGAACGAGCGGAGCGAGAGAAGCAGGAGGCGCGGGTGGCGGAGGTGCGGCAAGATCTCCAGGCTCTCATGGAAAAGCATGAGAGTTTGGAGCGCGACTCGAAGACTCGAGAGTCCGAGCTTGCCTCGGCTCTTGAGAGTGCCAAAGCCGCTAAGGCCGAGGCCCATAAGGCCCTCCAGGATATTGAGGCGGTGAAGAAAATAGCGGCGGGTAAGGCATTTTTCATGCAAAGCAAGCATGTGAATGTGAATTACTTGTTACTTACCCGAATTCTGAGCTCTCCAGGAGCGTTTGCAGATCTGCCTTGCAGCGTGTTCGATGCCGCCACATTCTACCGGGCCGAGGAGGGGAGCTCAACGGAGAAGGTCTTCTGGTCTCAGTATGCTGAGGCCGGACATCCGGTGCCCCTTAGCGACCAGCTGAAGCAGCTGGTCGAGCTCCACAAGGTAGACGAGCAGGCCATGAAGGGCCTCATAGTCCGGCTGTGGCCTGGAGAGGCCATGCCTGGGAGCTACTTCGGCCTCGTGCGGAGGCTGGTGGATGCATGCCCTTGGGTGGAAGTCATCAAGCGCTCCGCCTGCATTGAAGGTGCCCGTCGGGCCCTTGCCCGCGCAAAGGTGCACTAGGGAAGGCTAGATGCTGGAGGCTTCTGACAGACGCGCCGCCGGCGGTCAAGGAGTATCGTACGCCCGAAATGTATTATAAGAGTGTCCTGAAGGGTGCCCGCAAAATTGCGGATGAGTGCCCCAAAGATGTAATATTTGAGTAGACTTGCAATGTGTTATCCTGTGCGCTGAAAACTTTGTTTATATGCGCTAAGCAACGCTTGTTAATTTAAAATATTACCTTCTGTGCGGCCGTTTATCAAGTCTGAGAGATGGCAAGTCTTCGGCTTCAGCCCCCATGCCACGAGTGCTGGGGTGTTCGGGATAAACTTGAGCGCTCTTGTTCCCATTTTTGGGTCCATCTAGGGAGGCGCTCAACACAACGAACAAGGCAACCTGACTTATAATGCTTGAACACTCTCACTTAGCCATAGAATTCTATAATTTTAAATTTCGGCAAAGCCCCTAGTGTTCGAAAGACCGAGTTCGGGGCGCTATCCACGCCTGGGCCGGACGAAGCCGGTTCCTCGCTCTAAGCGGCATAAGTCTTTAGGGACTCGAAAAGACCTCTCGAACAGCGACCAGCTCTCGCCTTATCATGACGGTCAGTTTTAGCTTTCTCCACTGAGGCGCTCGCCCAGCTCAACCGGGGCGCAATCGCAGTGGTTCTCCCAGTGCTACCTTAGCCGATAGAATGGAACGTAAGGTACAAAAACATGGGAGTCGGGCAAACCCAACTATTGACCCAAGACATGATTCGGAGCCGATGCATATAGTGCTATAAGTTCGGGGTGCCGCACTTGTGAAAGTGTTCAGACTTATCACACCATAATGCGGGGAACATAAGCCCCTGGTGTATTTGGCCGTACCAGAGTGTACGGATGCAAAACATCTTAAATGAACATATATGTAAAAAAGGAATGCAATTATAAGCGATTAGTGATGCATTGTTTATTCAAGGAATTCTGCCATGAGTGCAGAACGATACAAATAGTGCGGTAAGCAAGGGATTGGACTTATTAGACATGTCCCCCTCCAGGGGTAGGCTGCGGAATGGTGTATTTAACAGATTTAATGCTCATAATGGAGACCACCTGAGTGTTCGTCGTAGCCTTTGTCCTTCCCTAGCTGTTGCATCGTGAGTTCGGCAGATTCACCGCTGGACAGGATCTCTGGTGAACGGAGTCCTGTGGATAAATAGAAAAAAAAGGAAAAGAAAAAGAGCGACACACTTGGGAGCCCTTGGTGTGGTTGAGCCACACTCTGGGCCTGTCGTGGTCGTGCCCCTCCCCCTATGCCCATGGTATCTCCAGAGCGTAATGATGTACGCGAAGAGCTGGTCTTGCAATCATGCAAGGGCTGGGGTTGGGGCCGCATTGCTACGCGTGCTCGGAACGTGCCAGGTGGTCTTGATGTATGTTGCTCCGGGCGCGTTTGGCCATGTCCGGTCGTTTAACGGTCGGACTCAAAAATTGCCTTAAGAGGCTGCTCTGTACTTCTGCCGCGAGAGCCGCTGTGTGTTCCTCCGTTCGGAGGGAGCGTTCAGTGTTTCCGTTGACCGTGATGACTCCACGAGGGCCTGGCATCTTGAGCTTAAGGTATGCGTAATGCGGCACCGCGTTGAACTTTGCAAACGCGGTTCGTCCGAGCAGAGCTTGATAGCCACTGCGGAACGGGACTATGTCGAAGATTAACTCCTCGCTTCAGAAATTATCCGGGGATCCGAAGACCACTTCCAGTGTGACTGAGCCTGTACAATTGGCCTCAACACCTGGTATGACGCCTTTGAAGGTCGTCTTTGTAGGTTTAATCCTTGAGGGGTCTATGCCCATCTTGCACACTGTATCCTGATAAACCAGGTTCAGGCTGCTACCGCCGTCCATCAGGACTCTAGTGAGGTGAAATCCATCGATGATTGGGTCTAAAACCAATGCGGTGAATCCCTTCGATCGAAAGTGATCGGGCAAGAGGACCATGGATTGAACTTCGGGGCGACTGGCTCCATCGCATATACGTCCCTAAGTGCACGCTTCCGCTCCCTCTTGGTTATGTGGGTTGCGTATATCATGTTTACCGTCCGCACTTGTGGGGGGGACCCCTTCTGTCCTCTACTGTTCGGCGGCCGGGTCTCCTCCTCGTCATCGCTATGCGGCCCCTTGTCATTGTTTTCAGCAATTAACTTGCCTGCCTGCTTGAATACCCAACAATCCTTGTTGGTGTGATTAGCTGGCTTTTTAGGGGTGCCATGTATCTGGCAAGAGCGGTCGAGTATTCGGTCCAAATTGGACGGGCCCGGGGTAGTTCTTTCAAATGGCTTTTTCCGCTGACCGGGTTTTGAGCCTCTGAATCCGGCGTTGACTGCCGTATCCTCATTGTTATCACCGTTAATGTGGTGTTTGTTTATGTTGCGACCCGACCTGCCATTGCGGTCCTTGTAGTCCGAACTGCCAGAATTTTTGCTGAGGTTGTTACTGCGGGCTAGCCAGCTGTCCTCCCCCGCACAGAAGCGGGTCATGAGTGATGTGAGGGCTGCCATGGATTTCGGCTTTTCCTGTCCTAGGTGCCGGGCCAGCCACTCGTCGCGGATGTTATGTTTGAAGGCTGCGGGGCCTCTGCATCCGGACAGTCGACGATTTGATTTTTCTTTGTTAAGAACCGTGTCCAGAACTGTCTGGCCGATTCGTCTGGCTGCTGAATTATGTGGCTTAGGTCATCGGCGTCTGGTGGTCGCACATATGTGCCCTGGAAGTTGTCGAGGAATGTGGCTTCCAGGTCCTCCCAACACCCAATTGACTCTGCTGGCAAGCTGTTAAGCCAATGCCGAGCTGGTCCTTTAAGCTTGAGTGGGAGATACTTGATGGCGTGGAGATCGTTACCGCGGGCCATATGGATATGAAGGAGATAATCTTAGATCCAAACCACGGGGTCCGTTGTGCCATCATAGGATTCAATGTTCACGGGTTTAAACCCCTCGGGGATTTGATGATCCATTACTTCATCTGTGAAGCATAGTGGGTGTGCGGCGCCTCTATACTGGGCAATATCACGACGTAGCTCAAGAGAGCTTTGTCTGCTGTGTTCGGCCCGGCCGGAGTTGTTGTATCCGGCGCGACGGTAGTCGTCGTGGATCGTGGGGCGCCCTCGTAATCCGTAGATAGATCTTGATTGTTTTGCCTTGTCCTCCAATATGTCTCGCAAGTCCGGCGCATTCCCCCGTGGCTTCGCGCTTTTTGAGCAGTGCCGGGGTACGGTTCTGGTGGAGGGCCTAGATGCCTCTCTGTCGCAGCCACGCGGTGGTCGGTCTGCCGTGTTGTGCGCTGGTGACGAAGGTTTGTATGCCTCCTCCTCTAATCGGGGGAGCAACTTGTGTTTTGGGTAGCTTTTGGAGGGGCGTTCAAGTTCATGCTCTTCGGCCGTGAGGACCTCGGTCCATCTGTCGGCCAGCAGGTCTTGATCAGCTCGAAGCTGTTGCTGCTTTTTCTTTAGGCTATTCGTCGTGGCCATTAGCCTGCGTTTAAAGCGCTCTTGTGATCCTCGGGCACGACGAATTTGTCGTCGTTGAGGCTTGCCTCGTCTCCGGAGGGAGGCATGTAATTATCGTCCTCTATCTCCTCGTCTGCCGCTCTCTCTTGAGGGCTGGCATCTCCGTCCTCTTGAGCTGAATCTTGCTGGAGGGGGTTGTCTTCGGCACTCTCTGGGGTGTTATTATCTCCGCTGCTGGAATCTCCATTCTTGCTGTGGCGGGATTTAGAGCGGCGCCGCTGACGCCGGCGGTTGGGCTGTTTCTTAGAGGAATCTGCCTCCGATGCTTCTTTGCCGTTCCCATCCTTTGGGATGTCCACCATGTATATGTCGTATGACGAGGTGGTCTTCCAGTGCCCCGTGGGCACTGGTTCATTGTCGTCTCCGGCATCGTCGTCCATACCATCGATGTCTTCGGAGTCGTAGTCTAGCATGTCGGTTAAATCATCGACAATGGCTACAAAGTGGGTGGTTGGTGGGTTTTGAATTTCTTCATTGTCCGCATCCCAACCATCCTGACCGCAGTCCGGCCAGGGCTCTCCCGATAACGAGAGATACTTTAGCGAATTCAGGATGTCGCCAAAGTGTGAGTGCTGAAAGATGTCTGCGGCGGTGAACTCCATGATCGGCGCCCAATCGGATTTGATTGGCAGGGGCGCAGGAGGTTCAGAGTCCGGCGAGGAGTCCGGCACCTCGGAGTCACGAGCCTCGCAAAGGACAAGGTCAGTATTCGGCTCCATCGCCGTAGAGATCACGGTCGGCTCCGAACTATGGGTCAGAGCGGACTCGTGTGCGGCCTCCAGGGCACTGTCCGGTAGCAGAGCTAAATCATGCCCACCGTGACAGTGCGGCGCGCTTGGTTGTGGCTCGAATCCATCGACGATCAAGTCTCCGCGGATGTCAGCCGTGAAGTTTAGGCTTCCAAACCTGTCCTAACGGCTAGGGGCGTAGCTTTCGATCTGCTCCAGATGGCCAAGCGAATTGGCCCGCAGTGCAAAGCCGCCGAACACGAAGATCTATCCGGGGAGAAAAGTCTCACCCTGGACTGCATTGTTGTTGATTGAAGAAGCCATCAAGCCTATCAGTGACGACACAGAGGAACTCTCAATGAAAGCACCAATGTCGGTGTCAAAACCGGCGGATCTCGGGTAGGGGGTCCCGAACTGTGCGTCTAGGCGGATGGTAACAGGAGACAAGGGACACGATGTTTTTACCCAGGTTCGGGCCCTCTTGATGGAGGTAAAACCCTACTCCTGCTTGATTGATATTGATGATATGGGTAGTACAAGAGTGGATCTACCATGAGATCAAGGAGGCTAAACCCTAGAAGCTAGCCTATGGTATGATTTTGTTGTAATGGTTGTCCGTCCTACGGACTAAAACCCTCCGGTTTATATAGACACCGGAGAGGGCTAGGGTTACACAGAGTCGGTTACAATGGTAGGAGATCTACATATCTGTATCGCCAAGCTTGCCTTCAACGCCAAGGAAAGTCCCATCCGGACACGGGACGAAGTCTTCAATCTTGTATCTTCATAGTCTTGGAGTCTGGCCGATGATGATAGTCCGGCTATCCGGACACCCCCTAGTCCAGGACTCCCTCAATGATCTTAAGAAATTATTAGCTAAATGGAAGCAGTAGTCTCTTAATGCTAGAATGAAACCTCACCCTGCTTTTGCTACTTCACCTATCTGTGTTACTGATAAGGATTATGAATTCTCTGTTGATCCTAAAATTATTACTTTAGTTGAATCTTATCCTTTTTATGGCCTTGAATCTGAAACTGTTGTGGCACATCTTACCAAGTTGAATGATATAGCCACCCTGTTTACTAATAATGAGAAGTCTCGCTATTTTTATATCCTTAAGATATTCCCGTTCTCATTAAAGGGTGATGCTAAGACTTGGTATAATTGTCTTGCTCCTGGTTGTGTGCATAGTCCCCAGGATATGATTTATTACTTCTCTGCTAAATATTTCCGTGCTCATAAGAAACAAGCTGCCTTGCGGGAAATATATAACTTTGTGCAAATCAAAGAAGAGAGTCTCCCACAAGCTTGGGGGAGGCTTCTCCGGTTACTTAATGCTTTGCCTGATCATCCTCTTAAGAAAAGAAAAGTTCTCAGAATGTCCTGAAAATCCACGGAGGCACTTTTTGGAATTAATAAAAATTTCTGGGCGAAAGAAATACACCAGGGGGCCCAGGGCCTGTCCATGAGACAAGGGGGGCACCCCCCCTGTAGGGCGCGCCCTCCTATCTCGTGGGCCCCCTGGACCTCCACTGACCTCAACTCCAACTCCATATATTCACGTTCGGGTAGAAAAAATCGGGGAGAAAGTTTCATCACGTTTTACGACACGGAGCCACCGCCAAGCCCTAATCTCTCTCGGGAGGGCTGATCTGGAGTCCGTTCGGGGCTCCGGAGAGGGGGATTTGTCGCCGTCGTCATCATCAACCATCCTCCATCACCAATTTCATGATGCTCACCGCCGTGCGTGAGTAATTCCATCGTAGGCTTGGTGGACGGTGATGGGTTGGATGAGATTTACCATGTAATCATGTTAGTTTTGTTAGGATTTGATCCCTAGTATCCACTATGTTCTAAGATTGATGTTGCTATGACTTTTCTATGCTTAATGCTTATCACTAGGGCCCGAGTGCCATGATTTCAGATCTTAACCTATTATGTTTTCATGAATATATGTGTGTTCTTGATCCTATCTTGCAAGTCTATAGTCACCTATTATGTGTTATGATCCGACAACCCTGAAGTGACAATAATTGGGATACTTCTCGGTGATGACCGTAGTTTGAGGAGTCCATGTATTCACTATGTGCTAATGCTTTGTTCCGGTTCTCAATTAAAAGGAGGCCTTAATATCCCTTAGTTTCCGCTAGGACCCCGCTGCCACGGGAGGGTAGGACAAAAGATGTCATGCAAGTTCTTTTCCATAAGCACGTATGACTATTTACGGAATACATGCCTACATTACATTGATGAATTGGAGCTAGTTCTATATCATCCTATGTTATAGCTATTGCATGAGGAATCGCATCCTGCATAATTATCCATCACTGATCCATTGCCTACGAGCTTTTCACATATGTTCTTTGCTTATTTACTTTTCCGTTGCTACTATTACAACTACTACAAAAACCCGAAAACAATTATCTTTACTTTTGCTACCGTTACCCTACTTTGCTACTAAATACTTTGCTGCAGATACTAAGTTATCCAGGTGTGGTTGAATTGACAACTCTTCTGCTAATACTCAAGAATATTCTTTGGCTCCCGTTGTGTCGAATAAATAAATTTGGGTTGAATACTTTACCCTCGAAAGCTGTTGCGATCCCCTACACTTGTGGGTTATCAAGACTAATTTCTAGCGCCGTTACTGGGGAACATAGCTCTATTCTCTGAGTCACTTGGGATTTATATCTGTTGATCACTATGAAGAACTTGAAAGACGACCGAACTACTATTTTTCCCTCAACTACAAGGGGAGGTAAGGAACTGCCATCTAGCTCTGCACTAGATTCTCCTTCCGTTATTAGTAGGCTTGCGACACCTAAACCTGCTACTGCTATGAATTCTGATATGTCGCATGTTATTGATGATGCCACTTGTGCTATGCATGATGAAACTACTTCTGTGCGTGATACTACTTTTCCATTAGGTGAATTTCTTAATGAACAACTTGCTAGAGTTCGGGGAATGAAATTACTGAAGAACCTATTATTGATGATAGTGATGATGAAGGTTCTCCCAATGATTATGTATTGCGTGTTGTTCCTAAGGGTTATGTTATGAATGAAGAAGCTGCTAGGGAAATCTTTGCTTGCAGTGATAGATATGATCTTAAGAAATTATTAGCTAAATGGAAGCAGCAGTCTCTTAATGCTAGAATGAAACCTGACCCTGCTTTTGCTACTTCACCTATCTGTGTTACTAATAAGGATTATGAATTCTCTGTTGATCCTGAAATTATTACTTTAGTTGAATTTGATCCTTTTTATGGCCTTGAATCTGAAACTGTTGTGGCACATCTTACCAAGTTGAATGATATATCCACCATGTTTACTAATGATGAGAAGTCTCGCTATTTTTATATCCTTAAGATATTCCCGTTCTCATTAAAGGGTGATGCTAAGACTTGGTATAATTCTCTTGCTCCTGGTTGTGTGCGTAGTCCCCAGGATACGATTTATTACTTCTCTGCTAAATATTTCCCTGCTCAAAAGAAACAAGCTGCCTTGCGGGAAATATATAACTTTGTGCAAATCAAAGAAGAGAGTCTCCCACAAGCTTGGGGGAGGCTTCTCCGGTTACTTAATGCTTTGCCTGATCATCCTCTTAAGAAAAATGAAATACTTGATATCTTTTATAATGGACTAACCGATGCTTCCAAGGACTACTTGGATAGTTGTGCTGGTTGTGTTTTCAGGGAAAGAACAGTCGACGAAGCTGAAATATTATTGAATAATATGTTGACTTATGAAAATAATTGGACTCTTCCCGAGCCAATTCCTGAAGTAATTGCTGAACCAATTGAAACAACTCCTGAGCCTATTCCTAAACCCACTCCGAAGAAGAGAGGTGTTTTATTTCTCAGTTCTGAAGATATGCAAGAGGCAAAGAAATCAATGAAAGAAAAAGGTATTAAAGCAAAAGATGTTAATAATTTACCACCTATTGAAGAAATACATGGTCTTAATATACCGCCTGTTGTAGAACCATATTGTCTTGATAACCCGACATAGGTAGTAAAGGTAAATTCTCTCTATAGATATGATAAAGTTGAAATCCCCTATACTAAATTTCATAGCCCATGCTTAGATGAATTTGATGACTTTATGGCTAGACAAGAAAGTTTTAATGCTTATGTTGATAGAGAGTTAAAGAATAATGCTTTCGAGATAGGACGCGTAGGAGATAATATAGCTAGAGTTAAAGATGAACTTAAACTCGTTAGCAAATATGCTTCTATGATTGCTGGGGGAGTCCTAGAATAGGGGGTATTCGGACAGCCGGACTGTGTACAACGTCCAGACTATTGAAGGGTGAAGATGCAAGACTCAAGACTTCGGCCTGTGTCCGTATGGGGCTTTCCTTGGCATGGAAGGCAAGCTCGGCGATTCGGATATTATATTTCCTTCCTTGTAACCAACTCCATGTAAACCCTAGTCCTCTCCATTGTCTATATAAACCGGAGAGGTTGGTCCTTAGAAGGCCGATCACAATTGCATTCATACCATCATAGGCTAGCTCCTAGGTTTAGCCTCTACGATCTCGTGGTAGATCTACTCTTGTACTACCTATATCATCAATATTAATCAAGCAGGAAGTAGGGTTTTACCTCCATTGAGAGGGCCCGAACCTGGGTAAACACCTGTGTCCCTTACTTCTTGTTACCATCAGCCTTGACGCACAGATCGGGACCCCCTACCCGAGATCCGCCGGTTTTGACACCGACATTGGTGCTTTCATTGAGAGTTCCTCTGTGACGTCGCTGTCAGGGTCGATGGCTCCTTCAATCATCATTAACGACGCTGTCCAGGGTGAGACTTTCCTCCCCGGATTGATCTTCGTGTTCGGCTGCTTCGCGCTGCGGGCCAATTCGCTTGGCCACTTGGAGCAGATTGATAGCTATGCACCCAGCCATCAAATAAGGTTCATAAACCTGAACTACACGGCGGATATCCGTGGAGACTTGATCTTCAACGGATTCGGGCCAGCGTCAGAAGCGCCGAACAGTCACGATGAGCACGTCTTAGACCTGCTGCCAGACGTCGCTCACGATATCGTCCCTGCAGAAGCCTCGGATATAAATCCGGGACAGGTTGCTTCGCCTAAGGACGTAGGGCTGGACCCCGCCCCACAGGCTGTACCTTCATCGATGATGGAGCCGAACACAGGTTTCACCTCTGAAGGAACCTGTGACTCCGGACCCTCGGATTCATATCCGGACGAAGGTTCTAGTCCGCGTGCCCCCGAGCCTGCCGATCCTGGTTGGGCTCCAGTGATGGAGTTCACCATGGCAGACGTTTTTCAGCACTCGCCCTTTGGCGACATGCTGGACTTATTGAAGTCTCTCTCCTTGTCAGGAGACTCCGGGCCGAACTATGTCTGGCTCGAGTGGGAAGCAGACAACGATGGAATTCGTTGCCCACCCACCACCCACTTCATTGCCACGATCGATGATCTAACCGACGTGCTTGACTTCGACTCCGAAGACATCAATGGTATGGACGATGATGTAGGAGAATCACAGGAGCCACCGCTCACCGGGTGGTGGATGGCCACCTCCTCATATGATATATATATGGTGGACACTCCGAAGGAAACTAATGGCGACGAGGCAACGGAGGACAACCCCTCGGGAAGAAAATCAAAGAATGGGAGTCGTCGGTGCCGCTCCAAGCTCCGCCATAGCAACACCTGCCCCGGAGGAGAAAATAATTCGAATGGCGCTGAAGAAGAATATGACCCTGATCAGCCCGCCTTTGAGCAGGCCGAACAGGAAGACGAGCAGGTCACCCCAGTAGAATAGGCGACAGACGCATACCCGGAGGAGCACAATTACATGCCCCCCTCCGAAGACGAGATCAGCCTCGGCGACGATGAGTTCGGCGTACCTGAGGATCCCGTGGAGCAGGAGCGCTTCAAGCGTAGGCTTATAGCCACTGCAAGAAGCCTGAAGAAGAAGCAGCAGCAACTACAAGCTGATCAAGACCTGCTCACAGATAGATGGACTAAAGTCCTGGCAACCGAGGAATACGGACTTGAACGCCAAACGGCTGACCGGCCATCCCGTGGCCGGGACAAAACGGGATACCAGCCCGGATACCAGCCCGCACCCCCACGCCGATACACTATGGCTCAGGGCAACAGATATGACCTGCAAGATATTCTGGACAATAAAGCAGGACAGCCAAGATCGATCTACGGATCGAGGGGGCGTGCCCCAGCGTGCGACGATGACCGTCACGCCGGATACATCATCAACAAATCCGGCCGGGCCGAACATGGCAACCCAGACCAATCCAACCTGCGTAGCCACATAGCCCGGCACAAAGGCGCCGCACACCCCCTCTGCTTCATGGACGAAGTAATGGATCATGAATTCCCAGAAGGGTTCAAACCTGTAAACATCGAATCATACGATGGCACAACAGACCCTGCAATATGGATCAAAGATTTCCTTCTACACATTCACATGGCCCGCGGAGATGATCTACACGCCATCAAGTACCTCCCCCTTAAGCTCAAAGGACCAGCCTGGCACTAGTTAAACAGCCTGCCAGCAAATTCCATTGGCAGTTGGGAAAACCTGGAAGATGCATTCCTTGACAACTTCCAGGGCACATATGTGCGACCACCAGACGCTGATGACCTGAGCCACATTACTCAACAGCCCAGAGAGTCATCCCGAAAATTCTGGACTCAGTTCCTCACTAAAAAGAACCAAATAGTCGACTGTCCGGACGCCGAAGCCCTGGTGGCTTTTAAGCATAATATCCGTGACGAGTGGCTCGCTCGACACCTCGGCCAGGAAAAACCCAAGTCTATGGCAGCTCTCACAACCCTAATGACCCATTTTTGTGCGGGTCAGGATAGCTGGTTGGCTCGTAGCGGCACCATGCCACATTCCGGCACTTCAGACGGCCGTGATGCTAATGGCAAGCCACGGTGCAACAGACATAACAGATGGAACAACGGCGACAGCACGGAAGACACGGCAGTCAACGCCGGATTCAGCGGACCTAAATCCGGACAGCAGAAAAAGGCGTTCAAAAGAAATAATCAGGGACCGTCCAGTCTGGACCGCATACTAGAGCGCTCGTGCCAAATTCATGGCACACCGGACAAACCAGCCAACCACACCAATAGAGACTGCTGGGTGTTCAAACAGGCCGGCAAGATAAACGCCGAAAACAAGGACAAGAGGCTGCACAGCGACGATGACGATGAGCCCCGGCGTCCGAATACGGGGGGCAAAAGAAATTTCCCCCCTAGGTGAAAATGGTCAATATGATCTACGCCACCCACATCCCCAAGCGGGAACGGAAGCGGTCACTATGGGACGTCTATGCGATGGAGCCAGTCGCCCCCAAGTTCAACCCATGGTCAGCTTGTCCGATCACCTTTGACCGTAGGGATCACCCTACCAGCATCCGTCATGGCGGCTCAGCCGCATTGGTCTTAGACCCAATCTTCGACGGATTCCACCTCACGCGTGTCCTTATGGACGGCGGCAGCAGCCTGAACCTGCTTTATCAGGACACAGTGCGCAAGATGGGCATTGACCCTTCAAGGATCAAGCCCACCAAAACCACCTTTAAAGGTGTTATTCCTGGAGTAGAGGCCCGCTGCACGGGTTCTATAACATTGGAAGTGGTCTTCGGATACCCAGACAACTTTAGGAGCGAAGAGCTAATCTTTGACATGGTCCCTTTCCGCATTGGCTACCACGCACTGCTCGGGCGAACCGCATTCGCAAGATTCAATGCGGTGCCACACTACACATATCTCAAGCTCAAGATGCCGGGACCACACGGGGTCATCACTGTCAACGGAAATATGGACCGCTCCCTTCGAACAGAAGAGCATACGGCAGCCCTCGCGGCAGAAGTACAATGCGGCCTCCTTCGACAAACCACTCCGGCGACAACTTCGAGCACTGTCAAACAAGTGCGGAGCACCCCGCAACAGGATCAACGCGAATGTCAAGATCGTGATTAGCAGTCCGGCCTCCGCTCAAGCCCCTCCAAAGCAGCATTCGTGCCACGCGTACACAATTACGCACTCGAGATACCTTGGGCATAGGCGGAGGCGCATCAACGACCCAGTCGATAATGCGGGTAACCACTAAATACCTTCATACTTTTTCCCGTTTTCCTTTCAGGACACCGCGTTAGTGCAGCATCCTCAGAAGAGCCGAATTTCCGGACTCATACGGAAGAGACACCCAAGGAGGCAACAGACGTTGTGCACAGAAGGAAATTCCCAGATGCAATCTATTTATGATCATTATACCTGCTTCATCTATCTGCACACGGCTTGCCCCTGGATAGGACATGTCAAATAGACCTATTTTTATCTCTACCTAACACATCCATTGTAAACATATGCTTAAACGTATTTTTTGTCAAATGGAGATTATATATAGCGTCAGCTTGTTATCCTTATTTGAGTATTTTTTTTTTCTTATAAATGTTTATTTGGTATTGCATCCGTAGACCTTGGTACGGCCAGTTTGCCAGGGGCTTCTTACAACGCCCCGTAATATGGCAACTAAAAGTCCGAACACTTTCAATAGTGCGGCACTCCGAACTTATAGCACTATATGCATCAGCTCCAAATCATGTATCGGGTCTAAAGTTGGGATAGCCCGGCTCCCTTGTTTTGGTGTCTTACGTTCCGTTATATCGGCTAAGGTAGCGCAGGGAGAACTACTGCGATTGTGTCCCGGTTCTTCCGGACGAGCACCTCAGTAGAGAAAGCCGAAAACTGACTGGCATGATGTGGCGAGAGCTGGTCGCTGTTCGAGAGGTACTAAAATCCTTAAAGATTTTCCGCTTTAGGCGATAAATCGGCTTCATCCGATCAAGGCGTATATAGCGCCCCAATTCGGTCTTACGGATTCTAGGGGCTTCGCCGAAATTTAAAATTGTAGACTTCTATGGCTAAGTGAAAGTTATAAAGCCTAGTCCAATTGCCTCATTCGCTGCGTTGTACACCTCCTTAAGGGACCAAACATTTGGATAAAGAGTGTCCGGGTTGTCCACGAACACCCCAGTGCTAGTCGCGTGGGGGCGGAAGCCGACGACTGGCCTACTTTCAGGATTTTATAAACAGCCGCACAGAAGGTAATATTTTAAATAACAAAAGCGCTACATAGCGCAAGTAACTTTGTCCTTAAAATACAACCATGATAGAAGCGAATTCATTCAAAAATGGTGTCTTTGGTACATTCGTCAGCCACGAGGCGAGCACCCTTCATAACGCCATCATAGTACAGCTCGGGATGGCGATGCGCCTTGCCCTCCGGCGGTCTGTCCATGACTAGCTTCTCCGCATCCATCTTGCCCCAATGCACTTTGACGCGGGCAAGGGCCCGGTGGGCACCCTCGATGCACACGGATCGCTTGATCACCTCAAGCTGCGGGCAGGCATCCATCATCCGCTTGATCAGGCTGAAGTAGCTACTGGGCATGAGCTCACCAGGCCACATCCGGACTATGAACCCCTTCAGAGCCACTTCGGTCGCCCTGTGGAGTTCGACCAACTGCTTCAGTTGGTCACTCAGAGGCATTGGGTGTTCGGCCCTAGCATACTGGGACCAGAACAGCTTCTCCGTTGAGTTCCCCTCCTGGGCACGGCAGAACTCCGCAGTGTCTGATACGCTGCGTGGCAGATCTTCGAATGCCCCTGGAGAGCTTCAAATTCGATTAAGAAAAAGAAACGCCTCCTCCACATGTTTGCTTTGCATAAAGAACTTCTTACCCGCTGCTATCTTCTTGGCCTCCTGGATCTCCTATTGTGCTTTCTCGGCTTCAGCCTTGGCATCTTTTAAGCTCATAAGGGCCTTCGCAAGCTCGGCCTCTTTTGCCTTCAGATCATGCTCCACAGACTCGCATTTCTTGCCGAGGTCCTGGAGCTCCTGCTGTACCTCACCTACCATAGCACTTTGCTTTTCGCGCTCCTTACACTCTGAGGCCGCCTTGTCTTCGGCCTTGGACAGCGCCTTCTTCAGGGCCACCACTTCGGCGGGGGCCCCTGTTACACGGTCACGACACTTAGTTGTTAGACCCACCAATTCTGCCTATCCTCAAATACATAAGAACGGGAATTACTTACCCTTGTTCTCTTCAAGCTGCCTCTTCATGAGGTTGAGCTCTCCCTGTGCCTGCTCCAGGTCCCACTTCAGATCGGCAACCTCGGCAGTATGGGCAGCAGCAGCAAGCGGCACAACCTGCTTATTCAAAATAATACTTATGATTAGACTCCTGCGGATTTTAATTGACCCTCTGCTCGGCTTTTCTTTCTGAACGCCAAACAGAGTATCAGGGGCTACTACCTATTGGGTGGTAATTTTGCACATATTTATTACTTACCTTGAAGCCTGCTAGGAGGCTGGTGCAAGCCTCGGTTAGTCCGCTCTTGGCGGACGAAACCTTCCAAATCACCATACTCATAAGAGTACGGTGCCCTTCGTCCAGGGAAGCGCCGCAAAGCGCTTCCAGCAGACCGTCTGGCGCTTCATGGGCAACGGAAGTCCGCGACACAGATGGCTCGCCCTCCTTAGCGAGGGGTCGCCTGCCTGAGTCCGGAACCATCGAAGGTTCCGGAATTGTGTTCGGCTCAGAGCCCGGCTGGCCGTGGCTCTCGTCGACACGATCCGCGGGGATCTTGAACCCCGCGTGTCTGACGTCTGGGATCCCGCCTCGGGGCGTCTCCAGAGTCACCTCCCCCCGCTCTAGGAGCCTTTGGGACAACACCTCTGTGTCGTCCGCGGGTTGAGGAGTAGTGGCCATCGGAAGCGAATTCATCTCCGAATTGCTCAGGGACCCGGAGGAGGATACCTCGGGGTGATCCCTGGTCGTACTGCACATACGTTCGGCATTATAAATACAAAAACTGTGAAGTGAAGTCATGATAGAATGCAAACACTTACGATCGCGCTAGGGGCTTCCCCCTGGGCAGCCACCCCTCCTCGCTGAGAGCGGCCGTGGCGAAGTAGTCCGGAAGGGGTCCCTTCCCCTTCTTGGACGCCCCAGCCTCCCCTCTTGGGGCGGCTTTTCTCTTCTTCTCCCCCCGGTGGGGGAAGGTAGGATCTCTTCCTGATTCCCCCCGCCTCCACGGGAGGAATCCGACTCGTCGTCATCGGACGACAGGGGAATGACGGCCCTGCGCCGAGGACCTTTCCCGACCCCCGGGTCTGCCTCCCCGGACCCCTCATCCTTTTCGGATGGGGCCTCTTCTGCTTCTTCCTCCTCCCCTTCGTGGGAGGAGTCCGCCTCGTCGTCTTCGGACGAGGCTTCCAGCACAACCTTACGCCGGAGACCCTTTCGGATCCCCGCGGCCTTCTTCTCGGTCTTCTTCTCCGGCACCTTGTACGGCGCCGGGACCAGCATCTCCGTCAGGAGAACATCTGTTGGGTCTTATAGCAGTGGAGCCGGGCAGTAAACCAGCTCCGCTGTCTCCACGTAATCCTGAAATAAATATACACAACTACTTAAGGCACTCCCGTGAATATATCGGGAAGAACTGGGTCCGGTGTCGGTCTAAGAACTCACCGGCCTAGGAGCCTGCGTGGCGTGAAGCCCGCGGTCCTTGGACGTCGGAGGAGGCACTTCGGAGGCCTTGAACAGCTCCTTCCATGCGCCTTTGTGCGTCATGTCGTAGAGCCTCTGGAGCGTCCGGTGCTCGGTGGGGACGAACTCCCACAGATTGACTGCCCGCCTCTGGCAGGGCAGGATTCGGCGAACGAGCATGACCTGGATCACATCGACAAGCTTGATGCTCTTGTCCTTCATGCTTTTGACGCATGTCTGGAGTCCGGCCAGCTCCGTGGAATCGCCCCAGGACAGGCCCTTCCTCTCCCAGGAGGTGAGCCGCATAGGGGCTCTGGATCGGAACTCGGGGGCCGCCGCCCAGTTGGCGCCGCGCGGCTGGGTGATGTGGAACCACCCCGATTGCCATCCTTTTACGGTCTCCGCAAAGGAGCCGTCGAGCCATGTGACGTTGGGCATTCTGCCCACCATGGCCCCTCCGCACTCCGCCTGTTGGCCTCTTACCACCTTCGGCTTGATGCAGAAAGTTTGCAGCCATAGGCCGAAGTAAGGCCGGATGCGGAGGTAAGCCTCGCACACGACGATGAACGCCGAGATGTTGAGGACGAAATTCGGGGCTAGATCGTGGAAATCTAGCCCGTAGTAGAACATAAGCCCGCGGACGAAGGGATGGAGTGGAAATCCCAGTCCACGGACGAAGTGGGCGACGAATACGACCCTCTCGTGGGGTCCTGGGGCCGGAATGACCTGCCCGGCGTCTGGTAGACGGTGCGCTATGTCCGCGGCCAAGTATCCGGCCGCCCGAAGATTGGTGATGTGCTTCTCCTTGACGGTGGAAGCCACCCACTTGCCTCCTACTCCGGACATGTTTAGCTGTGCGGGGAAGACTTGGGCTTGGGCGCTGGAGCTCGAGGGGGCAAGAGTGGGCGAAGGAGGAAGAAGGCGTGGGTGAAAATGGGGGAATCTTATCCCTTTATAGAGGCGCCGGAAGCGGTGCGCCTCCCCACTTGCCCGTTGGGAATCGCTTGTTTCCCAAGAGCCACGGTTAATGGCGTGGTGAGATTACCCATGCCCGTATTGATGAGAATCCCATAATAAGGGGACACGATCTCTGCTTTGACAAGACGTGTTACAGAAACCTGTCACGCCCAATATGCGACCCTATCCAAAAGGATCTCGAAGGTCCCACCAAGGATAGACCCGCATATTGAAATGCTTTTGCAAGGTGGATATCATTACATCAACATTACATAATAGATGGGGATACATACAAAAGGCATACAATGCCACACGAATAGAACATCATCTTACATAAGAGCACCATCCGACTACGGATGAAACACAAACAGAAACTCAAACGACATCCACCCTGCTAGCCCAGGCTGCCGACCTAGAACCTATCCCCTGATCGAAGAAGCAGAAGAAGAACTCCATAACAAGGAAACATCGCTCTCACGTCATGATCATAGCGTAACATGTACCTGCAACTGTTGTTGTAGTAATCTGTGAGCCACGAGGACTCAGCAATCCCATTACCATGGGTATCAAGACTAGCAAAGCTTAATGGGTAAGGAAGGGGTAAAGTGGTGAGGTTGCAGCAGCGACTAAGCATAATATGGTGGCTAACCAGCGCAAATAAGAGCGAGAAGAGAACAAGCGGAACGGTCGTGAAGCTAGCAATGATCAAGAGGTGATCCTGAACACCTACTTACGTCAAACATAACCCAAAGACCATGTTCACTTCTCGGACTCCGCCGAGAAGAGACCATCACGGCTACACACGCGGTTGATGCGTTTTAATTCGGATCTGGTGTCAAGTTATCTACAACCGGACATTAACAAATTCCCATCTGCCCATAACCGCGGGCAAGGCTTTTGAAAGTTTATACCCTGCAGGGGTGTCCCAACTTAGCCCATGATAAGCTCTCGCGATCAACGAAGGATATTCCTTCCAGCAGGAAGACCCGATCAGTCTCGGAATCCCGGTTTACAAGACATTTCGACAATGGTAAAACAAGACCAGCAAGAATGCCCGATGCGCCGACATCCCGATAGGAGCTGCACATATCTCGTTCTCAGGGCAACACCGGATAAGCTAAGCGTACAGGTACCGACGTAACCCAAGTTGCCAAGGGATGGTCCCGCACGGTGCTCTAGTTTGGACCAACACTTAGACAAGCATTGGCCCGGGGGGCTAAAATAAAGATGACCCTCGAGAGAGCGACTCCCAAGGGAAAAGTAGGTGGTGGTGAGGCAAATGGTAAAACCAAGGTTGGGCCTTGCTGGAGGAGTTTTATTCAAAGCGAACTGTCAAGGGGGTCCCATAAATCACCCGACCGCGTAAGGAACGCAAAATCCGGGAACATAACACCAGTATGACGGAAACTAGGGCGGCAAGAGTGGAACAAAACACCAGGCATAAGGCCGAGCCTTCCACCCTTTACCAAATATATAGATGCATTAATAATATAAGAGATATTGTGATATCCCAACATAACCCTGTCCACCATGGAGAAATCTTCAACTTCACCTGCAACTAGCAACGCTATAAGAGGGGCTGAGCAAAAGCGGTAACATAGCCAAGCAACGGTTTGCTAGGAAAGGTGTCAAAGGTTAGAGGTTCATGGCAATTTGGGGAGGCTTGAAGAGCAAATGATAGGTAACGCAACATAGCGATAGAACGAAGCAACTAGCATAGCAATGATAGTAGTGAGATCCAGGGTAGCGGTCATCTTGCCTGAAATCCCGCAAGGAAGAAGAACGAGTCCATGAAGAAGATGAAGCCACGAAGACGAACCAAGCATAGACGAACGAATCCTCACGATCGTAATGAAACGGGAACTATCAAGAAGAAGCACACAACATAGTAAACACACCACACATAGACAAGACATGATGCACAACAAGCATGATGCATGAGAAAGCTAGATGAGGCTACTCATGGCAAGAGATGATGCAAACAAGAACAACACATAGAGGCAAGTTTAAATGAGGCCGGAAACAACATATACCAATTCCGGTAAGTCCTCATATGCAAATTTCGAAATTGGTCCAGAACTGAATAAACCTTATGTTCAAGTTGTTAAACAGCAAGTTAAGATGCACCAAGATGATCTACATGAGATTCTAGTCAAGTTACATATAAAATTCATTTAGTTCGGAGCTACCGCCTAGAAGATATGAGCAAAACAAGTTAAACATGGCATTGATGCAAAATGCATACAAACATCAAGCAAACACCTCAAAACATGGATGCAACATGATAAGATGAAGCTACATGCAAAATCAAGTAAGTTTCATATAGAGCACACTCAAAACGGAGCAACGGTTCAACACACACACATGAAACAAGATATGACAACAATCTGTCCATAACAGCAACTAGGCATATTGGAAGCATCAAAACAACAAGCTACAGCACCTCAACGTAAGAACAAAAGGCATGGGCATGAAGTACAGGTAAAGCATGACAAAACATGAACACTGAGCTATCTCCATAAAAGACTAGAACATGCTCAAAAGGACATGGGAAGATTGCAAATTATAACAGTTTCAGGCTTGTCAGGAAATAACATCAGGTTGCAATGTTTAGAGCTATCAAACAACATGTTATAGGAACTTATCATGGCAAACAAAGGCATGGCATGAATCTACTAAAAGCATAAAACAAAAGTCCCTTACTGACCATAAGCCAAAAGGGCACAGAAAATATGATGGCACCCATGTAAACATGGCAAGTTATATTACAGATTCAAACACGGCAGGAACAACAATAAGTAGGCATGTTGGTGAGCTTGAACCACTCAACACAGAGCAATACATGGCATGGCAAGGCAACCAACAGTAAGAAGACATGTTTATGAAGCTAAGCATGGCAAGAGAAAGTTCATAGGGTGCATGGATCACTAACAAAACACATGGCCAAAGCTGAACTTAATGTTAACAGGCTGATAGCAACATTATTTAGCAACTTTGGAGCAAGATTACAACAAGCTACAGCAGGCTATAAATGCAACCAGGGGCATGAATGGATAGAGCATGACATGTATAACAAAACATCCTTAGTGAATATCTCCATATTATGCATAGAGTGACTAGTAGCAGCAGGTTTACATAGCAACAAAATGTAACAGAATCAGCCTAGCAAAACAGTAACAGCAAGTACCCCACTTAACAAGCTTGATGCACTCACTACACAAGTCAAAAAAAACATGGATGGCACCACTGGAAAGATGGCATGGCATAGATCAAAACACATGTAGACATCAACCTCATAGGATGCACACATCAAACATGGCAAAAATGACAAATGAGCATGTTATAACAGTTCCAGCAGATTCACATCAACATGCACTCTTCCAACAGAATTTCGGGCATCAAGATGAGCTCAAATGAAAATGATGCAATGAGATTAAATGAATTACTCGTCGAGGCGAACAATTTGACATATTACACGCACGAAACAGAGCAGTATGGAGCAAGTTATGACGCGATGAACATGGCATGATAATGTGCAAAAATTACAGGACTTGGCCAAATTTCGGGAAAAAAACATAGCACGCGGGAGATAGCTACGAGGCGCCTAGAGCGGGGATTAGGGGGGCTGCTCACCCTGGGCTCGGCCCATGACGAGGAAGCAGGCCAGGGAAGCTGGGCTGGGCCTGGGCTGCAGCTGGGCCATGGCCCACGCGGAGGGGACGAAGGGGAGGAACGCTCCTCGTTCCTCTCCTGCGCGACGCAGTGTGGCGGCGGCGGCGCCATGGAGACGGCGCGGGAGGCCGGGAGGCCGGGCGGCGCCGGCGCCAGCCGAAGGACGACGGGGCGCGGCGCGGTCGGCGGCTGACGGCGCGGGGAGGCGCCTGCGGGACGGCGCGGCTGGACGAGGAGGGGCGGCGGCGCGCGCCGGAGCTAGGCGCCCGGGCAACGGCGGCGGGGTCGGCGGCTGACGGCGCGGGGACGGGCGCTGGAGCGCACCGGCGGCGGGGACGGGCGCCTGCGGGTGAGATGAACAGGTAGATGATGCACCAGAATAATTGAAATATTTGAATGAGGTGACAACCTCGAATTAATTCAAACACAGACAAATCTCCTGAGATGTCTTGAACACTCCGGAAGGATAATCTGGCGAGAGGCAAATGAGCAAGGAGAACACTAGATCCAAGGAAAAGAATATGCTCAACCCGAAAAAAAACTTGGATTGAGTCCACCGGAAAAGAAAAAGAGATGAAGAATGACGAACGAGACGAGAATTCACCGGTTGAAATAATTAAGGGAAGACTGAAGAGGCTCCACACGAATGAAGTTGATGGTCGAAAGAGACTCAGACTCCGGAAAGAAGAGGGTGGGAGGGCGGGAAAAACAAAGGCAACTTGGAGAGGGAAACCGACAAATATCTAGAAGAGAAAACACCGGTTGAAATCATTAAGGAAAGAAAGCAAAGACTTCGCACGAGTAGGATGGATACTTGATTAGGGACTCCGGTTCTGAGAGGAAGATGGTTGGTGGGTGGGAAAAATAAAGGACAACTTCAGACAGGGAAACAATGTTGATTGAAAAGAGTTGAGGATTAATCCTGCAGAAGATGACGAGGATCGAAACTACTCGAAGAGAGGTGCACCGGATGAAAAGAGCTGAGAACCAATGATCGAAAAACCAACTGCGTGATCCTAAAGAAAAATTTGAACGAAAAGAGGAGTAATTCAAAACACCTACGTCAAGATTCCTCACCAGAGTGACGAAGGGGCTGAGGAGTAAAAAGAATTCCTACTCTCCGATATAACTAGACTCAGAAAACAGTTTTCTTCTAGACCCAACAACGGCCAAACTACACGATCCATCAAGGGGGGTCCTATGGTCGGTCGAGGCTCTGATACCAACTTGTCACGCCCAATATGCGACCCTATCCAAAAGGAACTCGAAGGTCCCACCAAGGATAGACCCGCATATTGAAACGCTTTTGCAAGGTGGATATCATTACATCAACATTACATAATAGATGGGGATACATACAAAAGGCATACAATGCCACACGAATACAACATCATCTTACATAAGAGCACCATCGGACTACGGATGAAACACAAACAGAAACTCAAACGACATCCACCCTGCTAGCCCAGGCTGCCGACCTGGAACCTATCCCCTGAGCGAAGAAGCAGAAGAAGAACTCCATAACAAGGAAACATCGCTCTCACGTCATGATCATAGCATAACCTGTACCTGCAACTGTTGTTGTAGTAATCTGTGAGCCACGAGGACTCAGCAATCCCATTACCATGGGTATCAAGACTAGCAAAGCTTAATGGGTAAAGAAGGGGTAAAGTGGTGAGGTTGCAGCAGCGACTAAGCATAATATGGTGGCTAACCAACGCAAATAAGAGCGAGAAGGGAACAAGTGGAACGGTCGTGAAGCTAGCAATGATCAAGAGGTGATCCTGAACACCTACTTACGTCAAACATAACCCAAAGACTGTGTTCACTTCCCGGACTCCGCCGAGAAGAGACCATCACGGCTACACACGCGGTTGATGTGTTTTAATTCGGATCTGGTGTCAAGTTATCTACAACCGGACATTAACAAATTCCCATCTGCCCATAACCGCGGGCACGGCTTTCGAAAGTTTATACCCTGCAGGGGTGTCCCAACTTAGCCCATGATAAGCTCTTGCGATCAACGAAGGATATTCCTTCTCCCAGGAAGACCCGATCAGTCTTGGAATCCCGGTTTACAAGACATTTCGACAATGGTAAAACAGGACCAGCAAGACCGCCCGATGCACCGACATCCCGATAGGAGCTGCACGTATCTCGTTCTCAAGGCAACACCGGATAAGCTAAGCGTACAGGTACCGACGTAACCCAAGTTGCCAAGGGATGGTCCCGCGCGGTGCTCTAGTTTGGACCAACACTTAGACAAGCATTGGCCCGGGGGGCTAAAATAAAGATGACCCTCGAGAGAGCGACTCCCAAGGGAAAAGTAGGTGGTGGTGAGGCAAATGGTAAAACCAAGGTTGGGCCTTGCTGGAGGAGTTTTATTCAAAGCGAACTGTCAAGGGGGTCCCATAAATCACCCGACCGCGTAAGGAACGCAAAATCCGGGAACATAACACCGGTATGACGGAAACTAGGGCGGCAATAGTGGAACAAAACACCAGGCATAAGGCCGAGCCTTCCACCCTTTACCAAATATATAGATGCATTAATAATATAAGAGATATTGTGATATCCCAACATAACCCTGTCCACCATGGAGAAATCTTCAACTTCACCTGCAACTAGCAACGCTATAAGAGGGGCTGAGCAAAAGCGGTAACATAGCCAAGCAACGGTTTGCTAGGAAAGGTGTCAAAGGTTAGAGGTTCGTGGCAATTTGGGGAGGCTTGAAGAGCAAATGATAGATAACGCAACATAGCGATAGAACGAAGCAACTAGCATAGCAATGATAGTAGTGAGATCCAGGGTAGCGGTCATCTTGCCTGAAATCCCGCAAGGAAGAAGAACGAGTCCATGAAGAAGATGAAGCCACGAAGAACCAAGCGTAGACGAACGAATCCTCACGATCGCAGTGAAACGGGAACTATCGAGAAGAAGCACACAACATAGTAAACACACCACACATAGACAAGACATGATGCACAACAAGCATGATGCACGAGAAAGCTAGATGAGGCTACTCATGGCAAGAGATGATGCAAACAAGAACAACACATCAAGGCAAGTTTAAATGAGGCCGGAAACAACATATACCAATTCCGGTAAGTCCTCATATGCAAATTTCGAAATTGGTCCAGAACTGAATAACCTTATGTTCAAGTTTTTAAACAGCAAGTTAAGATGCACCAAGATGATCTACATGAGATTCTAGTCAAGTTACATATAAAGTTCATTTAGTTCGGAGCTACGGCCTAGAAGATATGAGCAAAACAAGTTAAACATGGCATTGATGCAAAATGCATACAAACATCAAGAAAACACCTCAAAACATGGATGCAACATGATAATATGAAGCTACATTCAAAATCAAGCAAGTTTCATATAGAGCACACTCAAAACGGAGCAACGGTTCAACACACACACATGAAACAAGATATGACAACAATCTGTCCATAACAGCAACTAGGCATATTGGAAGCATAAAAACAACAAGCTACAGCACCTCAATGTAAGAACAAAAGGCATGGGCATGAAGTACAGGTAAAGCATGACAAAACATGAACACTGAGATATCTCCATAAAAGACTAGAACATGCTCAAAAGGACATGGGAAGATTGCAAATTATAACAGTTTCAGGCTTGTCAGGAAATAACATCAGGTTGCAATGTTTAGAGCTATCAAACAACATGTTATAGGAACTTATCATGGCAAACAAAGGCATGGCATGAATCTACTAAAAGCATAAAACAAAAGTCCCTTACTGACCATAAGCCAAAAGGGCACAGAAAATATGATGGCACCCATGTAAACATGGCAAGTTATATTACAGATTCAAACACGGCAGGAACAACAATAAGTAGGCATGTTGGTGAGCTTGAACCACTCAACACAGAGCAATACATGGCATGGCAAGGCAACCAACAGTAAGAAGACATGTTTATGAAGCTAAGCATGGCAAGAGAAAGTTCATAGGGTGCATGGATCACTAACAAAACACATGGCCAAAGCTGAACTTAATGTTAACAGGCTGACAGCAACATTATTTAGCAACTTTGGAGCAAGATTACAACAAGCTACAGCAGGCTATAAATGCAACCAGGGGCATGAATGGATAGAGCATGGAATGTATAACAAAACATCCTTAGTGAACATCTCCAGATTATGCATAGAGTGACTAGTAGCAGAAGGTTTACATAGCAACAAAATGTAACAGAATCAGCCTAGCAAAACAGTAACAGCAAGTACTCCACTTAACAAGCTTGATGCACTCACTACACAAGTCAAAAAAAACATGGATGGCACCACTAAAAAGATGGCATGGCATAGATCAAAACACATGTAGACATCAACCTCATAGGATGCACACATCAAACATGGCAAAAATGACAAATGAGCATGTTATAACAGTTCCAGCAGATTAACATCAACATGCACTCTTCCAACAGAATTTAGGTCATCAAGATGAGCTCAAATGAAAATGATGCGATGATACGAAATGAAGTACTCGTCGAGGCGAACAATTTGACATATTACACGCACGAAACGGAGCAGTATGCAGCAAGTTATGACGCGATGAAAATGGCATGATAATGTGCAAAAATTACAGGACTTGGCCAAATTTCGGGAAAAAAACATAGCACGCGGGAGATAGCTACGAGGCACCCGGAGCGGGGATTAGGGGGGGCTACTCACCCTGGGCTCGGCCCATGACGAGGAAGCAGGCCAGGGAAGCTGGGCTGGGCCTGGGCTGCAGCTGGGCCATGGCCCACGCGCAGGGGACGCAGGGGAGGAACGCTCCTCGTTCCTCTCCTGCGCGACGTAGCGTGGTGGCGGCGGCGCCATGGAGACGGCACGGGAGGCCGGGAGGCCGGGCGGCGCCGGCGGCGGCCGAAGGACGACGGAGCGCGACTCGGTCGGCGGCTGACGGCGCTGGGAGGCGCCTGCGGGACGGCGCGGATGGACGAGGAGGGGCGGCGGCGCGCGCCGAAGCTAGGCGCCCGGGCAACGGCGGCGGGGTCGGCGGCTGACGG
>NC_041386.1:699893492-699907780 GCF_002162155.2 Triticum dicoccoides | reverse complement strand
GGCGGGGACAGGCGCCTGCGGGTGAGATCCGGGCGGCGGCGCGGCGAGATGGGCCGGTAGGGCCCGATCCGGGCTCTCTGGGCTGCGGCAGCGGGGACGGCGCGGGGCGCCACTGGCTGGGAGCGGCGGCGGGGAAGCATCCAGACGGCGGCGGACATGTCCGGTGGCGCAGAGGAGGTGGGTCTAGGGTTAGGGTGGATTTGAACCGCGAATTTGGAGGGGAAGGCATATATATAGGTAGAGGGAACTAGGAGAGTCCAAATGAGGAGCGGTTTTCGCCCACACGATCGTGATCGAATGACCAAGAGCATGGAGGGTAGTTTGCTGGGTTTTGGGCCACTTTGGAAGGGTGTTGGGCTACAAAGAGAAGGAGGCTTTAACGGTTACCCGGTTAACCGTTGGAGTATCAAACGACCTCCAAATGGCACGAAACTTGATAGGCGGTCTACCGGTGCTATACCAAGGCCGCTTGGCAAACCTCGGGCCATTCCGAGAAAGTTTAACACCCACACAAGAGAAGAGGCAAAAAAGGGGACGCTGGATGACATAGGAGTGCCGGATTGCAAAACGGACAATGGGAAAAATGCTCGGATGCATGAGACGAACACGTATGCAAAATGAAATGCACATGATGACATGATATGAAATGCAGATGATGACATGGCAAAGTGCAACACGCAAGCAAAAGACATGGCAACGAAGGCGAATAGCTGGAAGACACCTGGCGCATCGAATCCGGGGCGTTACAAAACCGCCTCGTGATATGCGTTGTAGCTGGTTGTGTGGAAACGGTTCGAATAATGGATCGGATCATAATAACGTGTCACGTCGTCAGGAAAAGTTGTCAGCAGATTGCATTTGTGAAATGTCATTCTCTCTATGGTGGTATGCGAAGATCATTTTTCAGATCCGGACACGATTTGAGTGTTCGATAATTACTTTGGAGTATTCGAAGGAGGAACCCGCCTTCCAATGTCGAAGACAATACTGCGCCGGACTCATCGTCATTGAAGCCTGATTCAGGGGCTACTGAGGGAGTCCTGGAATAGGGGGTATCCGGACAGCCGGACTGTGTACAACGTCCGGACTATTGAAGCGTGAAGATTTAAGACTCAAGACTTCGGCCCGTGTCCGGATGGGGCTTTCCTTGGCGTGGAAGGCAAGCTCGGTGATCCGGATATTATATTTCCTTCCTTGTAACGGACTCCATGTAAACCCTAGCCCTCTCCAGTGTCTATATAAACCGGAGAGGTTGGTCCTTAGAAGGGCGATCACAATTACATTCATACCATCATAGGCTAGCTCCTAGGGTTTAGCCTCTACGATCTCGTGGTAAATCTACTCTTGTACTACCTATATCATCAATATTAATCAAGCAAGAAGTAGGGTTTTACCTCCATCGAGAGGGCTCGAACCTGGGTAAACACCTGTATCCCTTACTTCTTGTTACCATCAGCCTTGACGCACAGATCGGGACCCCCTACCCGAGATCCGCCAGTTTTCACACTGACAGTTGCTACTCAAGCTGAGCAAGTACTTAAAGCTCCAAATGATTTGCTTGAAGAATTAAATAATAAAAATGACTTTGTTGTTAGAGTGGCTACTAGAACTGGTAGAATGACTCAGGAACCTTTGTATCATGAAGGCCACCCTAAGAGAATCGAGCAAGTTTCTCAGAGAAATAATTTAGAGGCACCTAGTTCTTCTAAAAAGAAGAAAAAGAAAAACGATAGAACTTTGCATGCTTCTAGTGAACCTACTGTAGACACACCTGAGAATCCCAATGATATTTCTATTTCTGATGCTGAAACACAATCAGGTGATGAACATGAACCTAGTGATAATGTTAATGATAATGTTCATGTTGATGCTCAACCTAGCAAAAACAATGATGTAGAGATTGAACCTGCTGTTCATCTTGATAACCCACAATCAAAGAATCAACGTTATGATAAGACAGATTTTTTTGCTAGGAAGCATGGTAGAGAAAGATAACCATGGGTTCAGAAACCCATGCCCTTTCCTCCTAAACCATCCAAGTCAAAGGATGATGAGGATTTTGAGCGCTTTGCTGAAATGATTAGACCTATTTTCTTACGTATGCACTTGACTGATATGCTGAAAGTAAATCCTTATGCTAAGTATATGAAGGATATCATTACAAACAAAAGAAAGATACCGGAAGCTGAAATTTCCACCATGCTTGCTAATTACACTTTTAAGGGTGGAATACCAAAGAAACTTGGAGATCCTGGGGTACCAACTATACCATGCTCCATTAAAAGAAATTACGTTAGAACTGCTTTATGTGATCTTGGAGCCGGTGTTAGTGTTATGCCTCTCTCTTTATATCGTAGACTTGAATTGAATAAGTTGACACCTACTGAAATAGTTTTGCAAATGGCTGATAAATCAACTGCTATACCTGTCGGTATTTGTGAGGATGTGCCTGTTGTGGTTGCAAATGTCACTATCTTAACGGACTTTGTTATTCTTGATATTCCCGAGGACGATAGTATGTCTATTATTCTTGGTAGACCTTTTCTTAATACTGCAGGGGCTGTTATTGATTGCAACAAAGGCAATGTCACTTTTCATGTTAATGGTAATGAGCATACCTTACACTTTCCGAGGAAACAATCTCAAGTTCATAGCATCAATTCTATTGGAAAAGTTCCAACTATTATTATTGGAGGTTTTGAATTTCCTCTTCCTACTGTCAAGAAAAAGTATGATATTCTTATTGTTGGGGATTTTCATATCCCCGTGGAGGTAACTTAGTGTTATTCGAAATTTCTCCGGTTCCGTGTTATTCGGAATGAGTTTGTTAACAAGACTTGATTAACCTTGTTAGTGGACTCATTTTGATGATCACGAGATGGATGAAACTAGAAGGCACAACCTTGTGTACCCTCTTTTTACTTTCTGTTTTTTTAGAATAAATAGAGCAAAAATAGTATTATCTATCTGCTTTCTGAATTATTCGTGCAACAAAAAATAGTCCGAAATAAAAGTGCTCCAAATGCCCTGCAAATTTAGTATGATTTTTTCTGGAATATTTAAGGATTTTAGGCACTGAAAACACTGTAGGAGGGGCAAGCACCAGGCCACGAGAGTGGAGGGCGCGCCCCCTGTCTCGTGGGCCCCTGGTGGCCCCCTCCACTTATGCCAGCACCCACACACTTCATCTTCTACCCAAAAAAATCCCCTTCCAGCTCAAGCAGAAGTTCTAGCTCATTTTGCTGCGATTTTCGATCTCCTTGCTCAAAGCTCCATTTACAAAACTGCTTTGGGAGATTGTTGCTTGGTATGTGACTCCTCCATTGGTCCAATTAGTTTTTGTCCTAGTGTTTTATTCATTGCAAATTTTTGCTGCATAGTTGACCATGTTCTTGAGCTTGCATGTCAAATTTTTGAGGTCCCAAGCAATTCCAATGCATGATATAGGCTCTAGGCACTTGTAGGAGTAGTTGCTATCAATCTTGTTTAGTTTTATTCACTTTTATTTTGAAGTCACTAAATTTCAGAAAATTTTCAGAAAAAGAATTATGCTTAGAATAATGTACCAAGGTGGTTCCTCGGCAAAGAAAGGGCCAAGGATTGCTATACGTGAGCAAGATGTTGAATTGCCGAGGGACGCGGATGTACGAGCTTGTGAGTGGCCATCCGATGATTTTATGGTCGAAGCAGGCTTCAAGGAGGAATTTGACGCGTATGTGCGTAATGACGAGCTGGAGGACTTCTTACAAGATAAGTGTCCTCGGTACTATCAATTGACTGATTCCTTTGTGCGGAGGTTCCAACATATCTGTGCGCGTAATTGTCCTAGTGTCATGTTTGATATTTATGATACATCTTATACCATGGATTTAGAGGATTTCACAACTGCTTGCAAACTCCTGCAGTGGGGTAATATTAATGATCCTCGCAAATCTGAATTTAGAGAATTTCTTGCTAGTATTACTGTGGGAGAATCTAGGGACATAGCACAAGCTACCATAGGGAGCATTCATTTTCCTGCTATACATTATTTTTCTCTCTTTATTGCTAGATGCATTAACGGTAAGGACGAAGCATGTCACATGTGTGTCCCTGATCTTTGTGTCCTCAAGAGTGCTGTGTCAGGTTATAAAGGTTATAACTTGGGGGCAATAGTTGCACGTAGGTTGCAGAATAATAGTAGAAAGGGGGATTTATTTGGAGGAATTTATGCAACCCGTGTGGCTAATTTCCTTAACTAGCTAATTCCCCGCGCGTTGCTGCGGGAATTCATTAGCAATATATAGGGTCAACGTTCATACAGTGAAGAGTAGCTTGACTCACAATATTGTTGGTGAAAGAGAATTAATTATGTTTGCACGAATACTTGGTAGTCTAATTGTTAAGACATGTTAGAAAGTTAGACCAGATCCATTCTTTTCCAAAACTGATTTCGATAATGATGTGCTATTTATGATCGATGCTCTAAGTAAAACCGATGGAAATGTGTTATTCCGTTTCTAACGCCAGCAGTTACACCTGGATAATCGTACGGTTGTGGTTGGTTCATAGTATTCTCAATGTTGCAATTTCATCAGTGTATTTAAGTTTCACAATTCAGTGGTATTCAGTGGTATTCTTTTTGTTGCGGGGCAAATTAGGTGGTATGCCGGGGTAAAGTCTAATGCAGTTTATTGATTAGGGTAGAAACACATGCAAAGAAAGAGACAAAAAATGTGCACTAAAAAAACTGAAGTAGGTATTTGTCAGTTCTTTCATCCCACTGTTATCAGCCATTTGCACCCTAGTGCACAAACTTGTTTGTAGAGGAAAGGGTGTTCAGAGTTCTGAGAATTGTGGTCAATGTGACAACGTGGATTACTTTCAATCATGTATTAGACAGATTCAAACTCTGCAAAACCGTCCTACAGTTTTTGACAGAGGGAGTAGTAAACAACAATAGCCAACTCAATTATATTCTAGGAAGGCAGTACTAATTCATATTACCTAAGAAATTTGTTAGGTAGTTGAGGCATTTCTTCAAGCATCTAGCATGCCTAGAAAGATTTGGATACAATAAACTGCAAAAACATCTTTTATTTAGTTATTACAAATGTAGTACAACATAACACATGAGAATTTCTTTATTTGACAACAAAGAAATCATAAGCATGTATGAAGAAATCCCACTCTAATTAATTAAGAAAGTTGCACTCTTAGGTGACCAAGAAAATAGTATGATATCTTTAACAAAGGGATACTCATATTTGCCATGAATTTTATGTGGAAGAGAGGGGCATGTCAGTAATAAGAGAAGTAACAGAGATGGGGACAAAGGCAGTGCTGTCGTGGGTTCTTAGGTCACGCACCCTGCTTGCAACATTGGGTGGAGAAGCAGAGGTAGTTAAGCCAAAACAATTTGCAGATATTGCATAGATCAGGAAACACGAATGAACTGATAAACACCACACACGCATCCATCAGGCCAGGGATCAACACCACGCATGCATTCATCAGGCCCTGGATCAACACCACGCATGCATCCATCATATCCGCATGGGCAGCCTGATGAAGTACAGTTTCCAAAGGATCGAGCGTTTTCTCTTTTTGACTTATCTGCACGTAGCATGCATATGGAATATAATGTCACAAAAAAACATAAGAAGTTTTCTGCCCTACACATAGATCCGTATTGGTGGAGAAGAAACATCCTAGATACCATGGTGGGGGGATGAGAAAGGGGGGCAATATCCATGGGTTTCATCCTGCAGCAGCAACATATATGAATACATGATGATTGGGGGCGTCGTTCTTTGGGCGAGAACGATGCCATGGATCTGACGCGAGCGCCATCGCTGGAAGGACATCAAGAGTTTCAGCATGCCTACAATTAGAATTAGGAGGAGGTGATACCCAATCGCAGGAACCGTGGCCGGGAGGCAGTGATCTAGTGCGGCAGAAGGCGTGGGAGCGACGTGGAGGGGAGGTGAACATATATACACATGGATGGGTTGAGAATCGAAGGGGAAAGGATGCCTTGAAATTGATGAACATGAATGTTGTGGTGTCTCACCCGTTTCATGCATGGGCATTTGTGTTTGCAAGAGAATACGACGTGGAAGCGGAAGGGATAGCGGCAGCGATAAGGTCATAGCGGGAAGGTCAACCAGTAAGCCAGTAAATGCGTACCTGTAGCTGGGGAGGGTCGGGCATGGCGGCGGTGAGCCGATAGAGAGAGAGACAGCGTCAGCCATGACGGAGACTGGCCGGGAGAGAGTATCGGTAGCGACGGAGAGACTATCCAAGGAATAGCATAGTGCCGGCGGATGGTCGCTGGACTGGCGGGGTGCATCGGTCGCTGCCGCGGTGGCGCCGGCGGGCTGGTGGAGCACTGGCAGGCGATGAGGTTTAACTCAGACGATGAGGTAGGGTAGATTAGGATGCCGTGCGGGAGATGGACACGGCCTATTGATTCTTTCCTCATGGTCTCCCACCAAAAATGAGAACACAACCCACGTAATGTACAGCCCATGTAAGCTATAACTATCACTTGCTCGGAGAGACAGTCAGAGGAATATGAATGGTATTTTCTAAACAAAAAAAGGAATATGAAGGATATTTGCAATTGATGATGTGGCTAGACTGCTGAGGTGGAGTGAGATGGATGGATGCATGTTGATTGATGATGTGGATAGGTTGCATGTCAAGAGAAATAAGATAGTGGGATGAACTATTTAGGTATTATAGATATAGCCCCACAAGAGGGGGATATGATTTTACCTCCTGTTTATTTGGATAAAGAAGCTATGTTCAATCATCATTTTCTTGAGAGGAATGAACAATTCCTCCATTATCGACTAATCTATGACAAACGCAACGTCGTCCCTGTTACTCTTCCTGCTGTTGGGGAAAGTAGCAGAAATTCAAAATTTTCCTACGTGTCACCAAGATCTATCTATGAAGAAACCAGCAACGAGGGGAAGGAGAGTGCATCTACATACCCTTGTAGATCGCTAAGCGGAAGCGTTCAAGTGAACGGGGTTGATGGAGTCGTACTCGTCGTGATCCAAATCACCGATGATCCTAGTGCCGAACGGACGGCACCTCCGCGTTCAACACACGTACAGCCCGGTGACGTCTCCCATGCCTTGATCTAGCAAGGAGAGAGGGAGAGGTTGAGGAAGACTCCATCCAACGCAGCACAACGGTGTGGTGGTGGTGGAGGAGCGTGGCAATCCTGCAGGGCTTCGCCAAGCACCGAGAGAGGAGGAGTACTTGGGAGAGGGGAAGGGCTGCGCTAGAACTTGGGTGCGGCTGCCCTCCCACCCCTCCACTATTTATAGGTGGGGGGAAGAGGGGGCCGGCCCCCTTAGATCCCATCTAGGGTTGGGGGCGGCGGCCAAGGGGGGAGGAGTGCCTCCCAAGTCAAGTGGAGGCCCTCCCCCTTAGGGTTTCCCCCTTCCCATGCGCATGGGCCTTGGGGGGCTGGTGCCCCTGGCCCATTAAGGCTAGGGGGCCCCCCTACAGCCCATGCTACTGTATTGGACATGGTGGAACAATTTCCGGACCTCTGGACCCCTCCGGAATCCTTCGGAACCTTCTGGAAGCTTCCCGGTACAATACCGGAAAAACCCGAACTTTTCCCGGAACCCGAACAACAACTTTCCATATATAAATCTTTACCTCCGGACCATTTCGGAACTCCTCGTGACGTCCGGGATCTCATCCGGGCCTCTGAACAACATTCGGTAACCACATACAAACTTCCTTTATAACCCGAGCGTCATCGAACCTTAAGTGTGTAGACCCTACGGGTTCGGGAACCATGCAGACATGACCGAGACGTTCTCTGGTCAATAACCAACAGCGGGATCTGGATACCCATGTTGGCTCCCACATGTTCCACAATGATCTCATCGGATGAACCACGATGTCAAGGACTCAATCAATCCCGTATACAATTCCCTTTGTCTAACGGTATAATACTTGCCCGAGATTCGATCGTCGGTATGCCGATACCTTGTTCAATCTCGTTACCGGCAAGTCTCTTTACTCGTTCTGTAACACATCATCCCGCGATCAACTATTTGATCACATTGTGCACATTGTGATGATGTCCTACCGAGTGGGCCCAGAGGTACCTCTTCGTCACACGGAGTGACAAATCCCAGTCTCGATTCGTGCCAACCCAAGACACTTTCGGAGATACCTATAGTGCACCTTTATAGCCACCCAGTTACGTTGTGACGTTTGGTACACCCAAAGCATTCCTATGGTATCCGGGAGTTGCACAATCTCATGGTCTAAGGAAATGATACTTGACATTAGAAAAGCTTTAGCATACGAACTACGATCTTTGTGCTAGGCTTAGGATTGGGTCTTTTCTATCACATCATTCTCCTAATGATGTGATCCCGTTGTCAACGACATCCAATGTCCATGGTCAGGAAACCGTAACCATCTATTGATCAACGAGCTAGTCAATTAGAGGCTTACTAGGGACATGGTGTTGTCTATGTATCCACACATGTATCTGAGTTTCCTATCAATACAATTATAGCATGGATAATAAACGATTATCATGAACAAGGAAATATAATAATAACTAATTTATTATTGCCTCTAGGGCATGTTTCCAACAGTCTCCGACTTGCACTAGAGTCAATAATCTAGTTCACATCGCCATGTGATTAACACTCACAGGTCACATCGCCATGTGACCAACATCCAAAGAGTTTACTAGTGTCATTAAACTAGTTCACATCATCATGTGATTAAGACTCAATGAGTTCTGGGGTTTGATCATGTTTTGCTTGTGAGAGAGGTTTAGTCAACGGGTCTGCAACATTCAGATCCGTATGTACTTCGCAAATCTCTAGGTCATATTGTAAATACTGCTTCCACGCTCTACTTGGAGCTATTCCAAATGGTTGCTCCACTATATGTATCTGGTTTGCTACTCGGAGTCATTCGGATAGGTGTTAAAGCTTGCATCGATGTAACTCTTTATGTCGAACTCTTTATCACCTCCATAACCGAGAAACATATCCTTATTCCTCTAAGGACAATTTCACTCCTTGATCACCTTTGCACCCTCTTGCCAGACATGTGGCAAGGCACACATCAGGTGCGGTACTTAGCATAGCATACTATAGAGCCTACGTCTAAAGCATAGGGGATGACCTTCGTCCTTTCTCTCTTTTCTGCCGTGGTCGAGCTTTAAGTCTTAACTTCGTACCTTACTACTCAGGCAAGAACTCCTTCTTTGACTGATCCATCTTGAACACCTTCAAGATCATGTCAAGGTATGTGCTCATTTGAAAGTACTATTGAGCGGTTTTTGATCTATCCTCATAGATCTTGATGCTCAATGTTCAAGCAGCTTAATCCAGGTTTTCTATTGAAAAACACTTTTCAGATAACCCTATATGCTTTCCAGAAATTCTACATCATTTCTGATCAACAATATGTCAACAGCATATACTCATCAGAAAGTCTATAGTGCTCCAACTCACCTCTTTGGAAATACAAGTTTCTCATAAACTTTGTATAAACCAAAATTCTTTGATCATCTTATCAAAGTGCATATTCCAACTCCGAGATGCTTACTCCAGTCCATGGAAGGATCGCTGGAGCTAGCATACCTTTTAGCATCCTTAGGATCGACAAAACCTTTCTGATTGTATCACATACAACCTTTCCTTACGAAAACTGGTAAGGAAACTCGTTTTGACATCCATCTGCCAGATTTCATAAATGCAGCTAATGCTAACATGATTCCGACGGACTTTAAGCATCGCTACGGATGAGAAAATCTCACCGTAGTCAACTCCTTGAACTTGTGAAAAACTCTTCGCCACAAGTCGAGCTTCATAGATGGTGACATTACCATCCACGTCCGTCTTCTTCTTAAAGATCCATTTATCTCAATGGCTTGCCGAATATTGGGCAAGTCCACCAAAGTCCATGCTTTGTTCTGATACATGGATCCTATCTCGGATTTCATGGCTTCTAACCATTTGTCGGAATTTGGGCCCACCATCACTTCTCCATAGCTCGTAGGTTCATTGTTGTCTAGCAACATGACCTTCAAGACAGGATTACTGTACAACTCTGAAGTAGTACGCATCCTTGTCACCCTACGAGGTACGGCAATGACTTGATCCGAAACTTCATGATCACTATCATAAGCTTCTACTTCAATTGGCGTAGACGCAACAGGAACAACTTCCTGTGCCCTACTACACACTAGTTGAAGTGACGGTTCAATAACCTCATCAAGTCTCCACCATGCTCCCACTCAACTTTTCGAGACAAACTTTTCCTCGAGAAAGGACCCGATTCAAGAAACAATCCCTATTGCTTTCGGATCTGAATTAGGAGGAATACCCAACTATTTTGGGTGTCCTATGAAGATGCATTTTATCCTCTTTGGGTTCGAGCTTATCAACCTGAAACTTTTTCACATAAGCGTCGCAGCCCCAAACTTTTAAGAAACGACAACTTAGGTTTCTCCAAACCACAGTTCAAACGGTGTCGTCTCAACGGAATTACGTGGTGCCCCATTAAAGTGAGTGCGGTTGTCTCTAATGCCTAACCCATGAACGATAGTGGTAATTCGATAAGAGACATCATGGTACGCACTATATCCAATAGGGTGCAACTATGATGTTCGGACACACCATCACACTATGGTGTTCCAGGCGGTATTAATTGTGAAACAATTTCCACAATGTCTTAATTGCGTGCCAAAGCTTGTAACTCAGATACTCATCTCTATGATCATATCATAGACATTTTATCCTCTTGTCACAATGATCTTCAACTTCACTCTGAAATTACTTGAACCATTCAATAATTCAGACTTGTGTTTCATCAAGTAAATATACTCAACATCTACTCGAATCATCTGTGAAGTAAGAACATAACGATATTCACTGCATGCCTCAGCACTCATTGGACTACACACATCAAAATGTGTTACTTCCAACAAGTTGCTATCTTGTTCCATCTTACTGAAAACGAGGCTTCTCAGTCATCTTGCCCATGTGGTATGATTTGCATATCTCAAGTGATTCAAAATCAAGTGAGTCCAAACGATCCATCTGCATGGAGTTTCTTCATGTGTATACACCAATAGACGTGGTTCACATGTCTCAAACTTTTCAAAAATGAGTGAGTCCAAATATCCATCATCATGGAGCTTCTTCATGCGTTTTATACCAATATGACTTACATGGCAGTGCCACAAGTAAGTGGTACTATCATTACTATCTTATATCTTTTGGCATGAAAATGTGTATCACTACGATCGAGATTCAATAAACCATTCGTTTCAGGTGCAAGACCATTGAAGGTATTATTCAAATAAACAGAGTAACCATTATTCTCCTTGAATGAATAACCGTATTGCGATAGACATAATCTAATCATGTCTATGCTCAATGCAAACACCAAATGACAATTATTCAGGTTTAATACTAATCTTGATGGTAGAGGGAGCGTGCGATGTTTGATCACATCAAACTTGTAAATACTTCGAACACATATCGTCAGCTCACCTTTAGCTAGTCTCCGTTTATTCCGTAGCTCTTTTATTTTGAGTTACTAACACTTAGCAACCGAACTGGTATCTAATACCCTGGTGCTACTAGGAGTACTTGTAAAGTACACATTAACATAATGTATATCCAATATACTTCTATCGACCTTGCCAGCCTTCTCATCTACCAAGTATCTAGGGTAATTCCGCTCTAGGGACTATTCCCCTTATCACAAAAGCACTTAGTCTCGGGTTTGGGTTCAACCTTGGGTTTCTTCACTGGAGCAGCAGCTGAGTATCCCTTCTTGCCCTTGCCCTTCTTGAAACTAGTGGTTTCACCGACCATCAACAATTGATGCTCCTTCTTGATTTCTACTTTCGCGGTGTCAAACATCGTGAATACCTCAAGGATCATCATATCTATCCCTGATATGTTATAGTTCATCACGAAGCTCTAGCAGCTTGGTGGCAATGACTTTGGAGAAACATCACTATCTCATCTGGAAGATCAACTCCCACTCGATTCAAGTGATTGTTGCACTTAGACAATCTGAGCACAAGCTCAACGATTGAACTTTTCTCCCTTAGTTTGCAGGCTAAGAAAATTGTTGGAGGTCTTATACCTCTTGACGTGGGCACGAGCCTGAAATCCCAATTTCAGCCCTCGAAAACATCTCATATGTTCCGCGACGTTTCGAAAACGTCTTTGGTGCCTCAACTCTAAATTGTTTAACTGAACTATCACGTTGTTATCAAAACGTTTATGTTCGATGTTCGCAACATCCACAAACGACGTTTGGGGTTCAGCACACTGAGCGGTGCATTAAGTACATAAGCTTTCTACTGTCCGCATAATCGCTACTGTCAACTTTCAACTATATTTTCTCTAGGAACATATCTAAACAGTGGAACTAAAGCGCGAGCTTACGACATAATTTGCAAAGTTCTTTTGACTATGTTCAGGATAATTAAGTTCATCTTATGAACTCCCACTCAGATAGACATCCCTCTAGTCATCTAAGTGATTACATGATCCGAGTCAACTAGGTCGTGTCCGATCATCACATGAGACGGACTAGTCATCATCGATGAACATCTCCATGTTGATCGTATCTACTATACGACTCATGCTCGACCTTTCGGTCTCTTGTGTTCCGAGGCCATGTCTGTACATGCTAGGCTCGTCAAGTCAACCTAAATGTTTCGCGTGTGTAAATCTGGCTTACACCCGTTGTATGTGAACGTAAGAATCTATCACACCCGATCATCACGTGGTGCTTCGAAACGACGAACTTTCGCAACGGTGCACAGTTAGGGGGGAACACTTTCTTGGAATTTTAATGAGGGATCATCTTATTTACTACCGTCGTTCTAAGAAAATAAGATGCATAAACATGATAAACATCACATGCAATCAAATAGTGACATGATATGGCCAATATCATTTTGCTCCTTTTGATCTCCATCTTCGGGGCTCCATGATCATCATCGTCACCGGCATGACACCATGATCTCCATCATCATGATCTCCATCATCGTGTCTTCATGAAGTTGTCTCACCAACTATTACTTCTACTACTATGGCTACCTGTTAGCAATAAAGTAAAGTAATTACATGGCGTTGTTCAATGACACGCAGGTCATACAATAAATTAAGACAACTCCTATGGCTCCTGCCGGTTGTCATACTCATCGACATGCAAGTCGTGATTCCTATTACAAGAACATGATCAATCTCATACATCACATATCATTCATCACATTCTTCTTGGCCATATCACATCACATAGCATACCCTGCAAAAACAAGTTAGACATCATCTAATTGTTGTTTGCATGTTTTACGTGGCTGCTATGGGTTTCTAGCAAGAACGTTTCTTACCTACGCAAAAACCACAACGTGATATGCCAATTGCTATTTACCCTTCATAAGGACCCTTTTCATCGAATCCGTTCTAACTAAAGTGGGAGAGACTGGCACCCGCTAGCCACCTTATGCACCAAGTGCATGTCAGTTGGTGGAACCTGTCTCACATAAGAGTACGTGTAAGGTCGGTCCGGGCCGCTTCATCCCACAATACTGTTGAAACAAGATTGGACTAGTAACGGTAAGCATATTGAACAAAATCAACACCCACAACTACTTTGTGTTCTACTCGTGCAAAGAATCTACGCAATAGACCTAGCTCATTATGCCACTGTTGGGGAACGTAGCAGAAATTCAAAATTTTCCTACGTGTCACCAAGATCTATCTATGGAGAAACCAGCAACGAGGGGAAGGAGAGTGAATCTACATACCCTTGTAGATCACTAAGCGGAAGCGTTCAAGTGAACGGGGTTGATGGAGTCGTACTCGTCGTGATCCAAATCACCGATGATCCTAGTGCCGAACGGACGGCACCTCCGCGTTCAACACACGTACAGCCCAGTGACGTCTCCCATGCCTTGATCCAGCAAGGAGAGAGGGAGAGGTTGAGGAAGACTCCATCCAACAGCAGCACAACGGCGTGGTGGTGGTGGAGGAGCGTGGCAATCCTGCAGGCCTTCGCCAAGCACCGAGAGAGGAGGAGTACTTGGGAGAGGGGAAGGGCTGCGCCAGAACTTGGGTGCGGATGCCCTCCCACCCCTCCACTATTTATAGGTGGGGGGAAGAGGGGCCGGCCCCCTTAGATCCCATCTAGGGTTGGGGGCGGCGGCCAAGGGGGGAGGAGTGCCTCCCAAGTCAAGTGGAGGCCCTCCCCCTTAGGGTTTCCCCCTTCCCATGCGC
>NC_041386.1:699885636-699893278 GCF_002162155.2 Triticum dicoccoides | reverse complement strand
CCATTAAGGCCCCCCTACAGCCCATGCTACTGTATTGGACGTGGTGGAACAATTTCCGGACCTCCGGACCCCTCCGGAATCCTTCGGAACCTTCTGGAAGCTTCCCGGTACAATACCGGAAAAACCCGAACTTTTCCCGGAACCCGAACAACAACTTTCCATATATAAATCTTTACCTCCGGACCATTCCGGAACTCCTCATGACGTCCAGGATCTCATCCGGGACTCTGAACAACATTCGGTAACCACATACAAACTTCCTTTATAACCCTAGCGTCATCGAACCTTAAGTGTGTAGACCCTACGGGTTCGGGAACCATGCAGACATGACCGAGATGTTCTTCGTTCAATAACCAACAACGGGATCTGGATACCCATGTTGGCTCCCACATGTTCCACAATGATCTCATCGGACGAACCATGATGTCAAGGACTCAATCAATCCTGTATACAATTCCCTTTGTCTAACGGTATAGTACTTGCCCGAGATTCGATCGTCGGTATGCCGATACCTTGTTCAATCTCGTTACCGGCAAGTCTCTTTACTCGTTCCGTAACACATCATCCCGCGATAAACTATTTGATCACATTGTGCACATTGTGATGATGTCCTACCGACTGGGCCCAAAGATACCTCTCCGTCACACGGAGTGACAAATACCAGTCTCAATTCGTGCCAACCCAACAGACACTTTCGGAGATACCTGTAGTGCACCTTTATAGCCACCCAATTACGTTGTGACGTTTGGTACACCCAAAGCATTCCTACGGTATCCGGGAGTTGCACAATCTCATGGTCTGAGGAAATGATACTTGACATTAGAAAAGCTTTAGCATACGAACTACGATCTTTGTGCTAGGCTTAGGATTGGGTCTTGTCCATCACATCATTCTCCTAATGATGTGATCCCGTTATCAACGACATCCAATGTCCATGTTCAGGAAACCGTAACCATCTATTGATCAACGAGCTAGTCAATTAGAGGCTTACTAGGGACATGGTGTTGTCTATGTATCCACACATGTATCTGAGTTTCCTATCAATACAATTATAGCATGGATAATAAACGATTATCCTGAACAAGGAAATATAATAATAACTAATTTATTATTTCCTCTAGGGCATATTTCCAACACTTGCTCCCTACCTTTTTGCTTATCAAGCAAAAGGAAGATATGTTGTCACCAGGGAGGAAGCAGTTGAACACGAGAGGAGAGCGGAGGCAGCTCGCCAACAGGCTGCAGCTCAGGAGGCGGTTGCCGCTGCATCTCAGTACAACCCCAGTTTCACTTATGGATATCAGCCAGGCAGTCCTTGGTACTAGACCAACTTAGGCCAAAAGCCCAAGCTTGGGGGAGTACGTATTTCTCACCAACTTTACATTCGTGTTCACACACTAGTCGTCGGTGCTCATACTCTTTCATTGTATTATCCATGTTAGTTTAAATTTCTTTTTCTAGTTTTCTTCTTGTGTGTTTGATAAACCTTAAGAAAAACCAAAAAAATTAGTTAGTTTAATTTCCATGCTTGTAGTAGAAATTAAAATGAAAACCCAAAAAGATTTCTTCTTATTCTTCTTACTTATTGGGAGCTTTCCCGTGTAAATAGTTTTATTTTCTTTTCTTTCCTTTGGGGGTCGAGAAGACTATATTGAAAATGCTTAGTGGCTCTCACATGCATGATTGTTTATTTAACTTAGAGCCCATATTATCCTGTCTTCTCTCTTGAGTTGAATGCTTGCAGATTCCAGCTTAGTCCAATGCACGTGCACTCTTATTATTATACACATCGTTCGGTCGTGCGAGTGAAAGGCAATAATGACGATATATGATGGACTTATTGGGATGAGAAAAGCTGGTATGAACTCGACCTCTCTTGTTTTTTGTAAATATGATGAGTTCATCATTTCTGAGTCAGCTATTATGAATTAGACATATTTGCAATGACATTTCAAGATTATAGTTGCTTGTGCCATGCTTGATTAGCTATGAGTTATAATGGTTTACCTTGCGTGCCAACATGCTATTAGAATGATTATGATGTGATATGGTGGGATGTTATCCTCCTTTGAATGAATTGAGTGACTCGACTTGGCACATGTTCACGCATGTAGTTGAATCAAATCAACATAGCCTTCACGATATTTATGTTCATAGTGGATTATATCCTACTCATGCTTGTACTCGGTGTAAATTAATTTTAATGCATGTTTATGACTGTTGTCGCTCTCTCAGTTGGTCGCTTCCCAGTCTTTTGCTAGCCTTCACCTGTACTAAGCGGGAATACTGCTTGTGCATCCAAACTCCTTAAACCCCAAAGTTGTTCCATATGAGTCCACTATACCTTCCTATATGCGGTATTTACCTGCCGTTCTAAGTAAATTTGTATGTGCCAAACTTCAACCTTCAAATGAAATTCTATTTTGTATGATCGAGCAGCTCATGTTACAACTAGGGCTGCCTATATATTCCATGCTAGGTGGGTTATTCTCACGAGGAGTGGACTCCGCTCCTCATTCACGAGAAAGGGCCGGTAACCAGGATGCCCAGTCCCATGATCCAAAAACAGATCAAAGCAAATCAAAATAATAACTCCCCCAGGGCTGTTGTTAGTTGGAGGCACTCGTTGTTTCGACCAAGCCATGGATTGATGCTTGTTGGTGGTTGGGGGGAGTATAAACCTTTACCATTCTGTTTGGGAACTGCCTATAATGCATGTAGTATGGAAGATACAACCATCTCATAGTTGTTGCGTTGACAGTGAAAGTATGCCGCTCAAAATGTTATTCAATCTCTATTTTAAAATCGAGCTCTGGCACCTCTACAAATCCCTGCTTCCCTCTGGGAAGGGCCTATCTATTTACTTTTATGTTGAGCCATCACCCTTCTTATTAAAAGCACCCGCTGGAGAGCACACTGTCATTTGCATTCATTACTATTGGTTTATATTGGGTATCACTTAACTGGATCTCTTTTACCATGAATTAAAATATTTAGTCAGTCCTTGATCTTTAAAGGTGCTCTGCATTTATGTTTTGCTGTCTCAAAAAGGGCTAGCGAGATACCATTTTGTTATATCATGTTATGATTATTTTGAGAAAGTGTTGTCATCCGAGTTTTATTATTATGGCTCACTAGCTGATTATGCTATTGGTATGAGTAATTGTGAGACCTAGGAGTTATTGTTAGTATGGTTAGTTCATAATATTTGCTGAAACTTTAATGCTAGCTTTTCATGTTTACAACAACAAGAGCAAATAGAGTTTGTAAAAGTTTTTCTTTATCACTTTCAGTTTATCAACTGAATTGCTTGATGACAAGCAAAGATTTAAGCTAGGGGGAGTTGATACGTCTCCAACGTATCTACTTTTCCAAACACTTTTGTCCTTGTTTTGGACTCTAACTTGCATGATTTGAATGAAACTAACCCGGAGTGACGTTGTTTTCAGCAGAACTGCCATGATGTTGTTTTATGTGTAGAAAAGAAAAGTTCTCGGAATGTCCTGAAAATCCACGGAGGCACTTTTTGGAATTAATAAAAATTTCTGGGCGAAAGAAATACACCAGGGGGTCCAGGGCCTGTCCACGAGACAGGAGGGCGCACCCCCCTATAGGGCGCGCCCTCCTATCTCGTGGGCCCCCTGGACCTCCACCGACCTCAACTCCAACTCCATATATTCACGTTCGGGGAGAAAAAAATCGGGGAGAAAGTTTCATCGCGTTTTACGACACAGAGCCGCCGCCAAGGCCTAATCTCTCTCGGGAGGGCTGATCTGGAGTCTGTTCAGGGCTCCGGAGAGGGGGATTCATCGCCGTCGTCATCATCAACCATCCTCCATCACCAATTTCATGATGCTCACCGCCCTGCGTGAGTAATTCCATCGTAGGCTTGCTGGACGGTGATGGGTTGGATGAGATTTACCATGTAATCAAGTTAGTTTTGTTAGGGTTTGATCCCTAGTATCCACTATGTTCTGAGTTTGATGTTGCTATGACTTTGCTATGCTTAATGCTTGTCACTAGGGCCCAAGTGCCATGATTTCAGATCTTAACCTATTATGTTTTCATGAATATATGTGTGTTCTTGATCCTATCTTGCAAGTCTATAATCACCTATTATGTGTTATGATCCGATAACCCCGAAGTGACAATAATCGGGATACTTCTCGGTGATGACCAAAGTTTGAGGAGTCCATGTATTCACTATGTGCTAATGCTTTGTTCCGGTTCTGTATTAAAAGGAGGCCTTAATATCCCTTAGTTTCCGCTAGGACCCCGCTGCCTCGGGAGGGTAGTACAAAAGATGTCATGCAAGTTCTTTTCCATAAGCACGTATGACTATTTACGGAATACATGCCTACATTACATTGATGAATTGGAGCTAGTTCTATATCACCCTATGTTATAGCTATTACATGAGAAATCGCATCCGGCATAATTATCCATCACTGATCCATTGCCTACGAGCTTTTCACATATTGTTCTTTGCTTATTTACTTTTCCGTTGCTACTCTTACAACTAATACAAAAACCCAAAAACAATTATCTTTACTTTTGCTACCGTTACCTTTATTATCATACTACTTTGCTACTAAATACTTTGCTGCAGATACTAAGTTATCCAGGTGTGGTTGAATTGACAACTCAACTGCTAATACTCAAGAATATTCTTTGGCTCCCCTTGTGTCGAATCAATAAATTTGGGTTGAATACTTTACCGTCGAAAGCTGTTGCGATCCCCTACACTTGTGGGTTATCAAGACTAATTTCTGGTGCCGTTGCCGGGGAACATAGCTCTATTCTCTGAGTCACTTGGGATTTATATCTGTTGATCACTATGAAGAACTTGAAAGACGACCGAACTACTATTTTGCCCTCAACTATGAGGGGAGGTAAGGAACTGCCATCTAGCTCTGCACTAGATTCTCCTTCCGTTATTAGTAGGCTTGCGACACCTAAACCTGCTACTGCTATGAATTCTGATATGTCGCATGTTATTGATGATGCCACTTCTGCTATGCATGATGAAACTACTTCTATGCGTGATACTACTTTTCCATTAGGTGAATTTCCTGATGAACAACTTTCTAGAGTTAGGGGGAATGAAATTACAGAAGAACCTATTATTGATGATAGTGATGATGAAGGTTCTCCCAATGATTATGTATTGCGTGTTGTTCCTAAGGGTTATGTTATGAATGAAGAAGTTGCTAGGGAAATCTTTGCTTGCAATGATAGATATGATCTTAAGAAATTATTAGCTAAATGGAAGCAGCAGTCTCTTAATGCTAGAATGAAACCTGACCCTGCTTTTGCTACTTCGCCTATCTGTGTTACTGATAAGGATTATGAATTCTCTGTTGATCCTGAAATTATTACTTTAGTTGAATCTGATCCTTTTTATGGCCTTGAATCTGAAACTGTTGTGGCACATCTTACCAAGTTGAATGATATAGCCACCCTGTTTACTAATGATGAGAAGTCTCGCTATTTTTATATCCTTAAGATATTCCCGTTCTCATTAAAGGGTGATGCTAAGACTTGGTATAATTCTCTTGCTCCTGGTTGTGTGCGTAGTCCCCAGGATATGATTTATTACTTCTCTACTAAATATTTTCATGCTCATAAAAAACAAGCTGCCTTGCGGGAAATATATAACTTTGTGCAAATCAAACAAGAGAGTCTCCCACAAGCTTGGGGGAGGCTTCTCCGATTACTTAATGCTTTGCCTGATCATCCTCTTAAGAAAAATGAAATAATTGATATCTTTTATAATGGACTAACCGATGCTTCCAAGGACTACTTGGATAGTTATGCTGGTTGTGTTTTCAGGGAAAGAACAATGGACGAAGCTGAAATATTATTGAATAATATGTTGACTAATGAAAATAATTGGACTCTTCCCAAGCCAATTCCTGAAGTAATTGCTGAACCAATTGAGCCAACTCCTGGGCCTATTCCTAAACCCACTCTGAAGAAGAGAGGTGTTTTATTTCTCAGTCCTGAAGATATGCAAGAGGCAAAGAAATCAATGAAAGAAAAAGGTATTAAAGATGAAGATGTTAAGAATTTACCACCTATTGAAGAAATACATGTTCTTAATATACCGCCTGTTGAAGAACCATATTGTCTTGATAACCCGACACAGGTAGTAAAGGTAAATTCTCTCTATAGATATGATAAAGTTGAAATCCCCTATACTAAATTTCATAGCCCATGCTTAGATGAATTTGATGACTTTATGGCTAGACAAGAAAGTTTTAATGCTTATGTTGGTAGAGAGTTAAAGAATAATGCTTTCGAGATAGGACGCGTAGGAGATAATATAGCTAGAGTTAAAGATGAACTCAAACTCGTTAGCAAATATGCTTCTATGGTTGCTGAGGGAGTCCTGGAATAGGGGGTATCCGGACAGCCGGACAGTGTACAACGTACGGACTATTGAAGGGTGAAGATGCAAGACTCAAGACTTCGGCCTGTGTCCGGATGGGGCTTTCCTTGGCGTGGAAGGCAAGCTCGGCGATCCGGATATTATATTTCCTTCCTTGTAACCAACTCCATGTAAACCCTAGCCCTCCCCATTGTCTATATAAACCGGAGAGGTTGGTCCTTAGAAGGCGGATCACAATTACATTCATACCATCATAGGCTAGCTCCTAGGTTTAGCCTCTACGATCTCGTGGTAGATCTACTCTTGTACTACCTATATCATCAATATTAATCAAGCAGGAAGTAGGGTTTTACCTCCATCGAGAGGGCCCGAACCTGGGTAAACACCTGTGTCCCTTACTTCTTGTTACCATCAGCCTTGACACACAGATCGGGACCCCCTACCCGAGATCCGCCGGTTTTGACACCGTCATTGGTGCTTTCATTGAGAGTTCCTCTGTGACGTCGCCGTCAGGCTCGATGGCTCCTTCAATCGTCATTAACGATGTTGTCCAGGGTGAGACTTTCCTCCCCAGACTGATCTTCGTGTTCGGCGGCTTCGCGCTGCGGGCCAATTCGCTTGGCCACTTGGAGCAGATCGATAGCTATGCACCCGGCCATCAAATAAGGTTCGTAAACCTGAACTACACGGTGGATATCCGCGGAGACTTGATCTTCGACGGATTCGGGGCAGCGCCAGAAGCGTCGAACAGTCACGATGAGCACGGCTTAGACCTGCTGTCAGACCTGCACTACTGGAATCAGCTACTTTGCCATCTGCCAGCTCTTTGCCGTCAGCTAGCGGACGGGAAAGAAGCTCTCTGCCATCAGCTACCCTAAAGCAGACGGCAAAGAACTAGCTGATGGCAAAGAGAGCCTTTGTCATCAGCCTGCTCTTTGCCATCTGCTAGCTGACGGTAAAGAATCTTTGCCGTCCGCTAGCTGACGGCAAAGAGGGAGGGGGGCCTACTGAGGAGCTGGTTAAAAAATACTTAACGTCCCCCCGTTTTGCCGTCCGCCGCAGACGGCAAATATGAAGAAAAGAGGACGGCAAAGGAGGGCGGACGGCAAAGGCTGCCCTAACTAACCTAACTAACGGCCGAGCCCCCTCACCCCCGCCCGTTACTCATCTCTCTCCCTCGACCTCCGCCGCCCCCGCCCCCGCCGCCCGGTGCCGGCCCCGCCCTTGCCGCACCCGCCACCGCCCCCCGCC
>NC_041386.1:699847840-699884961 GCF_002162155.2 Triticum dicoccoides | reverse complement strand
AAAAGAATATGTAGAAGAAAAGAAGAAGAAGTGGAAAAAAGATGAAAAAGAAGAAAAGAAAAGAAGTAGAAAAAAAGATGAAAAAGAAGAAGAAGAAAAGAAGTAGAAGAAGTAGAAGAAGTAGAAGAAGAAGAATAGAAGAAAAGAAAAGAAGTAAAAGAAGTAGAAAAAAGATGAAAAAAGAAGAAGAAGAAGAAGAAGAAGAAGAAGAAGAAGAAAGGAAAGAAGAAGAAAGGAAAGAAGAAGAAGAAGAAGAAGGATAGAAGAAGAAGTAGAAAGGAAAGAATAAGAAAAAAGAAGAAGAAGAGAAGGAAAGAAGAAGAAGAGAAGGAAAGAAGAAGAAGGATAGAAGGAAACACCCGAACCACTGACCCCGACACCCCGACCCCGACACCACACCCCGACACCTGACCCCGACACCCTGACCTCGATACCCCGACCCCGACACCACAACCCGACACACAGACCACGACACCACACCCCGACACCCCGACCCCAACACGACACCCTAACCCCGAAACAGCACCCGGACACCGACATGACACCCCGACCCCCTAAACCTCCCGAAAAGGTGCTCTTTGGCCTTCCAGAGGCCGACGGGGTTATATTTGTGAATTATTAGTTAGGTCATATATTTTTCGATTTTGTTATGAAAAACATCATATATGATTGTGTTGATCGGGTAGATTTAAATGTGCAGTTGTTTCATCGCTGCAAGGTTTGGTGTTCGACGACCTCGCCATGCGTTTGACGAGCTCTGCCCCTTCATTCGTGGGTGAGCACAAATGACATGTCCTTCTCCCCCATTAATTATTTGCACAAATGACATGAAATTTGGTAGCTAGCTATATATGTGTCTTGAATCATCAGTATGCGTAACCAATATGTGTCTTCCATTCGAAAGCGTCATAGTTACAAATATGCATGCATTTGCATATTTATAACCTTGATTCTTTCGAATTGTCCAACGCTATCCATGGACAGCCCGAGTATGTGTAGATTGGGTTCGTTTTCCCATATGCTTTGCTCCGGATCCGACGCATAAATTTCGTCAGTGCCTCCCCTGTTGTTCTCCGGGTACACATCCTCTCTGTTTATTGCAGAGACGTGTATCAGGAGAACAGCGGGGAGGTGCTGCCGAAATTTTGCATCGGATCCGGAGCATAGCATATGGGAAAATGAACCCAATCTACACATACTCGGGTGGGATTAGGACCTATCATTACCTATTAGAGTGTAGGTTGCATGGACGTAATAAAATTGACAAAGTAGATCAACTGATGAATATATACATGGTGAATTATATATATAATTGTTGTGTGTCCAGTAGCTCTGAAAGTCAAGATGAGTGATCGTGCGTGGATGTATACCGGTCACACTGGTCAGAACAAATGGAGCGCTGAATGGTTCACAAAAACCAAGGGGTTTGTGCAAGCCGCATTTGCAAATGGCTAGAGGAAAACTTGGTGCCCTGTTTCCGATGCGGCAATTGGGAAAAGAGGATAGAGGCTGAAATGGGTAAACACCTGTAGAAGAATGGTTTTACGCCCGATTATCAGAGGTAGAGTTGTAAAAAACTCTGCACCACCTGCGTTGACAGGACAACAGACCCAGGATCAGTTAAACGCTCTCGAGCCAGATCCAGAGTGTCCAGGGTACTTCAAGGGGTATAATTCTAAGCACGCCTGGACTCACAAAACATGCTTATGGGATCTGCCTTACTTCAAAGACCTCCTTTGCCCACACGACATCGACGTGATGCACACTGAGAAGAATATCGCCGAGGCACTTTTTGGTACATTGTTCGGCATAGATGGGAAGTCAAAGGATAAAACTAAGGCTAGAGTCGATCTGGAGGCGCTATGTGATAGGCCGTTACAAAACATGAAAGAACCGAAAGGAAAGCAGAACTGGACGAAGCCAAAGGCATGGTTCAATCTTGGAAGGCCAGCTATGAGGGAAATTATTTTGTGGGTGAAAATGCAGTTGATGTTCCCCGATGGTATGCAGCGAATCTAAAGAGGGGAGCGAGTCTTGATAAATTGAAGATATTTGGTCTCAAGAGTCATGATTGGCACATATGGATTGAGCGGGTAATGCCGGTGATGTTGCGTGGCTTCATCCCTGAGGATGAATGGCTAGTACTGGCAGAACTCAGCTATTTCTTCCGTGTTCTTTGTGCGAAAGAACTATCGCCTGGCGTGCTAGAAGAAATGGAAGAGTTGGCGCCAGAGTTGATCTGCAAGTTAGAGAAGATCTTTCCACCGGGCTTCTTTAATCCAATGCAGCATTTGATTTTGCATCTCCCGACAGAGGCAAGATTGGGGGGGCCCGTGCAAAATCGTTGGTGCTACCCAACTGAGAGGATGCAGAAGACGCTTCGAGAAAAATGTAAAAATAAACGTAGAATTGAAGCGTCTATGGCTGAGGCATTCATCACTGAGGAGGCGGCAAACTTCATGACAGCACACTACGAAACCAAAAATCGTCATTTGCATAATCCGAAGCCTCGGTACAATGCTGACGAGCCTAAAAAGGGTGGATCCAACCTCGGCCTATTCAAAGGCAATCTCGCACCAGCCAGTGTTTTAAATCCAGTATCTTTGGATAACAAAGAATGGCGGACCATTTCGTTGTATATCTTCACCAACCTGATAGAAGTGCGGCCGTACATCGAGTAAGTTCTCGGTACATTGTTTCGCAACTTCTATTTCCTTTGAACTACTCTTATTCCTGGATATTTCATACAGTCGATACGTTGCCCTATTCTCGTATGGAGCGGTGATCCAAAAGGATTCCGTCGAAGAGTATGAGCTTCTTGCAAAGCAAGGAGGTGGCTATCCCGGTTTCATCTCTTGGTTCAAACAAACGGTAAATTCTATTAGACAATTTCATTTCATTCGCTAATTTGTGCGTAATGCAACAATCCTTTCATATTAAACTTGTAGGCTAATTCAGAGTCTAGTCGTAGTCTTCAAATGTTATTGGTTTCGGCCGAAGGAGACTAGAAGGACTCATGAACATATAGGGCTAGTTGAAATCAACCAAAGCACCCATTTAGATGTTCCTGATGTCTATATTATGGCTCAACAGGCGACCCAAGTATTCTATCTACCCTGGGCGTGCCAAACTAATCCAAATCTGAAAGGTTGGGATGTCGTTTATGAAGTGCCGCCACGTGCTAGACTATCTCCCCCAAAGGAAGAGGATTATGAACCTCACATTAACCCAGACACATATGAAGGGGAATTCTTCCAAGAGACACGTCTTTCCAAAAAGCGTTTCAAGAACCGGTATACTTCACCCCAAAACATTGAAGTAGACAGCGATAGTGAATCCCACATCACCCCAGAGGAGGAACAAGAAGAGCCGGAACAAGAAGAGGTTACTGCTGCGGAAGACCTCTCAATGCTTGACCGATTACGTAAAGGTGGCCTTCCACATGTTGATGCCACTGAACCCTATGAGCCCGTCATTGATTGTAGTGATGATGATGATTATGCATTTATTGATGATACTGATCGAGATTATTAGTTGTGTCAGGTATTCAATTTTTTTATGTTGTACTTGATGATGATACACTTAAGTGATATACATATTATTATACATGTCGGTATTTTTTTTATGTTGTACTAATTTCGTTTACTCTTTGTCATGGCAGGTGTTGAAAGATGGAAGGGGAGCCGACTGAGGCCAAGGACAAACGTGCCCAAATTGAAGGTGTGCCACACCATCAAGGTAGCTCCAGCTTATATCAGTTCGGGCGGAATTGGGTAATGTGGTTTGCTTCATGATTAATGCAATTCATTCATCATGCTAGCTTGAGCCCTTTAATTACTAATTTACTTTGTTTCTCTCTTTCAGGCATGCTACAATAAGACGGATAAGGTGCCAGAGGGGTACGACCTGTATGCCATGGCCCACACTGCCTCTTACAAGCAAGTCAAGGGGAAGGCGAGGAAAGGGGAGGAGTTTAACCCGAGCCAGATCCCCTGCAATCCAGAGCAGGTGATGAGGTCCCATGGCTCCATAGCCATTGATCCAGAGATTGCTCCTGAGACCACGGTGAGTTTAATTTGAATGGAAGTTACTTGCTAGTCTTAACATTTGAGTGTCATCATGCTAACGAAACATTGGAAATGATCTTTGGTGCAGCGTAACTCCACACAAGCATCACATGATCCTTCTCCAGCTACTGGCATGAGCCAGCCCGCTCCCACACCTCCATGATCAAGGTAAGTTTCTCTAGTTTTTTGCTTAACAAATGCATAAAGACCTAGACTTACCTTTATTTCATCCAATATGCTTACCTTAATGACCTAGAGTTAGCTTCTTTTCCTGCAAAATGACCTAATAAGCTTACCGACCTCCAAAACCAGCCATTTTACCTAAGTTAGCTCTAAAACGATCTATACTTAGCTTTGTTTCCTCCAAAATGACCTAAGTTAGTTATAATATGCTTAGTTAACTAGGTTTGCTCAATAATGACATGTACTTACCTTACTTATGTAAAAAACGGCATAATTAGCTTAGTTAGCTCATAAACGATCCAGTTTACCTACATTAGCTCTAAAATGATGCATTTTACCTAAGTTAGCTCATAAACAATCCATTTCACCTAAGTTACCTCACAAACGATGGCATGCTTCTTCTTCTAGTCTTCTTCTTCTAGTCACCTTTTCCTAACTTTCTTATTTGCCATTTTGCAGATTCCATTCACTTCTCGGAAGCTAGCTTGCTATGGCGTGCTTGTTTTTTTATTTCATTCTCTTCTAGTATTCTTCTAATGGTTGCAACTTATGTGTATGCTACGATGGAACTTGTTATCTTGATGAAACTTTGCATTGTAATATGTATGTGCAACCTCCTAATGGTTGCAACTTATGTGTATGTGCAACTTGCTATGTATGAGTGGATGGAACTATATATGTATGTACGATGAAACTTATGTGCTGTTAAATAGCCCTGTGAAATATATCTATATATGTCATATATATTTGCTGTGAAAACTGTTGGATTTAAAAAAACAGGAAAAAAGAGACAATATGCAGGCTCTTTGCCGTCTGCCACCGATGGCAAAGGGCTCTTTGCCATCAGCAGCGGACGGCAAAGAGGCCACGTGGCAGGCAACTGTGCTTCCTGGGAGGCTAACCTATTTGGTCAGTTTGCCAACAGTGGCTGATGGCAAAGAGGAAAAACACTTTGCCTACAGCGGCGGATGGCAAAGAGGGAAAAAAACTTTGCCTACAGCGGCGGACGGCAAAGTCTTGCCGTTAACCACCTGACGGAGTAACAGCGCAAATATTGCCGTCAGCATTCTTTGCCGTCGGCAGCTGATGGCAAAGGACCCTTTGCCGTCGGCAGCTGATGGCAAAGGACCCTTTGCCGTCAGCCCCCCGAAGCGGACGGCAATGTAGCTCTTTGCCGTCCCTTACATTGCCGTCCACTTTTGCTGTCCGCGGCCGACGGCAAAGACCTTTGCCGTCCGCCATCCATGCCTTTGCCATCCGCCGTGGCAGATGGCAAAGTAGCAGATTCCTGTAGTGTATCCACTATGTTCTGAGATTGATGTTGCTATGACTTTGCTATGCTTAATGCTTGTCACTAGGGCCCGAGTGCCATGATTTCAGATCTTAACCTATTATGTTTTCATGAATATATGTGTGTTCTTGATCCTATCTTGCAAGTCTATAATCACCTATTATGTGTTATGATCCGATAACCCCGAAGTGACAATAATTGGGATACTTCTCGGTGATGACCGTAGTTTTAGGAGTCCATGTATTCACTATGTGCTAATGCTTTGTTCCGGTTCTGTATTAAAAGGAGGCCTTAATATCCCTTAGTTTCCGCTAGGACCCCGCTGCCTCGGGAGGGTAGGACAAAAGATGTCATGCAAGTTCTTTTCCATAAGCACGTATGACTATTTACGGAATACATGCCTACATTACATTGATGAATTGGAGCTAGTTCTATATCACCCTATGTTATAGCTATTACATGAGAAATCGCATCCGGCATAATTATCCATCACTGATCCATTGCCTACGAGCTTTTCACATATTGTTCTTTGCTTATTTACTTTTCCGTTGCTACTCTTACAACTACTACAAAAACCCAAAAACAATTATCTTTACTTTTGCTACCGTTACCTTTATTATCATACTACTTTGCTACTAAATACTTTGCTGCAGATACTAAGTTATCCAGGTGTGGTTGAATTGACAACTCAACTGCTAATACTCAAGAATATTCTTTGGCTCCCCTTGTGTCGAATCAATAAATTTGGGTTGAATACTTTACCGTCGAAAGCTGTTGCGATCCCCTACACTTGTGGGTTATCAAGACTAATTTCTGGTGCCGTTGCCGGGGAACATAGCTCTATTCTCTGAGTCACTTGGGATTTATATCTGTTGATCACTATGAAGAACTTGAAAGACGACCGAACTACTATTTTGCCCTCAACTACGAGGGGAGGTAAGGAACTGCCATCTAGCTCTGCACTAGATTCTCCTTCCGTTATTAGTAGGCTTGCGACACCTAAACCTGCTACTGCTATGAATTCTGATATGTCGCATGTTATTGATGATGCCACTTCTGCTATGCATGATGAAACTACTTCTATGCGTGATACTACTTTTCCATTAGGTGAATTTCTTGATGAACAACTTGCTAGAGTTAGGGGGAATGAAATTACTGAAGAAACTATTATTGATGATAGTGGTGATGAAGGTTCTCCCAATGATTATGTATTGCGTGTTGTTCCTAAGGGTTATGTTATGAATGAAGAAGCTGCTAGGGAAATCTTTGCTTGCAATGATAGATATGATCTTAAGAAATTATTAGCTAAATGGAAGCAGCAGTCTCTTAATGCTAGAATGAAACCTGACCCTGCTTTTGCTACTTCACCTATCTATGTTACTAATAAGGATTATGAATTCTCTGTTGATCCTGAAATTATTACTTTAGTTGAATCTGATCCTTTTTATGGCCTTGAATCTGAAACCGTTGTGGCACATCTTACCAAGTTGAATGATATAGCCACCCTGTTTACTAATGATGAGAAGTCTCGCTATTTTTATATCCTTAAGATATTCCCGTTCTCATTAAAGGGTGATGCTAAGACTTGGTATAATTCTCTTGCTCCTGGTTGTGTGCGTAGTCCCCAGGATATGATTTATTACTTCTCTGCTAAATATTTCCGTGCTCATAAGAAACAAGCTACCTTGCGGGAAATATATAACTTTGTGCAAATCAAAGAAGAGAGTCTCCCACAAGCTTGGGGGAGGCTTCTCCGGTTACTTAATGCTTTGCCTGATCATCCTCTTAAGAAAAATGAAATACTTGATATCTTTTATAATGGACTAACCGATGCTTCCAAGGACTACTTGGATAGTTGTGCTGGTTGTGTTTTCAGGGAAAGAACAGTCGACGAAGCTGAAATATTATTGAATAATATGTTGACTAATGAAAATAATTGGACTCTTCCCGAGCCAATTCCTGAAGTAATTGCTGAACCAATTGAACCAACTCCTGGGCCTATTCCTAAACCCACTCCGAAGAAGAGAGGTGTTTTATTTCTCAGTCCTGAAGATATGCAAGAGGCAAAGAAATCAATGAAAGAAAAAGGTATTAAAGCTGAAGATGTTAAGAATTTACCACCTATTGAAGAAATACATGGTCTTAATATACCGCCTGCTGAAGAACTATATTGTCTTGAGAACCCGACATAGGTAGTAAAGGTAAATTCTCTCTATAGATATGCTAAAGTTGAAATCCCCTATACTAAATTTCATAGCCCATGCTTAGATGAATTTGATGACTTTATGGCTAGACAAGAAAGTTTTAATACTTATGTTGGTAGAGAGTTAAAGAATAATGCTTTCGAGATAGGACGCCTAGGAGATAATATAGCTAGAGTTAAAGATGAACTCAAACTCGTTAGCAAATATGCTTCTATGGTTGCTGAGGGAGTCCTGGAATAGGGGGTATCCGGACAGCCGGACAGTGTACAACGTACGGACTATTGAAGCGTGAAGATGCAAGACTCAAGACTTCGGCCTGTGTCCGGATGGGGCTTTCCTTGGCGTGGAAGGCAAGCTCGGCGATCCGGATATTATATTTCCTTCCTTGTAACCAACTCCATGTAAACCCTAGCCCTCTCCATTGTCTATATAAACCGGAGATGTTGGTCCTTAGAAGGCCGATCACAATTACATTCATACCATCATAGGCTAGCTCCTAGGTTTAGCCTCTACGATCTTGTGGTAGATCTACTCTTGTACTACCTATATCATCAATATTAATCAAGCAGGAAGTAGGGTTTTACCTCCATCGAGAGGGCCCGAACCTGGGTAAACACCTGTGTCCCTTACTTCTTGTTACCATCAGCCTTGACGCACAGATCGGGACCCCCTACCCGAGATCCGCCGGTTTTGAACAGACATAAGAGATGGAACAACGGCGACAGCATGGAAGACACGGCAGTCAACGCCGGATTCAGCGGACCTAAATCCGGACAACGGAAAAAGGCATTCAAAAGAAATAATTAGGGACCGTCCAGTCTGGACCGCATACTAGAGCGCTCGTGCCAAATTCATGGCACACTACACAAACCAGCCAACCACACCAATAGAGACTGCTGGGTGTTCAAACAGGCTGGCAAGATAAACGCCGAAAACAAGGACAAGGGGCTGCACAGCGACGATGACGATGAGCCCCAGCGTCCGAATACGGGGGGCAGAAGAAATCCCCCCCCCCCCAGGTGAAAACGGTCAATATGATCTACGCCACCCACATCCCCAAGCGGGAATGGAAGCGGGCACTACGGGACGTCTATGCGATGGAGCTAGTCGCCCCCAAGTTCAACCCATGGTCAGCTTGTCCGATCACCTTTCACCGTAGGGATCACCCTACCAGCATCCGTCACGGCGGCTCAGCCGCATTGGTCTTAGACCCAATCATCGACGGATTCCACCTCACGCGTGTCCTTATGGACGGCGGCAGCAGCCTGAACCTGCTTTATCAGGACACAGTGCGCAAGATGGGCATTGACCCTTCAAGGATCAAGCCCACCAAAACCACCTTTAAAGGTGTTATTCCTGGAGTAGAGGCCCGCTGCACGGGTTCTATAACATTGGAAGTGGTCTTCGGATCCCCAGACAACTTCAGGAGCGAAGAGCTAATCTTTGACATCGTCCCTTTCCGCAGTGGCTACCACGCACTGCTCGGGCGAACCGCATTCGCAAGATTCAATGCGGTGCCACACTATGCATATCTCAAGCTCAAGATGCCGGGACCACTCGGGGTCATCACTATCAACGGAAATATGGACCGCTCCCTTCGAACAGAAGAGCATCTAGCAGCCCTCGCGGCAGAAGTACAATGCGCCTCCTCCGATAAACCACTCCGGCGACAACTTCGAGCACTGTCAAACAAGTGCGGAGCACCCCGCAATAGGATCAACGCGAATGTCAAGATCGCGATTAGCAGTCCGGCCTCCGCTCAAGCCCCTCCAAAGCAGCATTCGTGCCACGCGTACACAATTACGCACTCGAGATACCTTGGGCATAGGCGGAGGCGCATCAACGACCCAGTCGATAATGCGGGTAACCGCTAAATACCTTCATACTTTTTCCTTTTACCTTTCAGGACACCGCGTTAGTCAAGCATCCTCAGAAGAGCCGAATTGCCGGACTCATATGAAAGAGACACCCAAGGAGGCAACAGACGTTGTGCACAGAAGGAAATTCCCAGGTGGAATCTATTTACGATCATTATACCTGCTTCATCTATCTGCACACGGTTTGCCCCTGGATAGGACATGTCAAATAGTCCTATTTTTATCTCTGCCTAACGCATCCATTGTAAACATACGCTTAAACGTATTTTTCGTCAAATGGAGATTATATATAGCGTCAGCTTATTATCCTTATTTGAGTATTTTTCTCTTATAAATGTTTATTTGGTATTGCATCCGTACACCTTGGTACGGCCAGTTTGCCAGGGGCTTCTTACGACACCCCTAATATGGCAACTAAAAATCCGAACACTTTCAATAGTGCGGCACCCCGAACTTATAGCACTATATGCATCAGCTCCGAATCATGTATTGGGTCTACAGTTGGGATAGCCCGGCTCCCTTGTTTTGGTGTCTTACGTTCCGCTATATCGGCTAAGGTAGCGCAGGGAGAACTACTGCGATTGTGTCCCGGTTCTTTCGGACGAGCACCTCAGTAGAGAAAGCCGAAAACTGACCGGCATGATGTGGCGAGAGCTGGTCGCTGTTCAAGAGGTACTAAAATCCTTAAAGATTTTCCGCTTTAGGCGATAAATCGGCTTCATCCGATCAAGGCGTATATAGCGCCCCAATTCGGTCTTACGGATTCTAGGGGCTTCGCCGAAATTTAAAATTGTAGACTTCTATGGCTAAGTGAAAGTTATAAAGCCGCATAGTCCGATTGCCTCATTCGCTGCGCTGTACACCTCCTTAAGGGACCAAACATTTGGATAAAGAGTGTCCGGGTTTTCCACGAACACCCCAGTGCTAGTCGCGTGGGGGCGGCAGCCGACGACTGGCCTACTTTCAGGATTTTATAAACAGCCGCACAGAAGGTAATATTTTAAATAACGAAAGTGCTACATAGCGCAAGTAACTTTGTCCTTAAAATACAACCATGATAGAAGCGAATTCATTCAAAAATGGTGTCTTTGGTACATTCGTCAGCCACGAGGCGAGCACCCTTCATAATGCCATCATAGTACAGCTCGGGATGGCGATGCGCCTTGCCCTCCGGCGGTCCGTCCTTGACCAGCTTCTTCGCATCCATCTTGCCCCAATGCACTTTGACGCGAGCAAGGGCCCGGTGGGCACCCTCGATGCACACGGATCGCTTGATCACCTCAAGCCACGGGTAGGCATCCATCATCCGCTTGATCAGGCCGAAGTAGCTACTGGGCATGAGCTCACCAGGACACATCCAGACTATGAACCCCTTCATAGCCATTTCGGTCGCCCTGTGGAGTTCGACCAACTCCTTCAGTTGGTCACTCAGAGGCATTGGGTGTTCGGCCCCAGCATACTGGCACCAGAACAGCTTCTCTGTTGAGTTCCCCTCCTAGGCACGATAGAACTCCGCAGCGTCTGATACGCTGCATGGCAGATCTGCGAATGCCCCTGGAGAGCTCCGAATTCGATTAAGTAAAAGAAACGCCTCCTCCACATGTTTGCTTTGCATAAAGAACTTCTTACCCGCTGCTATCTTCTTGGCCTCCTGGATCTCCTGTTGTGCTTTCTCGGCTTCAGCCTTGGCGTCTTTTAAGCTCATAAGGGCCTTCGCAAGCTCGGCCTCTTTTGCCTTCAGATCATACTCCACGGACTCGCATTTCTTGCCGAGGTCCTGGAGCTCCTGCTGTACCTCACCTACCATAGCACTTTGATTTTCGCGCTCCTTACACTCCGAGGCCGCCTTGTCTTCGGCCTCGGACAGCGCCTTCTTCAGGGCCGCCACTTTGGCGGGGGCCCCTGTTACACAGTCACGACACTTAGTTGTTAGACCCACCAATTCTGCCTATCCTCAAATACATAAGAACGGGAATTACTTACCCTTATTCTCTTCGAGCTGCCTCTTCATGAGGTCGAGCTCTCCCTGTGCCTGCTCCAGGTCCCGCTTCAGATCGGCAACCTCGACAGTACGGGCAGCAGCAGCAAGCGGCACAACCTGCTTATTCAAAATAATACTTATGATTAGACTCCTGTGGATTTTAATTGACCCTCTGCTCGGCTTTTCTTTCCGAACGCTAAACAGAGTATCAGGGGCTACTACCTATTGGGTGGTAATTTTGCACATATTTATTACTTACCTCGAAGCCTGCTAGGAGGCTGGTGCAAGCTTCGGTTAGTCCGCTCTTGGCGGACGAAACCTTCCGAATCACCATACTCATAAGCGTACGGTGCCCTTCGTCCAGGGAAGCGCCGCAAAGTGCTTCCAGCGGACCGTCCAGCGCTTCATGCGCAATGGAAGTCCGCGACACAGACGGCTCGCCCTCCTTAGCGAGGGGTCGCCTGCCTGAGTCCGGAACAATCGAAGGTTCCGGAATTGTGTTCGGCTGAGAGCCCGGCTGGCCGTGGCTCTCGTCGACACGATCCGCGGGGATCTTGAACCCCGCGTGTCCGACGTCTGGGATCCCGCCTCGGGGCGTCTCCAGAGTCACCTCCCCCCCGCTCTAGGAGCCTTTGGGACAACACCTCTGTGTCGTCCGCGGGTTGAGGAGTAGTGGCCATCGGAAGTGAATTCATCTCCGAATTGCTCAGGGACCCGGAGGAGGATACCTCGGGGTGATCCCTGGCCGTATTGCACATACGTTTGGCATTATAAATACAAAAACTGTGAAGTGAAGTCATGATAGAATGCAAACACTTACGATCACGCTAGGGGCTTCCCCCTGGGCAGCCACCCCTCCTCGCTGAGAGCGGCCATGGCGGAGTAGTCTGGAAGGGGTCCCTTCCCCTTGGACGCCCCAGCCTTCCCTCTTGGGGCGGCTTTTCTTCTCTTCTCCCCCCCCCCCCCCGGTGGGGGAAGGTAGGATCTCTTCCTGATTCCTCCCGCCTCCACGGGAGGAATCCGACTCGTCGTCATCGGACGACAGGGGAATGACGGCCCTGCGCCGAGGACCTTTCCCGGCCCCCGGGTCTGCCTCCCCGGACCCCTCATCCTTTCTGAATGGGGCGTCTTCTTCTTCTTCCTCCTCCCCTTCGTGGGAGGAGTCCGCCTCGTCGTCTTCGGACGAGGCTTCCGGCACAACCTTACGCTAGAGACCCTTTCGGATCCCCGGGGCCTTCTTCTCGGCCTTCTTCTCCGGCACCTTGTACGGCGTCGGGACCAGCATCTCCGTCAAGAGAACATCTGCTGGGTCTTCTAGCAGTGGAGCCGGGCAGTAAACCTGCTCCGCTGTCTCCACGTAATCCTGAAATAAATATACACAACTACTTAAGGCACTCCCGTGAATATATCGGGAAGAACTAGGTCTGGTGTCGGTCTAAGAACTCACCGGCCTAGGAGCCTGCGTGGCGTGAAGCCCGCGGTCCTCGGACGTCGGAGGAGGCACTTCGGAGGCTTTGAACAGCTCCTTCCATGCGCCTTTGTGCGTCATGTCGTAGAGCCTCTGGAGCATCCGGTGCTCGGTGGGGACGAATTCCCACAGATTGACTGCCCGCCTCTGGCAGGGCAGGATTCGGCGAACGAGCATGACCTGGATCACATCGACAAGCTTGATGCTCTTGTCCTTCATGCTTTTGACGCATGTCTGGAGTCCGGCCAGCTCCGCGGAATCGCCCCAGGACAGGCCCTTCCTCTCCCAAGAGGTGAGCCGCATAGGGGCTCCGGATCGGAACTCGGGGGCCGCCGCCCAGTTGGCGTCGTGCGGCTCGGTGATGTAGAACCACCCCGATTGCCATCCTTTTACGATCTCCACAAAGGAGCCGTCGAGCCATGTGACGTTGGGCATTCTGCCCACCATGACCCCTCCGCACTCCGCCTGTTGGCCTCTTACCACCTTCGGCTTCATGCAGAAAGTTTGCAGCCATAGGCCGAAGTAAGGCCAGATGCGGAGGAAAGCCTCGCACACGACGATGAACGCTGAGATGTTGAGGACAAAATTCGGGGCTAGATCATGGAAATCTAGCCCATAATAGAACATAAGCCCGCGGACGAAGGGATGGAGTGGAAATCCCAGTCCACGGACAAAGTGGGCGACGAATACGACCCTCTTGTGGGGTCCTGGGGTCGAAATGACCTGCCCGGCGTCTGGTAGACGATGCGCTATGTCCGCGGCCAAGTATCCGTCTGCCTGAAGATTGGTGATGTGCTTCTCCTTGACGGTGGAAGCCACCCACTTGCCTCCTACTCCGGACATGTTTAGCTGTGCGGGGAAGACTTGGGCTTGGGCGCTGGAGCTCGAGGGGGCAAGAGTGGGCAAAGGAGGAAGAAGGCGTGGGTGAAAATGGGGGAATCTTATCCCTTTATAGAGGCGCCGGAAGCGGTGCGCCTCCCCACTTGCCCGTTGGGAATCGCTTGTTTCCCAAGAGCCACGGTTAATGGCGTGGTGTGATTACCCATGCCCGTATTGATGAGAATCTTGTAATAAGGGGACACGATCTCTGCTTTGACAAGACGTGTTACAGAAACCGCCTCGTGATATGCGTTGTAGCTGGTTGTGTGGAAACGGTTCAAATAATGGATCCGATCATAATAACGTGTCATGTCGTCAGGAAAAGTTGTTAGCAGATTGCATTTGTGAAATGTCATTCTCTCTACGGTGGTATGCGAAGATCATTTTTCAGATCCGGACACGATTTGAGTGTCCGATAATTACTTTGGAGTATTCGAAGGAGGAACCCGCCTGCCAATGTCGAAGACAATACTGCGCCGGACTCATCATCATTGAAGCCTGGTTCAGGGGCTACTGAGGGAGTCCTGGAATAGGGGGTATCCGGACAGCCGGACTGTGTACAACGTCCGGACTATTGAAGCGTGAAGATGCAAGACTCAAGACTTCGGCTCGTGTCCGGATGGGGCTTTCCTTGGCGTGGAAGGCAAGCTCGGCGATCCGGATATTATATTTCCTTCCTTGTAACCGACTCCATGTAAACCCTAGCCCTCTCCGGTGTCTATATAAACTGGAGAGGTTGGTCCTAGAAGGCCGATCAGAATTACATTCATACCATCATAGGCTAGCTCCTAGGGTTTAGCCGCTACGATCTCGTGGCAAATCTACTCTTGTACTACCTATATCATCAATATTAATCAAGCAGGAAGTAGGGTTTTACCTCCATCGAGAGGGCCCGAACCTGGGTAAACACCTGTGTCCCTTACTTCTTGTTACCATCAGCCTTGACGCACAGATCGGGACCCCCTACCCGAGATCCGCCGGTTTTGACACTGACAGTTGCTACTCAAGCTGAGCAAGTACTTAAAGCTCAAAATGATTTGCTTGAAGAATTAAATAATAAAAATGACTTTTTTGTTAGAGTGGCTACTAGAACTGGTAGAATGACTCAGGAACCTTTGTATCCTGAAGTCCACCCTAAGAGAATCGAGCAAGATTCTCAGAGAAATAATTTAGAGGCATCTAGTTCTTCTAAAAAGAAGGAAAAGAAAAATGATAGAACTTTGCATGCTTCTAGTGAACCTGCTGTAGACACACCTGAGAATCCCAATGATATTTCTATTTCTGATGTTGAAACACAATCAGGTGATGAACATGAACCTAGTGATAATGTTAATGATAATGTTCATGTTGATGCTCAACCTAGCAAAAACAATGATGTAGAGATTGAACCTGTTGTTGATATTGATAACCCACAATCAAAGAATCAATGTTATGATAAGAGAGATTTTGTTGCTAGGAAGCATGGTAGAGAAAGAGAACCATGGGTTCAGAAACCCATGCCCTTTCCTCCTAAACCATCCAAGTCAAAGGATGATGAGGATTTTAAGCGCTTTGCTGAAATGATTAGACCTATTTTCTTACGTATGCGCTTGACTGATATGCTGAAAGTAAATCCTTATGCTAAGTATATGAAGGATATCATTACAAACAAAAGAAAGATACTGGAAGCTGAAATTTCCACCATGCTTGCTAATTACACTTTTAAGGGTGGAATACCAAAGAAACTTGGAGATCCCGGGGTACCAACTATACCATAATCCATTAAAAGAAATTACGTTAGAACTGCTTTATGTGATCTTGGAGCCGGTGTTAGTGTTATGCCTCTCTCTTTATATCGTAGACTTGAATTGAATAAGTTGACACCTACTGAAGTATCTTTGCAAATGGCTGATAAATCAACTGCTATACCTGTCGGTATTTGTGAGGATGTGCATGTTGTGGTTGCAAATGTCACTATCTTAACGGACTCTGTTATTCTTGATATTCCCGAGGACGATAGTATGTCTATTATTCTTGGTAGACCTTTTCTTAATACTGCAGGGGCTGTTATTGGTTGCAACAAAGGCAATGTCACTTTTCATGTTAATGGTAATGAGCATACGGTACACTTTCCGAGGAAACAATCTCAAGTTCATAGCATCAATCTATTGGAAAAGTTCCAACTATTATTATTGGAGGTTTTGAATTTCCTCTTCCTACTGTCAAGAAAAAGTATGATATTCTTATTTTTGGGGATTTTCATATCCCCGTGGAGGTAACTTAGTGTTATTCGAAATTTCTCCGGTTCCGTATTATTCGGAATGAGTTTGTTAACAAGACTTGATCAACCTTGTTAGTGGATTCATTTTGATGATCACGAGATGGATGAAACTAGAAGGCACGACCTTTTGTACCCTCTTTTTACTTTCTGTTTTTTTAGAATCAATAAAGCAAAAATAGTATTATCCGTCTGCTTTCTGAATTATCCGTGCAACAAAAAATAGTCCGAAAATAAAAGTGCTTCAAATGCCCTGCAAATTTAGTATGATTTTTTCTGGAATATTTAAGGATTTTAGGCACTGAAAACACTACAGGAGGGGCAAGCACCAGGCCACGAGAGTGGAGGGCGCGCCCCCTGTCTCGTGGGCCCCTGGTGGCCCCCCTCCACTTATGCCAGCACCCACACACTTCATCTTCTACCCAAAAAAATCCCCATCCAGCTCAAGCACAAGTTCTAGCTCATTTTGCTGCGATTTTCGATCTCCTTGCTCAAAGCTCCATTTACAAAACTGCTTCGGGAGATTGTTGCTTGGTATGTGACTCCTCCATTGGTCCAATTAGTTTTTGTTCTAGTGTTTTATTCATTGCAAATTTTTGCTGCATAGTTGACCATGTTCTTGAGCTTGCATGTTAAATTTTTGAGGTCCCAAGCAATTCCAATGCATGATATAGGCTCTAGGCACTTGTAGGAGTAGTTGCTATCAATCTTGTTTAGTTTTATTCACTTTTATTTTGAAGTCACTAAATTTCAGAAAATTTTCAAAAAAAGAATTATGCTTAGAAGAATGTACCAAGGTGGTTCCTCGGCAAAGAAAGGGCCAAGGATTGCTATACGTGAGCAAGATGTTGAATTGCCGAGGGACACGGATGTACGAGCTTGTGAGTGGCCATCCGATGATTTTATGGTCGAAGCAGGCTTCAAGGAGGAATTTGACGCGTATGTGCGTAATGCCGAGCTGGAGGACTTCTTACAAGATAAGTGTCCTCAGTACTATCAATTGACTGATTCCTTTGTGCGGAGGTTCCAATATATCTGTGCGCGTAATTCTCCTAGTGTCATGTTTGATATTTATGATACATCTTATACCATGGATTTAGAGGATTTCACAACTGCTTGCAAACTCCCGCATTGGGGTAATATTAATGATCCTCGCAAATCTGAATTTAGAGATTTTCTTGCTAGTATTACTGTGGGAGAATCTAGGGACATAGCACAAGCTACCATTGGGAGCATTCATTTTCCTGCTCTACATTATTTTGCTCTCTTTATTGGTAGATGCATTAACGGTAAGGACGAAGCATGTCACATGTGTGTCCCTGATCTTTGTGTCCTCAAGAGTACTGTGTCAGGTTATAAAGGTTATAACTTGGGGGCAATAGTTGCACGTAGGTTGCAGAATAATAGTAGAAAGGGGGATTTATTTGGAGGAATTTATGCAACCCGTGTGGCTAATTTCCTTAATATAGCCCCACGGGAGGGGGATATGATTTTACCTCCTGTTTATTTGGATAAAGAAGCTATGTTCAATCATCATTTTCTTGAGAGGAATGAACAATTCCTCCATTATCGACTAATCTATGACAGACGCAACATTGTCCCTGTTACTCTTCCTGCTCCCTACCTTTTTGATTATCAGGCAAAAGGAAGATATGTTGTCACCAGGGAGGAAGCAGCTGAACACGAGAGGAGAGCGGAGGCAGCTCGCCAACACGCTGCAGCTCAGGAGGCGGTTGCCGCTGCATCTCAGTACAACCCCAGTTTCACTTATGGATATCAGCCAGGCAGTCCTTGGTACTAGACCAACTTAGGCCAAAAGCCTAAGATTGGGGGAGTACGTATTTCTCACCGACTTTACATTCGTGTTCACACACTAGTCGTCGGTGCTCATACTCTTTTATTGTATTATCCATGTTAGTTTAAATTTCTTTTTCTAGTTTTCTTCTTGTGTGTTTGATAAACCTTAAGAAAAACCAAAAAAATTAGTTAGTTTAATTTCCATGCTTGTAGTAGAAATTAAAATGAAAACCCAAAAAGATTTCTTCTTATTCTTCTTACTTGTTGGGAGCTTTCCCGTGTAAATAGTTTTATTTTCTTTTCTTTCCTTTGGGGGTCGAGAAGACTATATTGAAAATACTTAGTGGCTCTCACATGCATGATTGTTTATTTAACTTAGAGCCCATATTACCCTGTCTTCTCTCTTGAGTTGAATGCTTGCAGATTCCAGCTTAGTCCAATGCACGTGCACTCTTATTATTATACACATCGTTTGGTCGTGCGAGTGAAAGGCAATAATGACGATATATGATGGACTTATTGGGATGAGAAAAGCTGGTATGAACTCGACCTCTCTTGTTTTTGTAAATATGATGAGTTCATCGTTTCTAAGTCAGCTATTATGAATTAAACATATTTGCAATGACATTTAGAGATTATAGTTGCTTGTGTCATGCTTGATTAGCAATGAGTTATAATGGTTTACCTTGCGTGCCAACATGCTATTAGAATGATTATGATGTGATATGGTGGGATGTTATCCTCCTTTGAATGAATTGAGTGACTCAACTTGGCACGTGTTCACGCATGTAGTTGAATCAAATCAACATAGCCTTCACGATATTTATGTTCATGGTGAATTATATCCAACTCATGCTTGTACTTGGTGTAAATTAATTTTAATTTATGTTTACGACTATTGTCGCTCTCTCAGTTGGTCGCCTCCCAGTCTTTTGCTAGCCTTCACCTGTACTAAGCGGGAATACTGCTTGTGCATCCAAACTCCTTAAACCCCAAAGTTGTTCCATATGAGTCCACTATACCTTCCTATATGCGGTATTTACCTGCCGTTCTAAGTAAATTTGTATGTGCCAAACTCTAAACCTTCAAATGAAATTCTATTTTGTATGATCGAGCAGCTCATGTTACAACTAGGGCTGCCTATATCTTTCATGCTAGGTGGGTTATTCTCACAAGGAGTGGACTCCGCTCCTCATTCACGAGAAAGGGCCGGTAATCGGGATGCACAGTCCCATGATCCAAAAAAAGATCAAAGCAAATCAAAATAATTAAACCAAACCCCCCCAGGGCTATTGTTAGTTGGAGGCACTCGTTGTTTCGAGCAAGTCATGGATTGATGCTTGTTGGTGGTTGGGGCGAGTATAAACCTTTACCATTCTGTTTGGGAACTTCCTATAATGCATGTAGTATGGAAGATACAACCATCTCATAGTTGTTGCGTTGACAGTGAAAGTATGCCGCTCAAAATGTTATTCAATCTCTATTTTAAAATCGAGCTCTGACACCTCTACAAATCCCTGCTTCCCTCTGCGAAGGGCTTATCTATTTACTTTTATGTTGAGTCATCACCCTTCTTATTAAAAGCACCCGCTGGAGAGCACACTGTCACTTGAATTCATTACTATTGGTTTATATTGGGTATGACTTGACTGGATCTCTTTTACCATGAATTACAATGTTTAGTCAGTCCTTGATCTTTAAAGGTGCTCTGCATTTATGTTTTGCGCTCTCAGAAAGGGCTAGCGAGATACCATTTTGTTATATCATGTTATGATTATTTTGAGAAAGTGTTGTCATCCGAGTTTTATTATTATGGCTCGCTAGCTGATTATGCTATTTGTATGAGTAATTATGAGACCTAGATGTTATTATTAGTATGGTTAGTTCATAATATTTGCTGAAACTTGAATGTTGGCTTTTCATGTTTACAACAACAAGAGCAAACAGAGTTTGTAAAAGTTTTTCTTTATCACTTTCAGTTTATCAACTGAATTGCTTGAGGACAAGCAAAGGTTTAAGCTTGGGGGAGTTGATACGTCTCCAACGTATCTACTTTTCCAAACACTTTTGCCCTTGTTTTGGACTCTAACTTGCATGATTTGAATGAAACTAACCCGGAGTGACATTGTTTTCAGCAGAACTGCCATGATGTTGTTTTATGTGTAGAAAAGAAAAGTTCTCGGAATGTCCTGAAAATCCACGGAGGCACTTTTTGGAATTAATAAAAATTTCTGGGAGAAAGAAATACACCAGGGGGCTCAGGGCCTGTCCACGAGACAGGGGGCGCCCCCCTGTAGGGCGCGCCCTCCTATCTCGTGTGCCCCCTGGACCTCCACCGACCTCAACTCCAACTCCATATATTCACGTTCGGGGAGAAAAAAATCGGTGAGAAAGTTTCATCGCGTTTTACGACACGGAGCCGCCGCCACGCCCTAATCTCTCTCGGGAGGGCTGATCTTGAGTCCGTTCGGGGCTCCGGAGAGGGGGATTCGTTGCCGTCGTCATCATCAACCATCCTCCATCACCAATTTCATGATGCTCACCGCCGTGCGTGAGTAATTCCATCGTAGGCTTGCTGGACGGTGATGGGTTGGATGAGATTTACTATGTAATCAAGTTAGTTTTGTTAGGGTTTGATCCCTAGTATCCACTATGTTCTAAGATTGATGTTGCTATGACTTTGCTATGCTTAATGCTTGTCACTAGGGCCCGAGTGCCATGATTTCAGATCTTAACCTTTATGTTTTCATGAATATATGTGTGTTTCTTGATCCTATCTTGCAAGTCTATAGTCACCTATTATGTGTTATGATCCGACAACCCCGAAGTGACAATAATCGGGATACTTCTCGGTGATGACCGTAGTTTGAGGAGTCCATGTATTCACTATGTGCTAATGCTTTGTTCCGGTTCTCTATTAAAAGGAGGCCTTAATATCCCTTAGTTTCCGCTAGGACCCCGCTGCCACGGGAGGGTAGGACAAAAGATGTCATGCAAGTTCTTTTCCATAAGCACGTATGACTATTTACGGAATACATGCCTACATTACATTGATGAATTGGAGCTAGTTCTATATCACCCTATGTTATAGCTATTACATGAGGAATCGCATCCGGCATAATTATCCATCACTGATCCATTGCCTACGAGCTTTTCACATATTGTTCTTTGGTTATTTACTTTTCCGTTGCTACTGTTACAACTACTACAAAAACCCAAAAACAATTATCTTTACTTTTGCTACCGTTACCTTTATTATCATACTACTTTGCTACTAAAAACTTTGCTGCAGTTATCTAGGTGTGGTTGAATTGACAACTCAACTGCTAATACTCAAGAATATTCTTTGGCTCCCCTTGTGTCGAATCAATAAATTTGGGTTGAATACTTTACCCTCAAAAGTTGTTGCGATCCCCTACACTTGTGGGTTATCACGGCCGTTAGGGGCCGCCTGTCGCGCGAGGCCACCAGGTCGATGAAGAGGCCGACCGGTCGCGCCAGTGTTGTAATAGAGGCGCACGAGGGTGGACGGCGGCGGCGGGCGACGCAAACCGATCAAGCATAGATCGGAAAACCAAAAAGAAAATGTCGATCAAGACAACCGGCGTGAGAGAGATAAACACAGAGCAAGGGCTCATGAAAAAGACTCTCTAGGACAGCCGGTCAACACGACCGGCGGAAGAACCATAGGTACGGCGGCGCAGCCCCCGGCGGCGGTCATGAAGGCCGACCGCCCCGGGGGCGGCGTGCGGGACGGAAGCGACGGGCGGCGGCTAGGGTTTGGATCGGTTAGGCTCTGATACCATGTTAGAAGGGAGAGAGTTGTTTGATGGAATAGTCCGTTGTATTGCTTCAGCCTCGTGGGCATATATATAGGAGTACATGATCTACTTGGAGTACAAGACAAGTGATAATACTTTCTAGTCTATCCTATGTTTCCAATACAATCACATTACTCAATAGCCCCCACTTAGGGCATGTACAATGATGCTATCTTAAGAGTGCTACGTAAGATAAATATTGAGATGGAGGAGAGAGAAATCACAAAAAAATGTTTGTCTTCTCTTATTTAAAAGATGATCTCTTAGCACAATGTGTTTCATCATGTTTTGAGGAATAAGTAGTTACTAAAAATAAGGCTTAGAGACTTCAAAAAAAAAAGGCTTAGAGATAACCCGTTGTAGACATATTTTTATTGTCATCTCTAAACTAAATGGCAGGCTTAAGATAAAAGTTTCTTGTCAATCATTGTACATGCCCTTAATTTTGTAGTTAGACATGATTTGCAAACGTCTATGCAAATGTGTCTGGTGTGAAAAATTGCTGTCCATGATCTCGCCTACTGGATGCACAGACTGTAATGACCGCGAGCAGTGCCTTGTGCGCCAGGTCGACAGCACCTAATGCAAATGAGTCAACTCATTTTTATTTTTATTTTGAAGACAGGTCAAATCATGTGTCGAAGGTATCTTTCCACACAGAAACAATGTGTCGAAGGTATCGGCTCCCTTTGTTGACGCCAGTTGGAAGATATTATTTTTTATCATCGAAATATTTCAATGTAAAGTTTTGAATATTCCTTGTGCGTATGGATTGTTTTTGTTGGGTATTCACCAGACCATACGGTAGTGCATCTTAGCTATTTTATATACTAGGAAATGTGCCCGTGCGTTGCAACGGGAGAAGCAAATCTTTTCATGTCCCTAGCGGTGACTCATCCATATCACCGCTCCTCTTCACTACCGTCGCCAATAATAATCATGTTGTCCACTTATTCATGAAGAAAGTGTTCAATCCTAAGGCAATGAGCTTGGTCATCATACTCTAAAATGCTGCATCATGAGCCCCTCCCTCCACCGACTTATAATTTTACGGACTTATGATGATGGTGGGCGCCATCCTTATCTCATCTTTACTTGATGCATGTACTGTCCCTGCATTGTATGCAAATTGCTCTTTTCTCACTGTGCGCAATAAATGATAGAGATAACTACTGTTGGATAATTTTGAAGCACATGACAAAGGCCTTACGCAATGAAGCTTGATGGCAACGGTTGACAATTCATTAAAAAAACCACTGATGATTTCATACACCTTCTTCGTCCCATCTAAATCATAAAATATCCACATCTGAGCGCACTCTCGTACTAACAGAAAATATCGCGGAAAGTTAAAGATCAGGCTGTGAAGATGTCGAAGAGGTTTAAGAAAAAACTTAAGCTGAGAAAAGAACTTTTAAAAAGTCGTTTTTCAAAATACCAAAAACATATGACATTTTCACAGCCTACAGAGACTGCCTCCATACAGTGCAAGCCATGGAGTGGATATCTCCAAGCTTAGCATCCTTCTAACTTTAGAGGCTACTTGTAACAAATAAACATGTTAATTGGTTCCACCTATAAGCAAAAGAGCCCGTGCTTGCAACGGGTATAAAATAAATTTCATAGTTTGAATCGTATTTGAGTGTTTACCTAGTGCACTACTAACTCCAAATCCATCCGGATCAAAATAAAGACATATATTGGCTTCAAGTAATGCCGTGAGATATATATATTTGCTCCTGATAGACTTCAAGTTTTACAGAGATGATTACTGTTGTGAGTAATTAGTCCGTGAATATATCAAAAAGAAAATGGTCATGCACATAATTAGATGTGGCACTACCGAGAAACACAAAGCAACTTGAAATCTTACCTCAAATTAGTTAACCCTAAAAAAAAGGTTACCCCTAAAAAAGATGGCTTGAAAATGCATGCCAGCAGTACGTTTTGATGCACGTGATAATTAATCAAGGAACTTCAGTACCTCTCAGGTGTGTTCCATGTTTGCTAGTGCGATTCTCTCCATGCGCAATTTCTTTATGCACATGTTCAGCAATGCATGGATCCAGCTGATTGCCATGTCCATAGTTTACGTGCATGAATTATGACCAGTTATTCCTAATTGCTTCTTCTTCTTCCAGTTCCGCAAGAACATTTGATATCAATGGCATTGCTGCTAGCTCAAGATTCACGTGGTCTGGTGCATCCCTTTGGCCTGGTGGACCAGTCCTTGCCTAGTGTACCCTTGCTTCTTCATGCTGTCGCGCCGCCGCCGGCCATAGCTCACTGTACATCCACAACCACTCCCGCTGCCATCTGTTCGCACACGAACACGTCACGTGTACCCTCGACGCCGGGGGTGATGCACCGCAGCTCACGTCGAAGGAGACCCGCCGGAAGCGCGGTACGCAAGACAATCCGGCGGGCGCTTTTGATGACCCGAAACCCCACACGCCCGGGAGGGACCCCGTCAGGGCGCGCGGCGGCTATGGGCTGCCCTAGGTCGACCTGACCACCCCTAGGGCCTCGAGGTTCGCCGTCCTGCAATGAAGAAGAACGAACGAAGAACGAGGAAGAAGAAGAACAAGGGAGAGAGATAAAGATAAAGGTAAAAGATGATAGATTGATTTGTTCGATTGTGTATTGTTGTTCAATCGGCCGTCACCTCTTGTCTATATAAGAGGCGGATGGACTTCCCGTACAAGAAAAGTACTTGCCTAGCCGTCCAAATCATCAAAACCTAATAAAACACGGACTATTCACGACCCCCGGCCCGGATGTCCGGCTCAAGGCCCGGATGATCCGGCCTAGCCCAGTTTTTTGACAGCAACTCACTGTTTTGGCTCTAGAATCCTCATACGACCTCGGATTTGGACGTTTTTTCTATCCAAATCAACCATCTCGACGAGACGCACAACTTTCATGTTGAACACTTTTTCATCTGAGGCCATCTTGGAAGTGTTTCGGGCCGTTTTCTAAAGTCTGCAGCAGAAAAACGTGTCCGGACACCCGGACGATTGCCCGGATTGTCCGGCCTTTACCCGGATCATCCGGGAGTTGATCCAGATCATCCGGCTTCAACTTTTAGCTTCTATTGTTTTGGTCAATTTTTGGCCCTCGGCCGGATGATCTGGACCCCGGTCCGGATGATCCGGCCATACAGTGCTGCAGCACACAGTTTTGACTGTAACTTTTGCATACGAACTCGGATGGGGACGATCTTTATATCAAAATCATCCGTCTCGACGAGAGGAAGAACTTTGCAGTTGTAACTTTTCCCATCCGAGGTATTTTTAATTAGGTTTCGTGTCATTCTTTAATCAGGTGTCAACACGGGTATCTCCGAAATTGTCATATCTTTTGCACTTGAGCTCCTTTTTGGTCCATCTTCATATTTATTTCGATCATCTTGACGAAGGCCATCAAATGGTGACATAAACTCATAATTTTAACCTCATTCCATTATAGACTCAAGTCACTCTTTCCGATCATGCCATTTTTGAGCGTCAACACATGCCCCCCTGTTTTTCGGCAAAGGTAGTATGCCGAAAAATAACTTGTACCGTGTTGGTTCTAAGGACGATGTCAACACTCCATCGGCCACGTCGCATGTGCTTAGAGCGATAAATATATACCGGCCATTTATTTGAGGCGGATTCTTGATGCAAACTTGGGTGAAACCTTCTCAACTTCATTAACAATCCCATAGATATGTATCTCAAGGTCATCCTCCAAACCATATTGCTCACCCTTTTGTTAGGATTTTGTAAATAATCAACAATAAACTTTCTTCAATCCTTACTTTTTGCCTGCATAAAAAATCATTAGTGGCCGAAGCGATGGACTTCGATTCAGCCTTAGCTATGTTGACGAGACTAAGCATCGGCTATTGAATGAAATACAATACACCATTATTAACATAGTAGCCGGATGCTTGTTGTGCGAACTCTTTTGAATTGTCATGCCTAGAAATATGAACAGTTTTAAAGCAATCAAGGTAAATTTTGCATCTAGGCATACCTCAAGATAAACTACAAGTGATTCGTCAAAACATTCATAACCCTTGGATATTTATTGCACTACTCATAACGAATCACCAAAAGCCTTAATATGTTTAGCACATATGGAAAAGTTCCAAACCGAATAACATTGCATATTCGGCTTTGATTATTGTGCAATAAATATTTTAAGAGGCATGAGGCTTCACATAACAGCACCATATGGAGATATATAAACAAAACCAACACCATGGCCATTGTTATGAATTCAACCTTCGAAACATAATCTCCATAGCACTAGAGAGACAAGGTTAATATCACTTAACATGTACCTTGTCTCGGTTCCAATTTAACTAAGGACGATGTTAGAATTTCACACCGGCCATGATCGGATAGTTTCTTAGGACGATAGTTAATTATCGACCATTATCATGAGGTCCATGTAGAATTCATCCATTAAAGCATGTATAGCCGAAATAAATAAATAAAATAGCAATAAAATATTTCGGCCCCTTTGTCTTAGCAACAAAAATGTAACTAACCAAATGTATAGTGATTTGGTAATACTCTGTCATGATATGGAAAATTATGTTGCATCCATGGATCAAAATAAGTCCATGGAGGGTAACTGATCATACCTGTGGATGAATTCCATGGCAAAGGCATCAATGGCATTGTTGAAGAAAATGGATGATGTGCTAACCGAAGATTTTGATGTTGTGATGCGCACCTTCGGCTTAATTGTTTGTGTCTTTCATTATTTTCCTTCTTCACTTTTATTGTACTTGTTGCAACAGAAGCATGCACATCATTTTTGTCTTGATTGATCTTCTTGGGAACCCATGCCATGTTCCTCTTTCTCAGCTCTTGTGCACTAAGATTTTGTAATTCCTTCTTTTGCCAATACGATAAGCTGAGTGGGCATCTCGGCTGTGATTCTGTTTTGACCAATGACAATTCTTTCTTGGCCTTGTGCACTCTCAACTTCTTTTCTTCAGATTTGGCACTTTGACTCTCAATAATTGGTTGCTTCATCTTATTGCTTTTAGTAGCCAATGTCAACACTTTCATTGGCTCTTTTTCATTTGAGATCAAATCTGAAGTAGCACTTTTACGACCATCTCTTTTAACGTGGTAAACTTGTTTGACCACCTCTTTCTTCTTCCTTGAGCTCTAGACCGATTCCTTATGATTGAAACGGTCTTTGACGCGTGATTGTTCAAATGTTGATCTCCTTGGAGCTGCATGGTATTGGTGAGATGGTCTAGAATAAGATGGAGAATGTGCCCTTGTATCATACCTGTCCCATGATGAATATGTATCTATATGAGCATAGGGAGGCATCCACGGCATTGGCATTGGCGGCCCAAAATAAGGATATGAATATGTTGCATTAAAATTATTACTTTGTCAATACCAATCCTCATATTTGCGCCTTGGGGGTGATCTTGCTTTCTTTGCATGATTTGGCCGATAAGCATTCTTCTCTTCACTCTTCTTTTGATATTTATCCAATAGTTCAAGGAAGGTGATTTTTGATCTCTTACACTTGCGCTTATTTCGGCCTTTGTTTTCTTTTGTCTTGCTTTCATTGATCATTGGATTTACTTGCTGCCCCCCAGTCCTTGGCGTCTTCATTGTAGCTTCGATGGAATTTTTGCCCTCAAGGTTATGTTCATTATGCTTTTCAACAAATTCTTTACTTGAAAACTCGATCCCATCACCTGCAGATTTTACCTTCTCTTTAAATGGATCAGCTTGAAACAGCCGATGCAAAAACTTTCTGCCATCGGGACCAATCGGAATAGACTGGTCATCTCTTGGTGTTTCAACAAACTTCAATCGTCCTTTTTCAATGGCCGATTTAACTATTTCACGAAACATGTTGCAATCCTCAAAATTATGCTTGGACGAATCATGCAACTTACAATACATTCGTCCTTGGATTGATGGCTTAACATGGTGATCAAAAATTGTAATGTAATTATTTTTCAGCAACAAATCAAATATTTTATCACACATGCTTGAATTGAAGGTATACTTCTTATTTCCTAGCCGATCTTGCTGTTTGAACGGCTTTGGAGATAAGCAAACGAATGGTTCAGATTTGGAATCTCCCCATTCGGCTATGCATTGTGTTTTCCACTCTATCTCCGATGTCTTTGGATAAGGTATTATATTAGCATCGGTTTTCTCAATGAATTTAACCTTGGCTTTAAATTTCTGAAACGAAGATATTTAGAACATACATGTCTCAGTTGAGACCAAGTGTAAGCCAAGTAAGAAATAAGCAAAGCTACCCAACTAGATATGAACATTAGAGAAAGCAACGGGAAAAGCTTTGGCTGTAACAATAAGTCATTATCGGTCTTTATAAATGGCGCAATGGGTTGACCGATATGTTCCATAACAATTTTACTGCTAACAAGTAAATTACCCTTCTTCATTGGTCTTTCAAAATTACTTATGAGAATATTTCTTATAGATGCATCAATAATGAAGTTGCGACCAAATCTGAAAATAGGTAAATTACTCGCTATGCTTACCTCTTCAAATATGTTGGGAGAGCATGATAATGGTGCCATTTGAAGAACATCTTGCTTCGTCTTTGGATGGCTCCCCAACACCTTGTCATCATCTTTTCTTGAATCCGTGCATCATTGCTTTGGAGTTTTTTTTCGGCCGAACTTTGTTCGGCTACTTTTTCTTGTCCTTGAAGCTTGTCAATTTCTACGACACGGAACTCATAGGGCAGGAAGTAGGTTCCATTAACTTCAGAAAAATCAAGCACCGTTGTTTTCCTATGCTTGCCATGCCCTTTCTCAATAATGCTTGCCCCATTGGATTTGATGGATTCAGAATATATACTACTTGATTCGGCTTTTTCAACCGAAGCACTTTCATGTTCCGAATCATCCTTCTTTTCATTGATACTACAAATTGGCAATGCTTCTTTTATCTGAGCCAATTCTTTTTCTATTTGTTTCCGACGGCGAGCGGCAAAATTAGCTTTAAGCTTTTTCTCAATTTCAGCCCACTCCGGATATGATTGCCCCCCAATGCTTTTAAATTCTTTCGGCAATGACACACGGGTGTTGCCGAAACTTTGCAATTGTGTAGGGGGTGTATAATATGATGTAGTACTAGGTGAAGGCATATGCATTGTTGTAAGACCATACTTTTGCTCACCAATTTTATCAATTGGCAAAGATTCATCTTCTTGCAAAACTCTAGCTTTTATTGCGGCATAATCAGGAAATAGCCCCTTTTCATGTTGTTCAAAGCAAAGAGCACTAATCCTCTTATTTTGGGCTAAACTCTTCAATGCAGCCACCACTACCTCATCTTCTGCAATATTGGGCACAACCGCTCCAGTAAAATTTACATTTATTCGGCTATGACCAGGAAGGTGTGAAGCCGAATTATGAACATCTACAGTTGTGTATGGTGCTGAAAAATTATTGTCATGATGTGTAGCATATGACGGTTGGGAATAACTGGCCGAATAGCTAGTAGTAGCATGGCCAATTCTCTCGTTCATCGGCATGGTTGGGTTAGTATATTGCACATTACTTGCCGATGAATAAAAGGGTGAAACACTTTCTTGCATGGCATTGGAAATCCTAACATGAGGTGTTTCAAATTTATTAACCAAACTCACCATGTTGTTCATCGGCATATGGATTTGTGGGGTTGCTGATGCATGAGAGTTTGGATACATATGTTGTACGTTGCTAAAATTATAAGAATTTGAAGCATGAAAATTGTTTTGCATCGGCCCTTGCACATAATTAGATGCATGATTGATAAAACTAGGGCTAGCCGATACATTATGCTCATTAGGTGATCTAGAAACAACATATGGATTATTTCCATCTACAAAGGGGAATTGGGTATTCATATTACCTTTGTAGATTGCAGCAACTTGATGACGATCTCTTCGTAGCAAGAACGGGCCGGAGACCGTTCGAAGCTTCGTCCCCAGCGGAGTCGCCAAAAAGTGTGTTCGCACACGAACACGTCACGTGTACCCTCGACGCCGGGGGTGATGCACCGCAGCTCACGTCGAAGGAGACCCGCCGGAAGCGCGGTACGCAAGACAATCCGGAGGGCGCTTTTGATGACCCAAAACCCCACACGCCCGGGAGGGACCCCGTCAGGGCGCGCGGCGGCTATGGGCTGCCCTAGGTCGACCTGACCGCCCCTAGGGCCTCGAGGTTCGCCGCCCTGCAATGAAGAAGAACGAACGTAGAACGAGGAAGAAGAAGAACAAGGGAGAGAGATAAAGATAAAGGTAAAAGATGATAGATTGATTTGTTCGATTGTGTGTTGTTGTTCAATCGGCCGTCACCTCTTGTCTATATAAGAGGCGGATGGACTTCCCGTACAAGAAAAGGACTTGCCTAGCCGTCCAAATCATCAAAACCTAATAAAACACGGACTATTCACGACCCCCGGCCCGGATGTCCGGCTCAAGGCCCGGATGATCCGGCCTAGCCCAGTTTTTTGACAGCAACTCACTGTTTTGGCTTTAGAATCCTCGTACGACCTCGGATTTAGACGTTTTTTATATCCAAATCAATCGTCTCGGTGAGACGCACAACTTTCATGTTGAACACTTTTTCATCCGAGGCCATCTTCGAAGTGTTTCGGGCCGTTTTCTAAAGTCTGCAGCAGAAAAACGTGTCCGGACACCCGGACGATTGCCCGGATTGTCCGGCCTTTACCCGGATCATCCGGGAGTTGATCCAGATCTCCGGCTTCAACCTTTAGCTTCTGTTGTTTTGGTCAATTTTTTGGCCCTCGGCCGGATGATCTGGACCCCGGTCCGGATGATCCGGCCATACAGTGCTGCAGCATACAGTTTTGACTGTAACTTTTGCATACGAATTTGGATGGGGACGATCTTTATATCAAAATCGTCCGTCTCGACGAGAGGAAGAACTTTGCAGTTGTAACTTTTCCCATCCGAGGTATTTTTAATTAGGTTTCATGCCATTCTTTAATCAGGTGTCAACACGGGTATCTCCGAAATTGTCATATCTTTTGCACTTGAGCTCCTTTTTGGTCCATCTTCATATTTATTTCGATCATCTTGACGAAGGCCATCAAATGGTGACATAAACTCATAATTTTAACCTCATTCCATTATAGACTCAAGTCACTCTTTCCGATCATGCCATTTTTGAGCGTCAACACCATCTCTACAGCTTGTGCAGTGCAGCCGCGCCGGGTGCATGTCGGCATGACAACCACCGTCATACGCACGCTAGGACTACAGGTCTTGACGCCGCCTTGGCTGCACGTCCGTCTTGGTGTTATCTACTTGTCCGTGTCACCATAGCCAACGCCATGTGCGCCGCTGCAGACAAGCCGGAAATTAGAGTCATGCTCACCGTGCTCTGTCCCAGCACCATTGCTGGCGCTGCCAGACCAAGACATCTCGCCGGTGCATGCCCGTCAACACAGTCCGAATACCGCTGGAGGGAATCCAGAGGGCAACCACAAAATAGACATATGGGACGGCGGCTCGGTTTTGCTTGGCAACTAAACTAATAGAGATATGGGTCGGCCGGCCGGCTGCTTTGTTTGCATCCAAGTTTCCTTCCTACGTCCGGTTTCCTTCATACGAAAAAAAACATAAAACAGGACCAAATCAAGAATATCTATTCCCTTTAATAGTAGGTATAGATTATTATCGCGCGTACTAGAGAACCCAATTTTAACAAAGCAAATGCATGCAAGACTACCAGAGGCTCCATGAGCCAATGCATGAAGCATAAGCATCCTGCTTTAACGTTTTTTTTCGAAAAGGAATAAACTCTCTATATGCTATATGCAATATAATTTCATGGTGGTCCATGGACAACCATATTATTCCGTTGCTACGCCCATGCTTCCCTGGCATAGGAGTTGTTGCTAAGGTTCATTATGTTCTGACAGGGAGGAAGAAGGAGTATAAAACCTGTTTTTCTGCACAACGGCAAGTAGTTACATAGATTAAGGTGCAAACGGCAAACCTCGTCAGTTTTTAAGTCCCATGGCACTAGCTTTTCTTTAGACATCCAAGATTCCCTTCCATTTCCTGTAAAAGAAAAACAGAATCCGTTCCATTCGTCACTCTGGTATTCTCTGTCTGAGAATTGGGCCAGGTATCAAGAGTGTTTACAATGAAAAGCTAATGATGATAACATATTTATTTCCTTCATGTCAAAATATGGAGCATCTTAGTTTTTTTTTTACTATCACGACATATTAGAGAACCGAATTTTAGCAAGCCATGAGTCAATGCGTCAAGCATAGACTACCTGTTTTAGCGTTATAAATATGATTTTATTTATTTATTAAACAATAAACTTTTTATATGATATATAGAGTCTAATTTCATGTTGGTCTTCCTTTGATAGGCCCCTGCGTGTCCCTGGCATGCGAGTTGTTGCTAAGATGCATTATGCTGTGACAATGAGGAAATTGGAGTATAAGTTTTGTTTCTCTGTACAACGCGGCAAGTAGTTACATAGATTCAGGTGCAAACGTCCAACGCCGTCAGTTTTGAAGTCCCTTGGCACTAGCATTTCTTTAGACATCGAAGATTCCGTTCCATTTCCTGTCAATAAAGGAAGAAGATTCCATTCATCACCAGTTGTCAAGAGGAGTTTACATGAAATATTAAATTAAATGTATATTCTGAGCAAAGGACAAGAATAACTAATATACTATTTAGGAATGGCCAGTTAGTGTGGCTCTGTCCCACACTATTTTAATTTTGGGATAACGAGTCGATATTACTGGTTTCAAGCAAATGTCGACAGCAGTGCGGAGGCAATCCCCCCACGCATGACATGATTTGCAGTGCAAATGTGTCTGGTGTGAAAAATTGCTGTCCATGATCTCGCCTACTGGATGTACAGACTGTGATGACCGCGAGCAGTGCCTCGATATGCCGAACAAGCAGCTAACCATCTGCACATGTCGACAGCACCTAACACAGGCAAGTCAACCCATTTTTTTCAAAACGGACAGGTCGAATCATGTGTCGAAGGAATCTTTCCACGCAAAAATGTGTCGAAGGTATCAGCTTCCTTAGTTGACGCCAGTTGGAAGATATTACAGTATCTTTTATCCAGGTGTTCAGATATCTCGATGTAAAGTTTATAATATCAGTTTTGCTAAAGCATATCTACATGTATCATAGGTATTGCACATCTAAATCCTATGTCATTCTTCTTGTGCATAGAGTCGTATGGGTATTTCCTTTTTCTTTTTCTTTTTTTTCTAATGCTTGATTGAGTCACTTAGATGCGCAATAATTAGGGCACATCTAGTGCCCTAGACACACCCTTATAATATTCCTTGTACGTACGTATTGTTTTTGCTTTGGTATTCACCCAAGCGTATGTAATAAACAGCGACTACTACTTGCATTGTACTCGTCTAACTAGGATAAACATATGTGCTCCCTTTATGTCAAAATGTAGTGCATCTTCCAACTCAAAATAAAACTTGTAGTGCATCTTAGTTTTTCTATATTATCGCGCTTATTAGAGAACCGAATTTTAGCAAGGCAAATGCATGCAAGAATACCAGCAGCTCCGTGAGCCAATGCATAAAAGCATAAGGAACCTGCTTTAACGCTATTAATATCAGCCGCAAAACGCTGTTGATATGATTTTATTTATTTAAAAATAAACTTTCTATATGCCACTCGCTCCGTTACACAATGTAAGACTTTGCAAGCTAAAAATAACTTGCAAAAATGTCTTACATTATGGGACGGAGGGAGTATAAGCAATCTAACTTCATTGTGGTCCATGGACCACCATATTATTCCCTTGCTACGCCCCTGCTTCCCTGGCATGCGAGTTGTTGCTAAGAGCATTATGTTGTGACACGGAGGAAGTAGGATTATAAGTTATATTTTTCTGTACAACAGCAAGTAGTTACATAGATTGAGGTGCGAACTGCCAACACCGTCAGTTTTGAAGTCCCTTGGCACAAGCATTTCTTTAGACATCGAAGATTCCGTCCCATTTCATGTCAATAAAAGAAGAAGATTCCATTCTATCTATCACCAGTTGTCAAGAGGAATTTACAATGAAATACAGTATTAAACTAAATGCGTATTCTGAGTAAAGGACAAAAATAAGTAATACTATTTGGGAGTGGCCGGTTAGTGTGGCTCAGTCCCAGACTATTTTATTTTTGGGATAACGATTCGATATTATTGATTTCATCACATAGCCTTGCGCAGCCAGTCAGGTTTATTTTTAATGCACTCGGCTGTTAATTTGTTAATTTATGTCGGCTCATCTAAATGATTCTCATGGCCAGCGAGAAGTGGGCGAATGATACACTTATCTCCACCAAGCACCTCACACTATTCTCAAAAAGCAAATTAAACATGAACTGTCGTCCTGTCGATATTTTCCAAAACATCATCTATATATTTACCATTGAGAATCCGTAGAAGTTGAACTTCCGAAACTATATACCAACATACAAGAGAGACATAGTAACATTATTTTCATGTTCCTAATCTCATTTATATTAAGCTAACACATTTCTACACCAGGGATAATAGAGCGGGGATGACGCAAGCTAGCTGATATAGAACCCTTCTTTCATCTCTGCATCAGAAAGTTCAAGATTGTGTTCGAGTGAGTCATGTGTGTCCGTATCGGTTTGGAGCTGGGGCGCCGTGGTTGTGAGAGGGCCCTATCGGCTCTTTCAATTCAACACCACCGTGACCAGGTGAGTCATGAGTGCCCGTACAGCCGAAAGTGCTCTTATGAGCTCAAGCTCACAAGCACTCTTTGCTATAGTAAAATTCGAAAAAAATACTAAACAAATTTCACAAAAAAAGAAAATTCTTGGCCACAAACATTGACATGTGATTCACATACGCGCAAATTTTCGCGGTAGAATGACATTCATGCATGTCTCCACAAAAAAACATAATCGATTCTCCAAAATGCTTCCAAAAACAGTTGGAGCATCATTTTTTGTTAATAAAGCTATCTATCTCTGACGATGAAAAAACCTAGTCATTGCAGAAAACCCCTATGTTTATCAAGAATTATAGCCAACTCGATATCTAGAAGTAGTTCCGGTGGGCTCAAGTGGAAAATGTCTAAACCTTGACGTTCTGAAAGGTGCTATAAATATGTTCATAGCAGAAGATGGTTTGTATCACCCACACCCACCCACGCCCTGCAAGCCGCTTAGCTTATGATTGGACAGTGTACCAAAAAAGCACCATGAGCACTACGCCGTGGCATTACCAATCCCAGACCCAGCGCCTGTTTCCTCTTCTCCTGATCGTCCTTGCAGCGGCGACCCAGTTGGTGACCCTAGGTGCCGCTGCTGAAAAGCAGGGGCAGCCAATCACACTTCCGGGTTGCCCAGACAAGTGCGGCAACATTAGCCTCTCGTTCCCGTTCGGCCTCGCCACCAAGCCCGGCTGCTTCCTTGAGGGCTTCGGGGTCTCCTGCAACGACTCCTTTTCGACCCCCCTCGAGCCTTCCTTGCTTACCCAGGTTTATCCCAGACTACGACCCGCTACTCCTACACCCACATTTGGAACATCACCGGTCGGCCGCGGGACCTGAATATCACGGACGCGGTGCCGCCCTTCGAGCTCGTTGGCATATACGGCGCCAAGAGCGAGGTGCAGGTATACGGCGCAGTAGCATCCATCTGCAGCACAAGTGCTCCCGACTATGTCAAAACTAGTCAGTTTACGCATTTGGAAGACACGTTCAGCAGCATCAAGGGGGTGGGGCCGTCGCCGTTCCTCCTGTCGATGACGCGCAATGTTCTCGGTGGCGTCGGCTGGGACACCGAAGCTACGCTGTCGACCAGTCTCGGGGGAGGCAGCGGAAACCTCCTAACCTGCGAGTCATACCTCAGGGGCAGCCTGAACGACGCCACCAACGGCTCCTGCTCTAGGCGGGGCTGCTGCCAGGCCTCCTTCCCGGCAGCGGCTCCCCAGGACGGATTCTATCTCAACGTGAATGGGCCATATAACAACACTCTGTGGGAGACCAGCCCGTGCTCATATGCCATGGTGGTGGAGAGTTCGTGGTACAACTTCTCTACGCCGGACTTGTACGGCGACGAGGTGCAGCACAAGATATTCCCAAGGGGCGTGCCCTACATGCTCGACTTCGCCATCAAGAGTGGGTCATGTCCGCCGGACGGGCAGCCGGCTCCCGCCTGCGCCAGCCCCAACAGCTATTGTGGCAACCGCAACCCGTGGGCCTGGCTATGTCTGCAAATGCTTGGAGCACTATGAGGGTAACCCTTACATCACCGGTGGATGCCAAGGTATATACCACTCGCACTAGTTTTGCAATTTAACAGGGATATACATGACTACATAACAAATTACAACTCAAGATTTGTTGTTGTTTCCACACAGTTAGCCTTGCGTTATGACATCAATTTTCCTGTACACTACTCCCTCCGATTTATATGGCCTAATACCTATTTTGACATTTACTTGTCGGCTACCACGATGTGGTAGGTGGGGACTTCATAACAAATTTGATTTGCCAAAATTAAATGCAACAATTATAGGCACGAGAAACACAAGATTTTGAGTTTGTGATAATCATCATCATCATCGTTACTACTCCATTTCTTGAAGAAAGCATTGAATTACTGTTACACATATGCTAATATATGTACTTCCTCCGTTTCTTTTTACTTCACTTAGTACTATGTTTATCTTAAGTCAAACTTAGTAAAGTTTGGCCAAATCTATGTTAAAAACTGCCTCAAACAAATCTATATTAAAACCTATCAACATCTACAATATCACATAAATACAATATAAAAATATTTTCCATGGTGGATATAATGATCTTCATTTGGTATTGTGAATGTTGGTTTTTTTTTCTCTACTAACTTCGTCAAAATTTTGAAGATTTTACTTAAGATAGACCGAATATGCAAAGTATAGAAAAGAACGGAAGCAATGCATGCAAACATTTATTTAGAGTGATTACACTGAATTTCTTATGTTCAACTATCTTTTTCCCCTCAGACATTAATGAGTGCAAGCACCCTGATTTGTATCCTTGCTTTGGGACATGCATAAACAAGTCAGGAGGCTATGATTGCCCATGCAAACGAGGGAAGAAAGGGGACGGGAAAACAGGAACTTGTGCAGACAAATTCCCCCTACTACTTACGGTGGTTGTTGGTAAGCACTGCTAGTGCACAAGATTACTTAAAAGAAGTCATCCATTTTCGTAACATTTTACACTTTCTATGTGTCGCATTGAAGTAGGTAAT
>NC_041386.1:699832899-699847339 GCF_002162155.2 Triticum dicoccoides | reverse complement strand
TGAAAAGTGTACGTATGAACATAACCAAATAGGAAATAAAAAAATGGGTACAAGTCAGAAGGTTTGCACCAAGTTTCATGAAAAGGCGTAAGAATTCCATATATGCCAAATCTTTGAGTGTGAGTAATCACTTTCTTAAGATCAAAGGGGCATCCCACCTTATATTGAAAGAAGCAACACAAAATTTATCGAGGGTACATACTTACAATACCCACGAGACTTAGGGCATGTACAATGGTTTTATCTTAAGAGTGCCACGTCGGATAAATGATGAGGTGGAGGAAAGAGAAACCATACGAGAAGGCTTTTCTTATCTTATTTAAGAGAAGACAAGAGATGATCTCTTAGCACAATATGTCTCACCACGTTTTTAGGAACAACTAATTATTGAAGATAAGGCTAAGAGATGATTCATTGTAGACATGTTTTTTTGTCATCTCTAATTTACATGCAAAACTTAAGATAAGACTATCTTATCAACCATTGTACATGCCCTTATACTTAAATAGGCAAAAGTGTTAAATGGTGCTCCCACATTGTTACCCCACGTACAATTTGCCGGACATATCTTTAAGTTATCCCGTTAAGCTAATCTCATTGTACATTTCAGTTAGCACTATTTTTTGCAATGATACATTTTGACTCGGTTCTACTATGGTTATGCATTTTACCCCAACCTCTCATCCTTCCACAATGTGCTTACATAGGAAAAGACATGTTAACTACAAACATATAATATAGGTGAGTATGTAAATGAGCATGAACCCAACACTGCAACTATTTCCCGAATTCAAAGCTTGAACATTATCCAAGGTGATGAACAAGATCAAATTTATGCTACATGAAATGTCAAGTAAAGCAGCTAATGAATACAGAACAACATGGCCACAACACAATGTCTAAGCATGTTCAACAAGAGGAGATGGAACTTGGATAAAACAAGCCATGATGAGAATTTGATGCAGGAGCAAGGAGTTAACATTGATAACATGATATGCTAAAAGCTTGTGAAAGAATATACTTGATTAGATCACTTGGAAATTCATTAATATGGTTGAAAATTAGCACACTCCTACTTGGTCTTGTACATGTTAGCATGTGAAGCAACTTACCTATTCCAATCATTATGCCATGGTTCATTCTTCGGTTTTCAATTCTTACATAAAGACATCTTTTGTTCTTTAAGAATATAAAAACATAGCAATAGTTCTTACATAAGGAGGTTAAACTTTTGAAAGTATGTCAAACATAGGATTATGAAAACCGGAATTAAGCTTGTTTGATTTACACATGCAGGTGCAATAGGGGGGATTTCTTTCATTTCAATTATGACACTTGTTATTCTTCTTCGCAAAGAGAAAATAAAGATGACAAAATTCTATGAGAAGAATGGCGGACCTACCTTACAGAAGGCAAAACTCATACAACTTTTCAAGAAGGAGGAACTCAAACCAATTCTAAAGAGTAAAAATTTTATTGGAAAAGGTGGCTTTGGTGAAGTTTACAAGGGTAGACTGCTTGATATTGGGCTAGTTGCAGTGAAGAAGCCAATTAGTGGTAGTGCATTGGAGAATAATCAATTTGCAAATGAAATCATCATCCAATCTCAAGTAATCCACAAGAACATAGTTAGGCTCATCGGTTGTTGCCTAGAAGTTGATATCCCAATGCCAGTATATGAGTTTCTTTCCAGAGGTAGTCTCGATGATGTTCTTCATAATAAGAATGTTGCACCTCTTGACTTGGATGTGCGTTTACGCATTGCTGCCGAGGCAGCAGATGGTCTAGCTTATATGCACTCAAAAGCCCGTACTAGAATCTTACATGGTGATGTCAAACCAGCAAACATACTCTTGGATGATAACTTTATGCCGAAGATTTCAGATTTTGGCATATCGAGGTTGATTGTGAGAGATAGACAACACACAAATACAATCATTGGTGACAGGAGTTATATGGATCCAGAGTACCTACGGTCGGGCCTACTAACTGAAAAAAGTGATGTCTACAGTTTTGGAGTTGTGATACTAGAACTTATTAGTAGGCAGCAGGCTACACATTTTGATGGTAGTGGATTAGTAGACAATTTCCTTGCAGCCCACAAAGAAAATAGAGCTGTTGCGTTGTTTGACAAGGCATTTACAAGGTCAAGAGATTTGGAGCTTCTTGGTAATCTTGCAGGGATCGCTATACAATGTCTTGAGCATGATGTGAATCAAAGGCCATCAATGGTAGAGGTAGCTGAGCGCATTCTCGCAATTTATCAATCTCATATCACGGTAAGTTAGTTGTGTTTTAAGTGTGCAAACCTATTTATTATATTTTCTTCTCAAAATGTATCAGTCCCATGGATAGACATTATCAACGTGGGCAAACTTATTTTATTTGCTTCATAAAAAAGAAATTGTAATGTGTTGATTCATTGAGTAATATTGTGTTCTATGTGTGCAAACATGTGTTGATCAATCAAATTTATTTGCCATTGTGGCACCGCAGTTCATTTGTTCTTAACTGGTAGGCATTGTTCTTAAAGAAATCTGTATTATGGCTTGTGAAAGAATACTTCTTAATCATTATCAGTCTAATAAAAGTTGCACGATACCATCTCAGAATTGCTGCCCGTCGGTCCATTATTAATTAGAATGAGAACTCACACTGCACTTTCTTGGAGCATTTTATGTAGGTTTAGGACTGGTAGAAATTGCATCTGCATGTCGCTCCATGTCCTTGACAACTGACTAGGAAAGCAAGATCGCGTTACCATTGTTAAGAGTATATTCAGTTAGCTAAAAAGATATGGTACTATTCCAAAGAGGTTTATAAGTTTTGGACAGATATTTAGGTCTTCAATTTAACTAGCAGAACATTTTTTTTATATGCCACACGATCCACTTATGTGCAACTTGCTTATTCTCTATCGAACATCAACATACACTACATGAATTGTCGATTTTGCCTAGTGCAATGGCACACTCGGCAATGGTCAAAACACGCAAATCAGTCAGCTTTAGGCACAACCGTGCCTCTCGGAAACAAAAAAACGCGTTTTTTTTTTCCTTTCGGAGAGGCACGGCCATGCCTATCGGAAAACGAAAAAAAATGTGTTTTCTCTTTTTTCCCGTACTTGAGACGCACGGTTTTGCTTTGCATGGAATTACTTCCGGGAGAGGCGTGGCCAGAATCAGGAAAAACATGTTTTTTTCCTTCCGTGAGAGGCACGAGCACGCCTCTCGAAAATGGAAAAAGATTCATTTTTTTCCTTTCGCTAGAGGCACGGATTTGCTTTTGCGAAAGGAAAAATAGTGCTTTCGGTTCGTCAAAGCCTATCAACATGAGATCTTGTTACTAAAATCTCTATGCGAGGAATGTAACTGTGAAAACGGTTCAAGATTTGGACGCATGATTTAAGAGATAAAACGTTTTGAATAAACCAATGTACGGAGAAAATAAAAACTCCTAGTTTGCGACAAGTGATGCATATACGGCGCGCCACTTATCTTAACATAGGGTGAAAGTGATCTTTGAGAGAGTGCTCCTCTTTTAGTGATGCGTTAGGCGAGAAATAGGGCGCCCAGAGGCAGAGCACGCGTCAAAGAACTGAAGAAAGGGGCCTACCTGGGCCGCGAACACGGGCCGCGAGCGGAATGCCTGCCCACGGGCCGACGACGGCCCATATATAGCGCCCCCTCCTCACATCAAAGCCTAGCGCCGCCGCTCCCACCCCATTCCCTCGAGCGCCAAGAGGGCTCCCTCCCTCCCTCCTCCTCTCGAACTCTCCAGTCCCCCTGCGCCCTCCCCGCCGCCGCCGCCGCCGCCGCCATGGCGATCACCGCCCAGGTCCCCGACATCATGGGCGAGCGCCAGTCCGGCCAGGACGTCCGCACCCAGAACGGTAACGCCCCTCCCCCCTCCCGCTTTTCCCGCCGCGGGGTCGCGTGGTGCGCCGCGAGATCTAGGTCTAATTCGCTGCCCAATCTCCTCTGTACGCAGTGTCGGCGTGCCAGGCGGTGGCCAACATCGTCAAGTCGTCGCTCGGCCCCGTCGGGCTCGACAAGGTACGCGCCACGCCTCCCACTCTGAAAACAAAACACGGTCACTGAAGAAAATGATTTGTCTGTAGTCAGGATCAGTGAAGTAGATATCTGTAGGTTCTAGATCCACAGTAGTTTCGCGAGAAACAACCGTTGTTATAGTACACTAAAATAGCGTATGCGACCTGCAGATGCTGGTGGACGATATCGGTGATGTGACGATCACGAACGACGGGGCCACCATTTTGAGGATGCTGGAGGTCGAGCATCCGGCAGCGAAGGTGATGCCTGGCACACACGCATAGCTGATCTCGTTTTGATTGGACCGTTGCTTTGTTCTTAGATTTTCCTGTGGTTCCTTTTGTCTGTAGGTTCTTGTGGAGCTGGCCGAGCTCCAGGACCGGGAGGTTGGAGATGGAACTACCTCGGTCGTCATCATTGCTGCAGAGTTGCTCAAGGTGATGGAACAGGCTTTTTCTTGTCATATGAGTTTCCCTGCTATTTGTGCTCAGACATGGTGTTTCTTTTCTTTTTGCCAGAGAGCCAATGAACTTGTGAGGAATAAGATTCACCCGACCTCTATTATTAGTGGCTACAGGGTAAGCTTATAATTTATACTATTGATTGAGCATCTCTTCCATTTTAGTTGAACATTGCGAGCAAAACACGTAATATCGTGCATTACTAATACTTACTTTCTACCTTCATATTCTATCAGCTTGCTATGCGCGAAGCTTGCAAGTATGTTGAGGAAAAGCTGTCTGTCAAGGTAAGGGAATACTCTGCGCAGAACTAATGGCAGTACAACTCTGTTCCATTCCATGCCCGCTCTCATGCTAACATGAATATTCGTCCACCCTTTTAGGTGGATAGACTTGGAAAAGACTCCCTTATTAACTGTGCTAAAACTAGCATGTCCTCGAAACTGATTACCACGGACGGTAATTTCTTTGCAAATCTGGTAAGTTCCTGTGGTCATTTGTACTGGTTTCTTAATCATGCATTCGTTTTTACATATCCATGCACAGTGAAGCTCAGAAATAGTGAAATCTGGTGGTTCAGTTGTCGTGTATTCGATTTTGGTGGCATTTGTTAAACCCCAAATAATTATTTAGTCCATGCATGCATTTTCAGCTGGCTGGTCTATTATTTATTTTGATAATGCTGCCATGTTATGGTGTTTATCTGACAAGTTGCTCATCTTTGGAACCAAATGTTAGGTGTTCCATTAGCTTTGGCTAAAACAATGTGATATTTAATTGACGTGGCAGTGGTTTCTTAGGTTGTAGAAGCAGTTCAAGCTGTGAAGACCACAAACTCCAAGGGAGAAGTGAAGTATCCAATCAAGGTAAGCAAATTGCATTTGGTTACAATACTGCATTAAATCAAAATTTCTATTCGTAATTGCTATATATCAAGGAATGCCAGTTTTGCTATTGGAATTGTAGATTTAAGTTGCTGGTTTCCTTCTCTCTGAATAAAGATATGAGTTTTACAGTCCTGTGGACTCTTTAGGAAAAAATTATTATACCAGTTTGTGCTGTTGTTTTGCTTTATGCACCATTTGTTTTTTCCTGTTGGATGTATTAAACATCTTGATATTAATTGCGTTAGTGTGTAGTAATCTTATGTCTACCTTAGGGTCTCTTTGATTCAAAGGATTTTCATGGGATTTTTGAAGGATTAGAATCCTTAGGAATTTTTCCTACGTTCGTCGTTTGATTCGTAGGATTGAATCCTATAGGATTTTTTCCTAAGGATTCATTTGTACTACATTTCACAGGAATTCTAACATCCACTCAAACCTCTTGGAAGAAATCCTTTGTTTTTCCTGTGACACAATCAAACAAACACAAATCCCATAGGGATCCAATGGACATGCCATTCCGATCCTACATTTTTCCTATTCCTGTGCTTTTGCAATCCTATGAATCAAAGAGGCCCTAATGTTGGGTTGTCCTTTACCTGATATTAATATAAACAATTCTACTGCCACTTAAAATTGTTCTCCCGTATTAATATTGTAATGCCGTTTTATGTACTGGACATGATTTTTGATTTATTTAACACATTGTTAGGGGAATTGTTGTCTGTGCCACTTACAAATTTGCTTGTAAATGGTTGCTTTTTTTATCCTGCAGAGTATTAATATTTTGAAAGCTCATGGTAAAAGTGCCAAGGAAAGTTACCTGCTGAATGGTTATGCGCTGAACACTGGCCGTGCAGCTCAAGGAATGCCTACCAGAGTAACCCCTGCTAGAATTGCTTGTCTTGATTTCAACCTTCAGAAGACGAAAATGCAAATGGGTGTTCAAGTCCTTGTATCCGATCCAAGGGAACTTGAGAAGATCCGCGAGAGGTATATGCATTTCTTATATTATGGGATGGAGGGATAGTTTCCATCTTATTATATATTTCCTTTTGTTATCTCCAGAATTAATCTTCAATGAATGTGTTCTCTTAGTTATCGTGTTTGTTTCTCATTTCCTGTGATAGGTCTTCATGCCTTTCACTATTCACAATCAATTTATCTTCTATCTTGGGGTGCCCAATATTATATACCTAACAGGCTAACACCTTGCTTCTTTACACAGAGAATCTGACATAACAAAGGAGCGGATTCAGAAAGTTCTCAAGGCTGGTGCTAATGTTGTATTTACCACCAAGGGAATTGATGATATGTCATTGAAGGTACGTTTTCATACCTCAGGTAGAGTCAGATTGCTGTTCCTATCCTTGATATAGTTCTGTATACTGTTTGCCAGAACACAGACAATTTATGTATTTGGTTGAACTTGTCCACGTTAGTACTGAATTTCACATTCTTCTTAGCTGCTGGTACTTTTGGGGTGGTGCAAACACGATCTGTTATGCTACAGTTAGCATCATATGTTTGTTAATTTAGCCTTATGGCAGAATCTTTTATACTACAGTTATCATCATATCACTGCCACCTTCCGTTCCCTGTCAATAGTACCCAGTCTCAAGTTTTTGTCCTCAGAAGTGTTCGTTTCGTTTCATATGATTTGATTGTTACGAATTTGAAAAGATGTACTGGGCTGTTGTGGTGTATGTGGATATCACTTCCTGTTGACTAACTAAATCTCATGTGCTGAAACATTATTTTAGTACTTTGTTGAGGCTGGAGCAATTGCAGTAAGACGTGTGCGCAAGGAGGACTTGCGCCATGTTGCCAAGGCTACAGGTGCAACAATGGTATGCCTTATTTCTTCATATTGCCGGTTAGATAGTTTTGATCAAGGAGTATTTTCATAATTTACAGTCTTTAATCTCATTCATGACTTGATTTTGTTGAATATTACTAAATTCGCAATACTGGAATACATTTATTTGATGATTTCCTGTTTCGAATACATGCTATTCCAGCGTAGCAGCTTGCCAATTTACTCCCTCCGTCCCAAAATGGAATGGAGGGAGTATTACGGTAGGACTTTATATTAATAAAAAATAACTTCTATCATTGATATTCCCAAGTAATAATGAAAATAATTACTTTTTTGAGCCAAAATGAGCTGCTTGTCAATATCCTAAAGAATAAGAACCTACAGGTGACTACTTTTGCGGACATGGAGGGTGAAGAAACATTTGATCCATCATTCCTTGGACATGCCAGTGAGGTTGTTGAGGAAAGGATTTCTGATGATGAAATAATTCTGGTGAAAGGCACAAAGAATACAAGTGCGGTATGTATCTTCATGCCAATGTTGAGCTAGCTATACTACGATTAATGACGTAAGCATTAGTTTCAAAGCTAGAGGCATCACACTTGCATTTCTTTTATGCAGGTCTCCATTATACTTAGAGGAGCAAATGACTTCATGCTAGATGAGATTGAACGGTCTTTGCATGATGCACTGTGCATTGTGAAGAGAACTTTGGAATCCAATACGGTAAATCCTTCTTCTGCTGTTGCTTTATTAGTTGCCTTGTTGGTTCCCTGTTGTCATGATTTATGTGGTGTGTGAGATTACTCCTAGTTTGTCTTTGTTTACCATTTTTCTTGCTACTAAGTGTGATTTCGAGTTAAAAGTTTAGCTGCTGCTTCCTTGTTCCCAATTTTGATATTTAAGATTCTTTTGTATATCATGTTTGTTGCCGATCCATACTAGTGCAATCTTTTTTTTTATATAATTTTCTTTGAGGCCTTGTTTCCAAAAGCTGCGATCCCCATTCTTGAGAACTTTTTTGATGCTTGAAGGAGAATAGGAACAGTTAAAAGCCATCATTTAAATGTAGCATTTTATTCTGTAGTATCTGCATCTCCCGTTCGCCATTTCACATAATATGCTAACATTAGATCTCTTCTTTCCTGGTCGGTGAATGTAGTTCTGTAAGCTGTTGTTTTCTTGTAGGTAGAGTGTATTTAACATGTATATTGGTCATCCAGGTAGTTGCTGGGGGTGGTGCTGTAGAAGCTGCATTATCTGTGTACCTGGAGAATCTTGCTACAACTCTTGGATCCAGGGAACAGCTGGCGATTGCTGAATTTGCAGAAGCTTTGTTGATCATACCGAAGGTTTGATCAGTTATATTTTGTAGATATGATACTTGCATACTTAACCACATGATGATATACTAATGTGAGTATGGCTGTGTGATGATAGGTCCTCGCTGTTAATGCCGCAAAAGATGCAACTGACCTTGTTGCACAACTTAGGGCATATCATAATAAAGCTCAAACCAATGCTGATAAGCAGCATTTATCAAGGTACTTGTTGAACTTATTTATCTCTGTTAAAGATCTGAGTGGATTATGGCTCCACTATGTTACATAGGCCTTGAAGGCTAGTATCACCACCCTCTTGAGGAAAATAGTTATGCACTCTGAGATGTGCGTGTTGAGCAATGATATATAGACAATATTCCCCTCAGTTTCCTGTACACTTGGGCTTTCTTTTGTAGAGTGCCAGAATACTTATGATTTAAATTTTGAATTTAGTCACTGGGGAAGTGCGCACCTAGATGCATAATTTGGTTACAGTGATGGCTACTGTTTTTATTTTACTTCAATAATTCAATATATTTGTCCATTTGCTGCTTTGTTCTGCTACTACACATCTTCAGTTTTTTGCCTTGTGCTACTGAACATTTTCAACTTTGTTTGAATTTGCTGCAGCATGGGTCTTGACCTGACGAAAGGTGTAATCCGCAACAACCTTGAACATGGCGTGATCGAGCCAGCAATGAGCAAAGTGAAGATCATTCAGGTTGGTTGGTTAACTTATTCGCTTGTCACCTACATTGTTTATGCTGAGATCCATCGCACATCTCATATAACCTTTTTTGCTCTGCAGTTTGCCACAGAAGCAGCCATTACCATTGTGAGGATCGACGACATGATAAAGCTCGACAAGGAAGAGTCTGGCCAAGAAGAGTAGCCATATGCCATTTTACGATCCGTGGTTGCTGTTTTTTACGCGATGGCTGGCTGCTATAGGCTCTTAGACTGTTGGTTGTGGTTTTCTTTTTCCAACTTGTATTAGCGGACGTTCTCGTAGAATGTTGTATGGAAGATCAACGTGCGAAGGGTGTATTGCTGTGTGTTTTGCTGTATGTGGGTAGCAGAATGACTTACGAATAGAAGCAAATTTTGCATAGCCTTAGGGCATTGCTGATAGTTTTTGCAAGTAACTTGGTTGTGTTCTTGCCGGTAACTTGGTCGTCATACAGGTCTTGATCCCACTTTACCACTTCTTTGCATTATGCTGATGTGTGCTGTACTGCCCCCCTAAGAGCATCTCCAAGGCTAATTTGACCACTCGTTTGTATGCGGCCGTCCGACAATTCTGATCGCTAGTTCAGCTGGCCAACTTTGCAGCAGCTTTTGGTCTAAGCTTTGTATGTGTGTGTGCCTTGCCGCTAGAATTCGGTAGCAGGCTGCATCGTGAAGATCGAGGATGTGCTCATCACATATTTGCAGGGATCAAAACATTCAGGCCTTGTTTGGTATAGAGGTAGATTAGTGGGGATAATCCGCACAGGGATCGAGTGAAACCCCTACCTGACCCAATCCTCTCAAATCCCATAAAACCCCAACCCCCAGTCCACTAGGCAGGGGTAGGGGTAGTGTGTTGGGCACTGGAGAAAATACCTGAAGATTTGGGGTAAAAAATAGGGGAAAGTGGGGATTAAACTAGCCCACTACACTAGAACCAAACATGATTTTAGGAATAGGTGGGGATTTACTGTTTGGTGGGGATAATCCCCACAAATTCCTAGAAATACACTAGTACCGAACAAGGCCTCAAAGGGTACACAAATGAGTGGTGACGTAGTAACAGACACAAGGTAATGGTGTTGGTGTTGTATAACCATTATTTTTGGAACCATGAATGATTTTTTATATCAGCCTGTGGGTTGAAAACTTATTGGATTGAGTTGATTTAATGTGGATTATGTTGGTTTTGTGTGAGTTCGAGAGAATCAAAGTTGATGGTATTTTTGAAATGGGGTTACATGTTGAGGCACATGACACCAGTTTTCTCTAAGGAGAATCAATGTCAAATAATAATAATAATCAAATGACTAACATTAAAACATATGGAAGTTCAAGTTCAAAACACACATGGATGCTATCAACTGCGCGATTTTAGCTCCGAGGGTCGAATTTGAAACAAGCAACCTGAACAAAAGAGCAAAAATGGGGTTTCGAGTACATATTACTAGTTGACACTTCATACACTCTAGAATCATCTATTAGTTACACATACACTTGATAGACTTGTACTCCTGGATCCTCCACCAAGTTATATGCAAGAAACATAGTCTAAAATATTCTATCAAGTTATTTGCTAGATACATATGCTCCAAAGCACTTTAATAGTTTATTTAGATGTTTAAGCATACTATGAAAAATGTATGCGAACTCACTATAATACATTATGGGCTGTATATAGTCTGAGTAATATGATATTATTTATTCAGATTTTTGGAAAAACCAATTGTAACCAAATATTTTCAAGGGTCCAAAACAAAAGTTTATAGAAAATTATTTACAAAAAAATATGTTCCACTTTGGCACTAGAAAATCTATTTATAATGAGAAATGTAGTAACTATATGAAAAACCGAGTCTTAATATAAATGTGCATATTTACAATGAAAGTGTTGGTACACCTAAAAAATGTTTCAATAGAAAGCAACATGAATTCAATGACAAATTGAGTTATGAATAAATAAAAAAGTTCAATATAAATAGTTAAGAAATATTTTGAAATCACACTAGACCACATATGACATGTCGGAGAAATATTTTTAAATGCACAAAATGAGTTTTTTTTGAAGGACCTACCATATATTTATTGCAAAATTGGACCAAATCAATTTTATAAAATATTAGGCCATGTTTAATGCACAATTGACCAAATAGTTAGGTGTGAAAAGTTTTCAACCACCTCTCATGAAAAAGACAATTTTTCACCAGTTCAGCAGGAAGCTCGTCAAATTTGAACAACAGCCGCCTTATATTTGCTCTTTATTTTTTCCAAAAATCATTTCTAGGTGCATAAGTATCTATTTAATCAGAGAAATGTCAAAATTTTCGAAGATTCAACCACTAGCTAGGAACAGTCATGCCCGCAATTTTGACCGCATTTTGAAACGGGCATGAATTTTTTTTTTAAAAATCCAAAAATTGGAAAACCTTCGCATTGGGTCATTATATGTGACCAAGTTACCAGGAAAAATAATAAACTTATAATACGACAATTATTTAAAAAAAAGTGTTCTGAGAAATGAGTTATCATGTGTGAAGATTAATGGTTTTCAAGGCAAATGATTAATCTTATGGCCACATTCATGGCATAGTTTGTTCATCTCATCTTTTGCACAAGGGTGCATCTCGGAATGACAAACAATGTTGCCTAAAGTAGTTTTCATTTTTTTTGGACGAAAATTTCTTTTTTCTTTTTTTTCGAGTGCCCAAAATGAGTTTTTTTGTGAAGGACCTACCAAATCTTTTTGCAAAATTGAACCAAAATCAATTTTCTAAAATATTAGGCCATATTTAATGTACAATTAAACAATGGTTAGGTGTCAAAAGTTTTGATCCACCTCTCGTGAAAAAGACAAATTTCCGCCGATTCAGTAGGAAGCGGGTCAAGTTTGAACTGCAGTTGCCTCATAGTTTGCTCTTTATTTTTTCCAAAAACCATTTGTAGGTGCATAAGTATCTATTTAATCAGAGAAACGCCAAAAGTTTTCAAGATTCAACCACTAGTTAGGAACGGTCATGTCCGCAGTTTTGACCGCATTCTGAAACGGGCATGAAAAATTTAAAAAAAATCAAAAAATTGGAAAACCTTCATTTTGAAACGCAGGAAATTTTCATTTTATTTTTTTTCTTTGTTTATTTTTCTTTTTTTCTTGCTATTCAATGCTTACTAATTATTCTTTGTTTCCATTATTTTGCACTAGTTTTACATTTTTCTGTTTTGGTTCATTTTTTCTTTCATTTCGTTGGTACTTTTTTTTGGTTTTCAATATTTTTAGCGTTTTTCTCTGTTTCTTTTGGTTTCATTCTTCCTTTTTTGTATACATCAAGAAATATTTTCTAATACACGTTTAAAAAATTTCAAATAAATTTGAAGGTTCTTTCATACTTGTTCGACATTTTTTATACACATTTTAAACATTTCTTCAAATTTTTGGTTAACATTTTTTAAATACAAAATTATTACTTTTGAATGCATGGTTAAAAAAAATTATACACATTTTAACATTGCCAAATGCTTGATTAACATTTTTTATGTACATGATTAACAATTATTTAATACATGGTCAACCTTTTTTATACACATTTTTTCAAATGCTTTATTCAAAATTTCATATAGAAGATTAATATTTATTGAATACATGGTCAAATTTTTTCTATACACATTTAAACATTTTTAAATGCTTGATTAAAATTTGAGCTCCCTTTATTTATATGGACTCAAAGTTGTTCGAAGCCGGTATTTTCCACACATGCATATTCTATAGGCCTATGGGCTGTTGGCCCAGTCGTCACATAGAAAGAAAAAAAATATTGCCTTGTCTTACCGAGGCCCAAACCCAGCAAGGTGTTTTCAGTTTAAAAGGAGTTGGCTGGGTAGATTGACACAAGCTAAGGCCTGGTATGGTGGTAGGCCCCATTGGATCTCTACTCCTAATGGAGCAGTTGGTGAATAGTCCACAATAATCGAACAAATATCACACGACAAGTTCATTAAGGTAGCAGTTACCCTATGGGCAATTTGGTGGGCGAGACGGAAGCTGATCCATGAAGGGTTGCATCAAAGCCCGTTATCCACTTACATGTTCATCACTCATTTCTTATCAGAATTGGAGGAGGAAAAGAAGCCAATAAACCACTGCATGAACATCCCAGTTACCTCTGCACCAAGAAGATGGATTCCGGCCATTGAGGACCATGCTAAAATCAATGTTGACGCTGCTGTTTTCCGTGGAGTTGGTGCCGCTGCTGCAGTTTGCAGGAATAATGCAGGCCAGTATCTGGGGTCATCGGTGCTTGTGACTAGAGGGTTGGTCGATCCGGCTACTTTGGAAGCAATGGCATGCAGAGAAGGACTATCGCTAGCGGAAGACCTGGGGCTCCAGAAAATTGTGATCGCGTCTGATTGCCAAGAGGTGGTGAAGCATATCAAAGAAAAGTCGGGAGGAAATTATGGTGCAGTTGTAAAAGAGATTATTTCATGGCAATCTTCTTTTAATTCTTGCTATTTTAAGTTTGAATTTAGAGCCTCGAACTTCGAGCCTCATAAACTAGCTAGGCATGCTGTTAAGTTAGATCATGGCCGCCACATTTGGTTGGGGCAATCACATGATACCTCTGTAATACCGGTAGCAATACCAACTCCTGAATAAATGCCTAGCTTTGTTGCTAAAAAAAAAGTTGGTGAATAGTCTGCACGGTTTATTTTCGCAGGGTTTTTTTCGTCATCCTTCCACCTCCGTTTTATTTTCGTTGGCTATTTTTCGTCTGGTTTTTTACCTCCCCACGGTCGATGCGCTCACAGGCATCTACTACCATTATAAAAGAAAGAGAGAGACAGATCCAAACAATCCCATCCATCTATCATCAAAATCTAATGGCCCTTAATCATTCTGCGTTTAACGCTACCAACCACGCAACAAGCCACGATCGATCGCTAATCGCCCCGCATTAACAAAACCGATCGCCCGCACGACCTCCACCTTCTCCTCCCGCACGACCTCCTCCTCCTCCCGCGTCGTTCGCCTCCCGCAGCCTCGCGCCGAGCCACGGGAAGCCGCGCCCTTCACCGCCGCCTCGCGCCGCCGGAGCCACGGGAAGCCGCCGCAGGTCGCCGGGAGCCCGCCCCCGCCGCGCCGTTCGCCGCCTCCCCAGCCGCGGGAGCCCGCCCCCGCCGC
>NC_041386.1:699820865-699832465 GCF_002162155.2 Triticum dicoccoides | reverse complement strand
CGTCGGTCGCCGCGCCCGTCGCCCCGGGAGCCGCCCCATCGGAGCCGCCGCCCGTCGCGCGCCGGGGGAGCCCCGCCGCAGGAACCCGGCACCCCCTCGCCTCTCCAGTGCCTGCCTCGCCTCCCTCACGCGAACCTGCTCTACGCGCCGCCCCTCATCCTTGGCGGCGAGAGGTACGCGGGAGCTGCCGCCGCCGCCGCTGCCAGGGGCGTGGACGCGTGTGGGCCTACTGTTGGCGTACGAGGTCGCGCCTGAGCCTGCGGCACGGTGGCGCGGGGCCCTCCGCCGCCAGTTCCCTGCCGGTTCGAGATCCCCCATTGCTCTCCTGCCTTCCGTCGTTGGTCTTCCTGCTACCAGCCCCGCCCTTCTCCGCCCTATCTCCAAGACAACGTTCTGCTCCATCCGTTGGTAAGTAGCGACCATGTCATCTCTTCCCCTTTCAATCCCTATAATACTTTTCCCATGGTGTTTTTCGATGGTGATGAAACTCAGGCGCCCATGACCACCGTGTTTCTTTTCCTTTTATTCCTTGGCCGTAGTTTTCATGAATCGCAATGGTTTTCATTAGCTGTAAGCATGTAACTGATAGAGTAAGGCATGGCTGTTTGCTTTGATCAAATCCAACCCCATTATCAAATGAAATGCTAGGAGAAAATAAGTTGGTAGCACTTCTCTTTTTCCAAAAGAGCTGGCATGCTGGGCAGCAGTGCTCTTTTGGTTTTGCTTAGCTGCAGGATAAAATGATCACCCAGTTAGTCACGGGCTCATGGCTGGGTTAAATGTATTCAGAAGAAGAAGTCTCTGACCGCCACACCCGTTGTCCACCATTGGATTCAGTTTCGCCTTCAAACTGCGTTTATGCATAAATTCAGAGTCACGGAATAAAAATGCTTCTTTGTTGTGATAATCTAAAATTTCCAAAGATTTATTCCAAGTGATTCTCCAGATTTGTCCCCTCGGAGTAGTCAATTATTTGTTGTAGACAAGATGGTACTCCTCGGAGTAGAAGTTGATGTACTGTAGTCATCTTCAAGTGCTGGTAGAAGCTGATTTAGTCGATTCTTTGGAATAAATTGCAGCAAATTACAGTACCGCGCTGTTCAATACGAATTGGATTTGTTGTAAATTTTACAGGTTGACTAAGGTGCTGTTGAGATGACTACGCTGCTGTCAATTTAAATAAACCTGAATTGACTTTGGAGTAAAACAGGGTAGACTTCAACTTCAAACAATAGCAGTAAGACAATAATAGTGGCTTTTTAGGCTTTTTTTAGAGTGTGTTTCATGCTGGCCTACAATGATGAACTAGGGCTGGCTTATATTCTGTTTCTGAATTCAGTTGATGTGCAGATTTAACAAATTGCAGTAGGGCTGGACTTTTCATAGGTAGCAGCCTCAGTTTATCTCCAAGGGATTATTGTTCGCAGACACTATTGTAGCCATTTTGGGATATAGGGCTGGCCTTTTTCAACTGTAGGTTTTCACAAACAGTAGACATCTCAATACTTGCTTCTTGGAACAGCAACACACCAAGAATAAATTAACAGATCAACAAATGGTCCAGGAAACATAGCTGCTTGCTGGTATCTCCTGAATTTTGAACCAAAACAAGATCCAATTCATAAATGAACAAAAACATGGCGCTAGCTGGTATCTCCTGGTAACACACCAAATTATTCAAATAAAATACTCCATGTAATTCAAATAAATACTCCTGTACAGGAGCCACCATACAAACCTCTCTGTAATATGTTGTGAGTACAACTTGAGAGAGTTTCAAAGAAATAAAAGAAAACAACTAACACTTCAGAGAATATATTGTTGTTTATATAAACTAAAACCCATTTTGGTTGTGATAAACAGAGAAAATAATATAGAACTGTGGTCTAACAATTTTGTCGTGATTCTTCTAATTTGAATTTGAATGCATCAAGGTATTGTCAATTTCTGTGACATGATTTTGTTGTGAATTTCAGATTTTAGAAGAAGAGATTGGTGGTGTTAAAGGACATTTTGGACCAATCAATGAATTAGCATTTAATCCTGATGGGAGGAGGTTAGTTCATACTCTAAATTGTATTTCTATTTCTTTGTTTGTATTTTGCCTCTGATCAAGATTAGCATTTAATCCTAAACATTTTAACAATCTCCGAGTCCAACTTTCAGGTCTTGAAAGTAGCATATACATCAAATGTTTGTGGACATCATGCATGGATGAAAATCTGGGAACAGTTAGTTTGTTGGCTATGTCTTGTCATAGCTGGGTGCTCGTGATTCAAAAGATTTAAAGGTGACCTCGTCAAAGCATTGTTTAGCAAAAAGAACACTGCAGGTAAAAACACAAGAAGGAAACATTGTGATGTTTGTCTGAATTTATTTCCTACACACCAGTTTTTTGTCTCAACGTCTGTAGAGGTTATGCTTGTGCTACTGAATTTAAAATTGAATAGAGCTATCATTTAGATGCGCTTTTGATAGCCTGCAGTTGGTTATTTGGTTGTCCCAAACTCAAGATCAATGCAATCACCTACTGTTAGTTCCATTACAGTTCTATTTCATAACAGAAAAAGAGCACACTGCTTTGTTTGTTAAAGATAAACACCTCCTTTAGTGTTCACAAGGGAATGGCCACAAAAATTGATGTGTTTGTCTTCTATCTCTAAATAAAAAAAAGGCTATATATGCAAATTGTACCAGTATTGATTTGTAATATTTTCTGGTACAATCAAACTATCTTTGTATGCATGTTATTCTCACATATACTTGTATATTAATCGAGACGTGCATTTGCACGTGCACGCTTACTAGTCCCACAGAAACAATCCATCGCCACCCACCCACGACTCCCCAGCCTCCCCCCGATCCCGTCGCCGCCGCTGCCTACCCCGCCTCCTACCGGTGCGCCACCATCCTCCCGACGCGCCGTCATCCCCGCCTCCTGCCGGTGCGCCGCCGGTCCCTCCTTCTTCCCTGGAGCGCCGCCACCCCGCTGCCTCCTACCGGCACACCGCCGGACCCTCCTTTTTCCCTGGAGCGCCGCCACCCCGCTGCCCCCGCCATCTCCCACCATGGGGTAACCCTAGATGGCCGCCGGCCCGCCAGCTTCTCGCCGTTCCTCCCCTGAGCGCGCCCCGCGGCTAACCCTAGGGACCGAGTCGGGCTTGCCGGCGCGGCCGTGTCGTGTGCTGTTGGCACCCCACTCCACCTGCTCTGCTGCGCCCCGGTCTCCAACAGCCATTCTGAGGAACCCATCTCGCTGCCACCATCGTCTGCTATCCTCCAGCAAGTGTGCTGCGGTACGCCGATGTCCTCCGATCGGCAAGCTCCGCCCCTGCCGGCATCGTCCACCCACACCATGTCCTCCTCTTTGCCAAGCAGCGTTAAGGTATACACAAAACCCCACCTCTCTCTCTCTCTCTCAATGCCCTCTGTTTCTTTTTGATCTGATGTGTATTGAGGTTTAGTTTTCACCATGTTGATCTGATGCTGAGACGTGCTAGCTACAACAAAAGCATCTAGACACTTTAGTTTTGCAGTTCCAAAACTACACAAAAGTTGGAGAGAACGTGTACCATTACCATCAGTGGTCGGGGAATAGAACATGAATCAGACAATTCGTTCTTTGTACAATAAGAGTTTAGAGGACAGTATACTGCATCACAATTTTGGTTCTTTTGTTGTTGCTTGTATAAATGATCACCTACATTGTAGGGGCTTCTCCCTATACTGAGCTTTAGAATGTGTCGCAATTAAAAGTCAAGGAATTTTTCAGTCAAATAAAATTTAGTAACTAGCTTTTTCATACTGATCTTTATCTGCAGTGTGATGGGTGTGGACAAAAACATGTGGTGTTACCTTACAGTATGTACTTTATCTTCCTTTATGCCGCATACATAATGGAATTAGAAAGTATACTTTTAGTATATTAAAACTAGCCTGTCCCTTCCTTTTAGTGTACTGAATTAGTTCTTATAATCTAATCAAGTGTACACTTCTCTGTTGTCTGTACTATAGCGGTGATTATCAGAAGTCCAAGACCACACTGTAGGCAGGAAAAAGGAATGTTCTTGGTAAGCTACAGTATTCCATTCTTAATTTACTCACTTCAATGCATAGTTTTGTTAGTTCTTCCATTAGTTTCTATTGAAGTATGCTCAATGGGATAGGGTTTAGAAAGTTATATGCATAATGGGAGATTACTTGATTTGCTAATCCTTATCTGGTTAGCGATTCCTCACAAACTCAAGCGATAATATGCACATGTTTCTTCGTGTCGTACTTTGATCTATGCGTGTTGATTGAGAGATTCTTGGTCTTCAGTTTTTATGTACAACTCAAGTGACCAAATTGTATTAGATTCTTTTCCCTCACAAATTGCAGTCTTGTGCCTTCCTGTTGAAAAAAAAGAAATGGGGGCATGGGGCACATTATGCAGTCAGAACCTAGCTGTTACTATACAACCATGAACATAATTCTGGGAGGTAGCACGTGGTCGTTCTTAGTAACAGTATGTTGGAATTGTAGGATATGGCTCTCATTTTGTTTGGTGTTGGAATAGTAGGTTGCTCGCGGGTGACTTCTCAGGTGTCACGGCGCTTGCATTGTAGATTAGTAGAGGGAATATTGAGACGACGAGGAGAGGCGACTTAACTGCAGTCCGCACAACACCATGAACCAGGTAGTACTAACTTGCCACTGCCACATTTGCTCACTCATTTCTTTCTTATGCATACAATTTCCATTTTTAAATATTTTATTTAGTTTTTTCTCTACTTATGTTGCATCTTATGTAATGCATATGAAAGTTTAATACATTGACAAGTGTGAACTATGGTTCTCTGTAGAATGTGAACTTCTGGACTCCTCTCATAATTATCAACATTTTCATATGTTGTAACCTCTTATGGGCTGATATTCTGCAAACACCATAGAACTTGATAGGATAAAGATCTATCACTCGAGTTCAATCTTCGTGAAATACTCACTCTGTCTAAAAATATTACGTCTTATATTTTGAGATGGTGGGAGTATATGATGTGTGAGAATGAGAAAAGAGTCGAACTGACACTACATGTCCTTGAGAAAATTGAGAACCTCTACTTGCCAATTGCTAAATAAATCTGTAAAACACTTCCTTCATCATTCAGTACATGTTCCCTGTAGTAGATTGGATGGAGAAAATATTGCTTTGGCTTTTGTTAGCGATATGAAACTTCAATGCATTATCACTTTTCAGAGGTGAAGCAACTTTCGGTATTTTGTGACAGCACAATCTGTTCTTCTATTTCCTAATCTTGGTTGTTCACTTGCTTTTATTCACAGGGTAAAGAGGTCAATCTCTTCCAATACACAATTGTTGAGGTATGTATCAATGTCTAAAGGTTAAAAAAGAACCAGGTTACACCATATGGTTTAGGGCGTGTTCGGCAGTCCACCAGCTCCTGGCTCCTTCAACTCCACGGGTGGAGCTGAGCCGAACGCGCTAACTCCTGGAGTTGAAAACGAGAAGCCAGCGATTTGTGTAGTGCAAAAAACGAGGAGTCGTGGAGTCAAGAAAACCGAGCTCCACCAAACAGAGAAGTGAGAGTTCAAGGATATTACACCCCCTGCCACCGCCAAGTGACTCGCTGCGAACCGGTACGAGGAAACAACACGAGCGGACAGCCATATGAGGCCAGCCTCCGACCAGGCCCAGCCATTTAGACAGCCCACTATTCCTTTTCCCAGATCAAAGCCCAATAAATCTAGCCACCGACTAGGCCCAGCCTTTTACAAAGCTCGTGACTAGAAGCTAACACACCGAACGGATTGGTCGCTCTAGGATTTGACGCGAGAAGCCGGCTGCTGGCTGGCGGCGATGGAGTTGGGGAGTTAGCAGCTGTGGTGGACTACCGAACACGCCCTTAGGTTGCTCACCTTGGTTGCTGACCAGGTGTTCAAAAATCTTAGTGAGAGAGGACATTGACGGTGCGAGAATGGAACATAACGAGTTTTTTTTTGTGTGTGTGTGTGCATTACCGAAACGTTGCACGACATGTGAGTCTACATCTAACTTCCTTTCAGTTTTCTATTGGAAATAATTCTTTAGAAATTTTCACTTGGACACTTATCCTCTCTTTGTTTATCGTTTCATAGGAGTAAGAAAAAGTTCATCTGTGTGTAACTACCAGGTTCTTGAAGTCCGCCCCCTCATTGATTGGAACAGGGTGTAAGTTGTGGAATTTTTGCTGTGACCGCCTGGACTACGATGACAGGGCTGACAAAGATGAAGCCAAGGTAAGCCGTGCCTCTGGTATTCTAACATGTGAAATCCATAAGACAATTCTTTCGAGTTGCGACCTGCATTGTGGTGTCTCCGTTCATCAATTTTTGAGCACCAGCTCCAGTGAAATTAGGTGTTCATCCAGCCATACTCCTAGGTGGCTTTCTTTGGCCTGCTTCTTATTGTGTATTTAGTGGTTATGCACAAGCCTCATCATCTGATATTTCTGTAGTAATTACTGAAAACAATTTGAGGACAAAGCTTTGATTGTTGTTGTAGTTGAAGATTCAGAGTTGCAAGGCAGGCACAGTTAACAGGGATAAGAAACTATAGAAGATTTATCAAATCAGACATGGGCTTGGTTATGCAATGAATCATTTGGATCTGAGGTAATCAGACCATACACCAAACTTAAATTTTACTTGCTTTTAAATGTTTAGGAGGCAGATGATGTTTGATATGCTAGACTGAAGTACGCACCTTTTAAGAGTATATCACTGATACTCCAGTCACCAATAAAAATGGAAGTGCTGAAAATTAGTTTGTAAGGAAACAAACTAAATAGTGAGTCCCAGCAAACCTACTGCCTAGATTACACGAGTTCATTTTAGCTCTAAGATTTCTTTTTTATCTCTTTTACATTCTGGTAAACATGTGGGTGAATAACAGTTAGAAATTGTTCTATATGTACACGGGAATTCTAATAGAACTGATGCTTGAAAGAATAAAAACGTCTATAATATTTGTAAGCCAGGCACTGAAAAAGCTCACTCCTCACACCAGATCACCATCGCCGACGTATCTACTTTTCCGGAACAGAGTCCACATGTTTACTCATGTTCTCAGTTTTTTGTTGTTTCGGGGAAGGTTTGTTAGAAGCCAATCTCTTCAGCAAGCCCTGGAGAAAGAGAGCTAGATATAGTGTGGTACTTGCTAGCATTTTAATGGACACCTCCTTTTGGCCTTTTTTAGTTTCTCGAATTAGCTAAGAGACTTCAATGAGAGTATTTTTTGGTCCCTCCCTTTTTCTGTGTCTTTTGGAGTTTTGCATTGTGGTGAGAGGAGGATAGAGATACCCAATTGCCATGGGGACCAGAGATCAGCTGAGGTCACATAGTTTGTCTTGGCATTACAATGTGAGGTAAAGGAAGGAAATAAAGCGATGTTAGAATATTACAATCATATATCCAAACATATTTTATGCAGTTGACCAATGGTGTTGTTTCATCGATTTTTACTTCTCTAGAACCACCTGATTTATTGGCACAATGCCTCAGAACATGCACAGTGAAGCAAACCAAATCAAACTGTAGCTGCATCTACAAATAAAACATATCGCTCTTGATGTGGCAAGCTTTATCAAGTTCAATTACGCAGTACATCAGGCAAATCTGCAACCCCACAAACCACGAATGATGCAGCAAAAGTTTGTAATCCAAAAATTGATTGAGATTTCTTATTTTAGTTGGTTAGTTGCATCAGTGACATATCTCTAGAGATGTTGCATATTTTTGGACGATTGTTGGAAAATACCTTTGTGTTATACCTTTCTGCTAAAATTTGTATTATTTTGCAAAGTAGGCTCTGTGCTAGGTGGGGCTGTCATCCTCCATTTTTATGGCCATGACAAATGACAATATCAGGATGCTATTTAACTTTCACTTTTGTCGACATGTGTTTTGATGCTACTTCAATTCTTTAGCGTATCACGATGAGGCTGATACTGTTGGTTGTACACTGAAGGTTGAAAATGTTAACTGTTTTGAATAGACTATTTCAATATATTGGCACAGATTAACAACAATGCTTACTATGGTAATTACAATGCCATAGAATTTCTGAATTATTAGAATATTTTGCACTATTACACATTATTTAATAATTGGTGCAATCTAATGTTAATCCACCTAAATTTGTAATAGCTAAAATTTCTAACATGCCTCACGTCTTCATGTTTCTAGCTTCAAATCCTTAAAAACAAATTGTTCTACAACTCTCTATCTTGCTAGAATGGACTTGTTACCCATATATGTGTATCTACCTGAGAACAAACTTTACATACTTAAAAAATGTACCTTTTGTCGTCAGAATCTAACTGCATTTTTTGTTTATGACGATAAATAATTTCTGCCTGGAGCAGAAGGTTATAGGGGTGGCCCAGATATCATGGAGACTTGGGGAGGCGCCGTGCTCGGTCCAGTGAGGAGCTCCGGGTCAACACTGTGGCTGCATGGTGGGCATGAACCATGGTGACTGCCTTCCGGCTTTATTCTGTTGGCTCGTACATTTGCTGCTGGCTATTCTTACAGAATCATGAATTAGACTTAGGAGAATTGGCATGTCATCACATGAAATTTTTTAAACTATGAGGTGCTACAGGTAAACATGGTGAATTCACACTTTTAAACTGCCTGGTGATTTTTTAAATCTCAGGCAATCAGAACATATGCATTTTCTTTGTTTCTCGCTTCATGTTTTGTCATGGACTACATGAGTTTCATGTATACCAGAATGTTTCCAAACCTGTGATTAACAAGTTCTTTTCCACTTCTAAATTACAAATATCTTATTGATGCTACCATATTGGTGAGTGTACTTGATGGCGATATTTTTTACCTCTTAAATGTTGAAATTTAGTAAATATTCCTATATGTTGAAAGTAGTAATAGTCCTTAGTTTTCATAGTGGTTCATGATCTTGGTGGTGCCTTTTTTCTTTGTTCTACTAACAAAAAAGGACGCATCCTATGTGAAATATTTGTGGTTTCAGAAATAAATTATGTTGTAAATCATCATTAACATGGCATGTGATTGCATCTTGCACTACTTTCAGCCAGCGAGTTGTCTAAACAATAAAGTAAACATGTTAATGTGATATATGGTGTCATAACTAATGTGTGTTGGAAATAGATGTTCTGATCACTAGCATGATTTTGGATTGAATCTAAAATTTGTTTCAGTCTGTAAGCTAATCTAAAATAGGTAAAAGGCATATTAGGAGAGAAAACATTGTTATTTGCAACTTTACTCTCTTCAGGTCGCCGTTTTGTAAAGTAGTTCTGCCATCTTAGGACATGTGAGGAAATGCATATTTGGCCATTATTCAAATGAACATTTAGACCTCAATGTCCTATCTCGTTTCTTACAGTTCCTCATTATGCTAGCTCACATATTAAGGGGGAAAGGAAGTGGTGTAGATATACAATTTAATCTCTACTATTAAAGGGGAGTACATTTAGTTTCATTAGTCACATCCCTCTCTCCCTCGTACATAGATTTTTTTACAAATAAATGTTTTGATCGCAGGTTTTGTCATCCTTGAACCGGTCTGCCCTCAAACGAACCCCTTAGATGCAGCCAACACCTTGTAGCCAACACATTACTCTCTTCAGGTCGCCGTTTTGGACCGTGTAGCGGTGTCGCCCGAGAGCCACGCGACTCCCATATCGCCCCTCTGGGAGAGCCATATTAGGGTGGATTTGGGCCCATGCCCGACGAAGAGGGGGTGGCGGAGGGAAGGACTGCTGGTGGTGGCAGTCATTTGGGTGCGACGACTGGTGAAGCATGGAAAAGGTCGGGGAGGTGGACCATTAGGGGAATGTCAGTGACACCGCCGCTGCTTTCTCTCCTTCTCGAGACACCATCTTTGTGAGCAAAGGAGACCGTGTTGCTATCTCTGTTTTGTCACGGAATGTAAGCAACATCACAAATTTTCCTATTCATCTCATGTTGAAATCGACAAAAGTTATTTTAGAAGAAAATATGTGAAAGGATGACATGATATATATCATTTCGTATATTATGTCAGCAAAAACACATTGTGGTGTTTGCCCTCGGCTACGATGATGTGCATTTCTTGGCACCGAGAATAAGCTTGGGACACTATGGATGGGTGAAGAGGGAGTGGGCGATACCGTGAAGCGAAGGGGAGATGGCAGTGAGAGGAAGGTACATGTTGAATGCCATGGCGCCGAGGGGAGGAAGCAATGAGAAGTTTTGGAGGGGAGAGATGACGGCGGCGATGCCCGTGGCAAGGAGAGCAAGCGGATGGAATGTGGTGTGAGTGTGAGCGTTGTGTCATACTATGAGAGAGTGAATTGTATTTTCCAAGACGAGAAGAAAAGGTGCGTGTTTGCTTTTTTATGGAAAGGAACTATTTGCTATAAAAGTCATTTTTGAAAAATAATTACCAACAAATGATTTACAGTTGAGCATACAGTTTATCAAAATTGGGTTGCGAATCACTCTACAAAGTATCATGGTGCCACTAACTCCGACTAAAAATGGTCGCTTGCATCCAGGACCAATGAATATATATTGTCTTAATATTTTAATATGTGTATATATGTTCACTTTTGTAGATTGGAGATAAAAATTGATGGCTTATTCTTTTAATATGTATACTTCTATATTTTTTTATTTGTGCAACATATGAGAGAGATGGAGATGCATTATGTCATCGTTCAAAAAGAATCCATTGACAAGGTATCGAGAAGATGTCGTTGGAAGGGGCCAAAAATTCACTGAGTTTTATAAGAAATATAAGTATGTATAAGCAATCAATACAAAAATTAGATGGTCCGTGGCAACGCACGGGCATTGTACTAGTGTAAGTAGAAGGGTGCTGGTTTGAATCCCCCACGCATCATATATATTTTGGTTTTAGACGAACAAAGGACTATCTATAAGACAGTTTGTGTGGATTATTATCACACAAGGTGAGGCTAGCCCGATGGTTGTGTTGGGGAACGTAGCAATTTCAAAAATTTTCCTACGCACACACAAGATCATGATGATGCATAACAACGAGAGGGGAGAGTATTGTCCACGTACCCTCGTAGACCGTAAGCGGAAGCGTTATGACAACGCGGTTGATGTAGTCGTACGTCTTCACGATCCGACCGATCCATGTACCGAACATACGGCACCTCTGAGTTCAGCACACGTTCAGCTTGATGACGATCCCCGGACTCCGATCCAGCAAAGTGTCGGGGATGAGTTCCGTCAGCACGACGGCGTGGTGACGATGATGATGTTCTACCGGCACAGGGCTTCGCGTAAACTCCGCGACGATATGACCAAGGTGGAATATGGTGGAGAGAGGCACCGCACACGGCTAAGGAACGATCACGTAGATCAACTTGTGTGTCATGGGGTGCCCCCCTGCCCCCGTATATAAAGGAGCAAGGGAGGAGGAGGCCGGCCCTAGGAGGGGGCGCGCAAGTGTGGAGCCCTACTAGGACTCCCTAGTCCTAGTAGGATTCCACCTCCCTTGTTGGAGTAGGAGAAGGGGAAAGAGGGGGAGAGGAAGAAGGAAAGGGGGGCTGCGCCCCTTGTCC
>NC_041386.1:699799021-699820466 GCF_002162155.2 Triticum dicoccoides | reverse complement strand
GACTTCTTCCTTTTGGCATCTCTCCTCTATTCCCGTATGGCCCAATAAGGCCCATATACTCCCCGGCGAATTCCCGTAACCCTCCGGTACTCCGAAAAATACCCGAATCACTCGAAACCTATCCGAACTCCGAATATAGTCGTCCAATATATCGATCTTTACGTCTCGACCATTTCGAGACTCCTCGTCATGTCCCCGATCTCATCCGGGACTCCGAACTCCTTCGGTACATCAAAACTCATAAACTCATAATATAACTGTCATCGAAACCTTAAGTGTGCGGACCCTACGGGTTCGAGAACTATGTAGACATGACCTAGAACTATTCTCGGTCAATAACCAATAGCGGAAACTGGATGCTCATATTGTCTCCTACATATTCTCCGAAGATCTTTATCGGTCAAACCGCATAACAACATACGTTGTTCCCTTTGTCATCGGTATGTTACTTGTTCGAGATTCGATCGTCGGTATCCAATACCTAGTTCAATCTCGTTACCAGCAAGTCTCTTTACTCGTTATGTAATGCATCATTCCGTAACTAACTCATTAGCTACATTGCTTGCAAGGCTTATAGTGATGTGCATTACCGAGAGGGCCCAGAGATACCTCTCCGACAATCGGAGTGACAAAATCTAATCTCGAAATACGCCAACCCAACATGTACCTTTGGAGACACCTTGATCTCCATCGTAGCATCGTTGTCGTTACGCCATCTATTGCTTCTACGACTATCGCTACCGCTTAGTGATAAAGTAAAGCAATTACAGGGCGTTTGCATTTTATACAATAAAGCGACAACCATATGGCTCCTGCCAGTTGCCGATAACTTCGGTTACAAAACATGATCATCTCATACAATAAAATATAGCATCATGTCTTGACCATATCACATCACAACATGCCCTGCAAAAACAAGTTAGACGTCCTCTACTTTGTTGTTGCAAATTTTACGTGGCTGCTACGGGCTTTAGCAAGAACCGTTCTTACCTACGCATCGAAACCACAACGATAGTTCGTCAAGTTAGTGCTGTTTTAACCTTCGCAAGGACCGGGCGTAGCCACACTCGATTTAGCTAAAGTGAGAGAGACAGACACCCGCCAGCCATCTTTAAGCACAAGTGCTCGTAACGGTGAAACCAGTCTCGCGTAAGCGTACGCGTAATGTCGGTCCGGGCCGCTTCATCTCACAATACCGCTGAGCCAAAGTATGACATGCTTGTAAGCAGTATGACTTGTATCGCCCACAACTCACTTGTGCTCTACTCGTGCATATGGCATCTACACATAAAACCAGGCTCGGATGCCACTGTTGGGGAACGTAGTAATTTCAAAAAATTTCCTACGCACACGCAAGATCATGGTGATGCATAGCAACGAGAGGGGAGAGTATTGTCCACGTACCCTCGTAGACCGTAACCGGAAGCGTTATAACAACGCGGTTGATGTAGTCGTACGTCTTCACGATCTGACCGATCCAAGTACCGAACGTACGGCACCTCCGAGTTCAGCACACGTTCAGCTTGATGACGATCCCCGGACTCCGATCCAGCAAAGTGTCGGGGATGAGTTTCGTCAGCACGATGGCGTGGTGACGATGATGATGTTCTACCGGCGCAGGGCTTCGCCTAAACTCCACGACGATATGACCGAGGTGGAATATGGTGGAGGGGGGAACCACACACGGCTAAGGAACGATCACGTAGATCAACTTGTGTGTCATGGGGTGTCCCCCTGCCCCCGTATATAAAGGAGCAAGGGAGGAGGAGGCTGGCCCTAGGAGGGGGCGCGCCAAGTGTGGAGTCCTACTAGGACTCCCTAGTCCTAGTAGGATTCCACCTCCCTTGTTGGAGTAGGAGAAGGGGAAAGAGGGGGAGAGGAAGAAGGAAAGGGGGGCTACGCCCCTTGTCCAATTCGGACCAGAGGGGGGCGCAGGCCTCCTTCCTTTTGGCCTCTCTCCTCTATTCCCGTATGGCCCAATAAGGCCCATATACTCCCCGGCGAATTCCCGTAACTCTCCGGTACTACGAAAAATACCCGAATCACTCGAAACCTTTCCGAACCCCGAATATAGTCGTCCAATATATTGATCTTTACGTCTCGACCATTTCGAGACTCCTCGTCATGTCCCCGATCTCATCCGGGACTCCGAACTCCTTCGGTACATCAAAACTCATAAGCTCATAATATAACTGTCATCGAAACCTTAAGCGTGCGGACCCTACGGGTTCGAGAACTATGTAGACATGACCTAGAACTATTCTAGGTCAATAACCAATAGCGGAAACTAGATGCTCATATTGGCTCCTACATATTCTACGAAGATCTTTATTGGTCAAACCGCATAACAACATACGTTGTTCCCTTTGTCATCGTTATGTTACTTGCCCGAGATTCGATCGTCGGTATCCAATACCTAGTTCAATCTCGTTACCGGCAAGTATCTTTACTCGTTAGGTAATGCATCATTCCGTAACTAACTCATTAGCTACATTGCTTGCAAGGCTTATAGTGATGTGCATTACCGAGAGGGCCCAGAGATACCTCTCCGACAATCGGAGTGACAAAACCTAATCTCGAAATACGCCAACCCAACATGTACCTTTGGAGACACCTGTAGTACTCCTTTATAATCACCCAGTTACGTTGTGACGTTTGGTAGCACCCAAAGTGTTCCTCCGGTAAACGGGAGTTGCATAATCTCATAGTTACAGGAACATGTATAAGTCATGAAGAAAGCAATAGCAATATACTAAACGATCAAGTGCTAGGCTAACGGAATGGGTCATGTCAATCACATCATTCTCCTAATGATGTGATCCCGTTAATCAAATGACAACTCTTTTGTCCATGGCTAGGAAACATAACCATCTTTGATAAACGAGCTAGTCAAGTAGAGGCATACTAGTGACACTATGTTTGTCTATGTATTCACACATGTATTATGTTTCCGGTTAATACAATTCTAGCATGAATAATAAACATTTTTCATGATATAAGGAAATAAATAATAACTTTATTATTGCCTCTAGGGCATATTTCCTTCAGGTTGGTGCTCTCTCTTCTTTTTTTTAATCGGGAATATTGCCACCGCCCGCTGTTGACATTTTGTGTGGATTATTATCACAAGATGAGGCTAGCCCGATGGTTGGTGCTCTCTCTTCTTTTTATTAATCGAGAATATTGCCACCGCCCACTTTTGACATGTAGGCCTCCTGGTCTCACATATAAGTGTGGTGGGTCCTGTGCTGTTATTGTTGGGTGAGGTGGGTCCTACATGTCATTGGAAACCCATAAGCGGGGCAGGCCCCACATGTCAAACGGGAGCATGTGTGGGTGGTGTTGGTCTCACGTGTAAGATCAACGGGTTCCACCTGTCAAATAGGAAAAACAAATAAGTCCTAAATAGTGACATGTAAGTGAGAATGACACATAAACACGCGATGCAGCCCGATGGTTGGTGCTCTCTCTTCTCTTTATTACTCAGGAATATTTCCACCGCCCACTGTTGACATGTAGGCCCCTGGTCTCACATATAAATATGGTGGGTCCTGTGTTGTTATTGCTGGGTGAGGTGGGTCCTATGTGTCATTGGAAACCCATAAGTGGGGCAGGCCCCACATGTCAAACGGGAGCATGTGGGTGGTGTTGGTCTCACGTGTAAGATCAACGGGTTCCACCTGTCAAATAGAAAAAACAAATAAGTCCTAAATAGTGACATGTAAGTGAGAATGACACGTAAACACGCCATGTAGGCGAGATTGATGAGGTGTCTGCCAAGTCATGCCAAATCAAATCATAGTGGAAACAATGACTATCTAAATTAGTCATAATCGATAAGAAATAATATTATAAGAAGAGAACAAAGATAGATTACCACACACATAAACATTGTCACCCGTGTCAACCACCAATTGATGAAGTGACAAACTGAAAGTATGGTATTTTTTTTTACCATAGTCATCAGATGCCTCATTAACATCGTTGCTCGTGGTCACAAAAACAGAGTTGGAGTCCTATCCCTGCTTCTTAAACTTGCTTGGGCACCTGTGTGCCTAGTTATTTTCATCACCACAAGTGAAACAACCGTCTTTCTTCTTGCACTTCTCCTTGAAGGTAGTATTCTACTAGACAGTGTTATTTTTCTTGAACTTGTGGAAATTCTTCTGCTCAACAGTTAGATGAACAATGACATATCAACTGAGAATGCCCATTTCAAGTGATTGAGAGAAGTAGCAAAGTTCCTCCAACCATGAGGGAATTTAGCAATAATGCAACCTGCGTGTGGGATCCGTCAACCTTGCATCCTTTTATTAGTGTGGGATCCGTCAACCTTGCATCCTTTTATTAGTGTGGGATCCGTCAACTCAACTCATGAAAATAAAGGCTATAAAATAAGCTCTGTCAAAGCACGCTTGAGTTCTTTCTACTTTTGGCGTTGGCGACAACCTTCACACATGGGACTAAAACATGCCCATACACTTCAGGATACCATTAGTTTCTTTAATTATCCATCATCAATACCAAAACTTAATTAGGAGCCTAGATGCAATTTCGCCATTGCTTCTGCTCGCGGCTTCATCTTGTGAAAGTAGTCAAAATACACAGAGAGGTGGTCGTGTTCTTCTTTCTTCAGATTCAATAGTTGGTACTGCAGATGAGACCAGACCCGAAAAAGAGGCCTCGCTCCCGTGTCGCTCTCAGGGGCGACACTGGGGCGCCCCCAACCCTAGCTGCCAGCACCCGCCTCCACCCCCTCCCCACGCCGCCGGCGTCGGCGAAGGCCTGCTCCTGGAACTGGGGGCTCGCACTCCTCCCTCGAATCCATCCTTCTCGCGGTTGTTCGGGCAGCTTTTCGACGGTGGATGCGACGGGGTAGCAGCTCGTCCTCCTCTCTCCGGCAAGCGGGCTGCATCTCTGGCAGCTTGCTGCCCCCTGGCGCTGTGCGCTCGGCGGATGCAGCGGATGCGTGCTGCGCGGGATCCTCCCCAGCTGCCTGTCCGGCTGGTTGCGGTGGCATGGCAGCCCGCCCTTCCTCTCTGGCTCGCCCACTCCGGCGGCGGCCGTCGGCGAGCTGGCGCTTGGCGGCGTGGGATAGCCAATTCCCGGGCCCCAACTTCTCCCTTCAGATTCAAATGGTTCCTGCGCACACCCACATGATGCGCTCCGGGATGGTGGTGATGCGGCAAGGGGATGGTCGTCTGGCGGGGCTGTGTGCCCAGATCCGTGCGCTTCATCGACTCGGGTGGTGGTACGGCCGCTGGTCTGACCTTCTTCCAGTATGGCTAGGCGCGCCGTGGTGCACAACGGTGTTGGCTTGACGCTCGTCGGGCGGCGTGGTTGGGAATCCCAGTCCAATGCTGACCAGATCTGGCGACTTTGGCCTCGGCGAGTTTTGTGGCGTGGCGGTTACTCCGTCCACTGGCGTGGTGGCGGCTCGCTGCTGGCTGCACGGCAGTGGGTGGCTGGGAGGTGGAGTTCTGGCCATGTGCGGCATCGGGGCTGCCATGGCCCAATGCTTCATGGTGATGCAGGTTCGCGGTCTACCTCAAATAATCTGTTTATAGGGTGTGTGTATGTTCAACTCGGCAAAAGCCATGCTCTGCTCAGAGCCAACGACGGTGACGCCCGTGGGCGCCACTAACCTTCTTGAAGGCGTCGTTGAAATGTTGATTTCACCACCTTTTGCTCAACTTCGGAGGAAACTCTGCTTCTTGGTCCGCCTGGATCCGATGATGGCGCGCAAGCGTGCGTCGCCCCCCTTCTTGAAGGCATCATCGAGAAGTTGGCCAGGTTATTTTGTTTGGTAGGTGGGGATGTCGGTGTTGGTGGTGCGACTAGCTCGGGGTTGACGGTGGTGTGTGTTGGGGTCTGGCAACAACACCGCTCCGTGTTGTGGAGCTGCCATCTCTACCCTTTGTGTGTCTGGTGGAGTTCTGTTGGGGGGCGGCGGCGGTGCCTTTGTGTCGTCCCTGTTGCTGTGTAGGCTCAAGACCCTCCCATGGTCGCCATTGTGTTGTGGTGAGCTTCATGCTCTTGGGATTGTCTTGGTTCATCTTTGCTCAATGACGACGCAAGAAGCCTCCCCAACTTGCTAATCGTTTTGAATTCCATTGGCGGAGCTCCGAGTCAAGGTTCGTGCTTGGCACTTGTTGATTGTGGCCACTCCTTTGTTGCGCCGTGGGTTCGGTATGCACGCCGGTGCGATGCGTTAGGTTGCTCGCAAAGTCTTGGTATTGTGATGCTTCGACGACACCCTACATCTACTTGTGTCTCTCGTGGTGATGGTACTTTTCGCTTGCTAGCTAGGTCCTGCCTTATCTTGAGCGTCATGTTTCTTCTCATCCTTTTGTAATCTTGTTACTTGTACGGTTTTCGGCCCGGTTTCCCTTATAAATGGGGTCAACTTGTTCAGGTTTTCGATCCGGTTTTCCTTATAAACTGGATCACTCTCTTGGCATAATGGCCACTTTGAGTAATATATTCAGGTGGAGGGACTCCTCCCCCGGTGATTTCTCAAAAAAAAAGTTGGTACTACTGACGTGTGGCATTCAATCCCATCTCTGAGGGAAGATACTGAGCAACGCGAACCATAATTCAATCGAGGTGGCACGTGGTGACTGGTGAGTCAGGGGATCTGTGAGCGAATAGGTGACTGGCATGTAGTTGAGTCCTGAGTGCATGGCGTGATAGGATAAGTGTGTGTAGTGGCTGGTCACGTGTGTCCAGTCTTGTGGATCTAGAGTGATTCTAGGGGAGGGTATATGGCTATGCGTGAGTAGCATATCAGCGGGCAGGTTGTTGCCCTGGCTGTGCGTGTGAGGGTATGGAAATGAGAAAGGGGAGAAAATGTAGTACATGTGTTCTCACCCGGAGCAAGAGGCAAACCTATTTTTCTCGGTGAAGTGTGAGTACGTGTGTGTATTCATGAGAGAAGAGGGAGTTGAGAGGAAGAAGAAGGGGCGCTGTGAGGAGATGGCGCCTGCAGTATCCAGCACGGCAGTCAGCATCATTCTAACAGGGCTGCTGAGCGACGAAATCTAATCAACATTCTGGCAGAGGCTGGTGATCTCCGAGCGAGAGCTTGCAGTAGTCGCCTCAGGATAACACCCCGGAGTAGCAACTTCCGTTGCATACATAACAAATATGTATCCTGACCTGGATATGCATGCTACAGTATCCGGCTGGGTGGCCGATTAACGGGAGCTTTATTGAATAAACCAACCCGACCGAGTGTACATGCTAGCCGACTTAGCTTAGGTCGTGTCCCTGGAAGATGCGCTCCCATTTTTCATGCTCGAAACCGAACAACCGAAATGGGTAGATTCTCTCCTTAGTCACCCTGAGAACCATCTCGTACGCTCCCTCGTTGTCTATTCATGCAGGTTGTTTATAACCTCCGGGCAGTCACTTGCATGTTGCAGCCTGCATCTGGCGGCATGGTATCCCATGGATGTAGCCTGGCGTAACAACCCTGAACCATCGGACGCCAGATTTGTTCTGCAAGGCACAAGCATGGATGGGGCAAGCACACGGTAGCAGCACTTTCAGCTCCTGATACATGTTAAGGATAGAATCAATGTCTTTGTGAATTTCCCTATGCCTCCTAGTCATACATCTTTTCGGATATCATCTTGATTTTTGCTTCCACCATCATCTCTCGTGTCTATGTGAAATATATTTATTATATGAAAATATTCAGAACACTTATGTGGAAATGTAAAACGTGGATGGGGTTCGATGCCATGCTGACACGAAGATGTGGTCAAATATATAGGATGGAAAGTGTTGCTTGGATATGTGAAGGGTGGCTGGGGAAATTAATAAGACGCACTGGCTAGAGGTGGCGGTGTCGTTTCTATATGAACACATGGAGATTTTTACCATTTCTATTTCAGTTCCATATAGCCTGAATTATGACCTACTCCCTCCGTCCCATAATATAAGAGTATTTTTGACACATGTCAAAGACGCTCTTATATTATGGAACGAAGGTGAAAATTATAGCAATGTAGCTAAACTCTTTGATTTTAGAAATCAATTATAAATACAGCTCTTATTATGTGGACAAGGAGTACTACTCCATTATAGAAATTCATAGGTGTGGCTAATTTCATGGCGATATATAAACAAGGCACTTCTGTTACATGTGCAGAAAATACGCCTCTTCTTATCTAAATATCAAATTAGTAGTTAAGAAAGGAGAAGCTGATTTATAAAGGAAATCCAAAAAGTCACAATGTGAGTCCTGACAAAATGAGTAGAAAAGAATTGTGCTTGAAACAAGTTTTGCCACAGATCTACTAATGGTAGTTCTGAGATGTAACAATGCCGGATGCCCAGTTCGAATAAGATTCAGATTCCCACGGCCACATAGGTCATTTCAGTACTAATAATTTCATAGAAAAAGTGGGAGAAATTCTTTGGAGACATATGATGTTAGGATATGATATATTTAGTCAGTGGCGGGATTGAAAATGAAGACCATTTCTACATTGAAAAAAATTGCCAATGTGTCAAATAAACTCTTATATTATGGGACGGAGGGGATATAACATTGAGATAAAAAAGACCAAACCATTTTCAGCAATCCTTGTGTTTTCATTAGTAATGGCAATGAACCCCAATTTCCCCCAGCGAAAAACAACCAAAACATTAAACTATGAACAGTAATCCATGGCCTTTCTCATTCATGACATAATTACATAGTATTAATTGGAACATGTTTTTTCATCTCTAGTGCTTGAAGATGGATAATTAGAATTAAGTTGATAAATGCACATGATCTTTTGGTAGCGATTTGTTTTCACATTTGAAACAATCAATTTATTTTCTCTTATTAAGAACTTCCACATATTGCTTATCTCGTCCCTTGTAACCAGAAATAATCATCCTATATTTTTACCATGTTTCTGCTCTAAAAGCCATTCACAATATAACATTTAGCACACAATTTTCCATAATGAACTTAATTCCTCAGAGACGAATCTTTCCCAATCATCACAGTGCAGAAAATGGAGCGCTCATCACGTTTTACGGCAATCCAACCAACATGTCATACTTATTTAAGCATGTTGCTTTCCTCGTCGCTCATAGTCTATTCGAGCCATGGCCGTGGAGCTCTCCAGCTTGAGGCGCCAGAGGGAGATGTATTTCATGGCAGCCAATTGTCCAAGCGCACCAGGGATGTCACAGATCCAGGATCGTTGGTTAAGTCCCTCACAACCCAGATGACAGTTGAGCCATCGGCGAAGAACCAGGACAGCCAGGGTGGGGGTGATCTCACAGATCAACTAGCTCTCAATCCATTGGTCGAGCCAAAATCTGCAGGTCCACCTGTCGCCAACCGTGCAATTGGTGGAGGCATTGAATATATCCTAGGTGTCCGCGTCGCCGGGAAGGGGCAGTATGGGGTGTGCCTATTGGTTGTGGCTGCGCACGATAGGCCCGTTCAAACCTTGGCAGATACCCATTTCAGTTGCATTGCAAAAAGGAAGAGCGCCACAATATCCCATCTAGCTTGCTGAGATGTCAATAAATGAAAAATAAATTGTACTAAAAAAGGTGAGATATTGGAGGTTGTGCCTTAAAAACCGCATGTAATGATAGTTTGTTGGAGGAGGTTGCAAGTGAACAGACGACTCTGGACGACCTCACTTTGGAGGCGGTTTGTCTGTGCAAACGGCTTGACTTTGGTACAAGTGCATGTGGTTTTGGTAACCGCCTCTGCGATTCAGAGTATTAGCAATATAGGTTTTGAGGCAGAACTGACAACCGCCGCTGGCCCGTTTACTAAAACCGCTTGGTAATCCCGGTTTTGTACTAGTGTCTTCTTTGCTAGTGTCCGAGGATGATGGGGAGTAGCGCCACTAGGCTAGGGACGAGAAGGAGGAGCGCCACCATGGACCAAGATGTTGGGAAAGTCAAAAAAGTGAAGAACAAAAGCTTGCCGGATACTTGCGGGAACCTCGCCGGATTTTGGTGGCCGGAGGTCTGTGAGGCTACACGGTGTTGGCCGGCATGCGGGGTGGTCGTCAAGGGAAAATAACACGGCGGAGCGGCACCCGCTTGGAGGCGGCAAATCAAGGGAGAGAGGAGTCGGTGCGCAAGAGAGAGAATCTTGAGGGAATCTTTTGTTGAGACTTCCATAGGGATGCTAAAATTTGAGATGCGGCCAACACTTCTCCAAAATTTGGAGGAGTTAAAGGAAATGAGATTTCAGCTCAGTGCGGCATAACACCTCAAAAGGCAATCTTTTGAGGAGTTGATCCCTTTTCAGGGTTCAGTCTGTCGTAGTTCACGGATATGAGCCATGGCACCACCACTCCCCCTCCCTTCAACATATGTTTGTAGTGTTTTCTAAGGTTGGAGAAGTAGTGTAAATTAGATATTTAATACTTGGGGTAGGCAACGGAATTGTGCAAAATTTTCCTACATGTTTCTTTAGCGGATTTGCATCAGGTGGCCACTACATTAAAGTTAGAATGGGATTTGCATCAGGTGGAGTTTGTACCCAACACAATGCAATTCGATCTATTCATCGATCAAACATGGTTATCTTCACTGCTGCAATTAGCTATTCATCTAATGTTAAACATGATTTATCATGCCTATGTCTAAGGGTAAGTATATTAGATGAAAATAAAAGGTTGGATAATGGTTTTGCTTTGGGACCCAGAGGGAGATTCAAACAAGGGAATGAAAGATCCTTTACAAACACAGAATGAGTAGAACAATTAAATTAGTGCATTGGAGTAAACTGAAGTAGTTGATTCTTTTAGAAAAAGATTGTTGAGAAATGGTAGTTCCTTCTCTTTCTCTTATTTGAGCTGATTTTCTTTCTTATTAGTTCACTCAATTTGTGTACTCAACCATTTGCTCTCTATAGCTACTATCTTACTTTCTGGTACAATTTGTTTTGGCTTGCACATCAATATGCGTAGATTTTTCAGATACACCATTCACCAGACTGCCAAAGGGCAGAAAAAGCTTACCGAAATGTTGTACTAGGAATATTTGACACTCGTTAATCCAAATGTTTCTATTTTATTTCTATAATATGTCCGTATGTATTTTTTTCATGTTCTCTCTATGTATAGATACTCAAAGCTTTGTTCACGTCCTCCTATTTGCAAACTCGGTGGCCGTACAATCTTACTGGAGCTGAATATGTAGGCTAATAATGCTGCAAGCCCTCAATACCATTAGAATGTAATTCAGTAAAGCACGGCAGGGTGCAACTTTTCCTTCTAGTATATATCCATTCTTGATGGCCCCTCCTTTCCGATCATCCATTGCATAGTCCTCTACGATTCCATCTTAATAATGTGATATTAATTGGGGTTGCCTCTATCATTTTCTTTTTTTTCCTATTTTTTGGGGGGAAGCTTCTATCAATTTCAGGATGAAATGTTTCAGTGATGTTTTGTATGCTGGAAAAAAATGTTACATGGTCTTTTTTGTCATGATGATCAAACACTCCGGAATAATGAATTTCAATGGAAGTTGGATGGGATGGTGAAGGGAGGTGGACCCTACCACTTATATGTTAAACTTTGCATCGATGAAACTGGACAAGAATATTAGGCATCACATGACCAGAAAAACTGTAACACAAAATGTACAAACATTTGCTAAAAAAAATAGTATAGGAAGGGAGACGCGGTTGCCACCAAATTGAGGCAAAGTTAGGACGGGAACCTTGTGCTCTCGGGTACCCGTGCACCCTATATGTGCAAAAAAAATTAGTAATTCAAATAAAGTTAAACAAAATCCAAATCTTGTTTGGAATCAAAGATGATCAGGTATTGTACTCGTATAAAAAGTTTGGACAAGAAATGATTCCTATCGACTTCAGGGCAAAAAAGACAAGTTTATGACAACAATGTAGCATGTATAGTACTTGTATATAGCGTTTTTTGCCAAATCTTCGACCCAGGATGCAACGGATATCATTCTCTGACGAATCTTTTTATACGACTACAATACTTGATTATGTTTGGTACCGAATAAGATTTGAAAATTTTTAAACTTTTTTTGAATTTACTTTTTCTTTTGCAGATTGGGTGCGCAGTGCGCTGGTACCCAGGTTCTTCTCCGTATTTTCCGACAAAGATAGTATACTATAAAAGGAAAGCTAGGAGAGATGCAGGGAGGCCGTATTAGCTGGGTAATAACTCAAACTAGTCATGTTAGCCATCACGTGAAACCGACGTACGTTCGACGGTCAAACAAGAGGAAAGAAGGAAGCATATAACCGAACCGAATCCAAATCCAAATCAGATCGGATGCCCTACGTCTCCAAGCAAAGCAAAATAGCCACGAACGATCAGTACTTACGTCTCCTGCGACTGCGAGCGGCCACGATGGACTGGCCGGCCAAGAAGTCGCCGCAGTCCGGCTCTGGCCTGGCGCAGCTTGCCGCCGGCCTCAACAAGCGCCTCGCGGACGAAAACCCCAGGACCAACCTCGTCTTCTCGCCGCTGTCCATCTACACAGCTCTGTCGCTCCTGGCCGCCGGCGCCAGGGACACCACCCTGGACGAGATCCTCCGCATCCTTGGCGCGCGGTCGTGTAGCGAGCTCGAGAGCTTCGTGTCCCGCATGGCGGCGGACGCGCTCCAGGACAGGTCCGCCTCGGGCGGTCCTCGTGTGGCGTTCGCATGCGGCGTGTGGAGCGACCTTTCGCGGCCGCTGAAGCCGGCCTTCCGCGAGGCCGTCGTGGGCACGTACAAGGCCGAGGCGAGCACAGTCAACTTCCAGGGCGCACCGGAGGAAACGCGTGGCCAGATCAACGCGTGGGCGGCTCAGGTGACCAGGAACCTCATCCGCAACGTTCTCCCCAAAGGATCGATAAATCCGGCAACAACTCGGGTCGTCCTCGGCAACGCCATGTACTTTAAGGGCAAGTGGGAGGACCAGCCGTTCGACAGGAGGTACACCGTGCACGAACCCTTCCACCGGCTCGCCCGCAGCCAGGTCGCCGTGCCCTTCCTGCAGAGTACGATGTCGCAGTTCGTCGCCGTGCACGACGGGTTCAAGGTACTAAAACTCCGGTACAAAATGGTTGCGCCAGATCACGAGGAACATGTGCATCCTCCTCCTTATTTGGGCTTGATTCTCATCGTCCCTATCCCATGGTGCAACCATGGCCGTGTTGGTCAGTCCGGTGAGTATGGCGGCCCCGACCATGGTGCTCCTTATTCCCATGCCCATGTGAGGGCTTCATACAACCGTCGGGGTCGGTCTGCAAATTATATTTCCACCGGACCCCCACCATACTTCCGTCATCGTCCCTATCCTCCTCCTCCATTCCGCAACCCCACCTCTCCGTACGCCTATCCCAGGCCATATCCTAATGGTGCACTTGGTCGGTTTGGCCACCCTCCTAACCCACCATATATCGCCCTCCCCCATGTTCCAGGTCGGACTGGCTACCCTGGTAATGCATTTGGCAACCGCTACAAGCCTGATCCTTGGGCAGGCAACGCCTATCCATCCCAGTGTGCTGCTCGGTCGGTGTTCTCCGGCTCCAATCGTACCGGGTACACACAGTTCTCCATGTGCATATTTCTCCCGGACGCCCATGACGGCCTGTGGGGGCTGCTGGACACGATTGCGTCCCGACCTGGGTTCCTGCACGACCACCTGCCGGAGCAGCAAATCGCCCTCCGCGAGTTCCGGATGCCAAAGTTCAAGCTGTCCTTCCATAGCAGCATCGTCGCCGTGCTCAAGAAGCTAGGGCTTGAGCTGCCGTTCTGTGAGCGTGGCAACCTATCTGAAATGGTGGAGGGCGATGGCTCTGGCTTGCCGATAGTGGTGGGGGATGTTATCCACAAGGCTGTTGTCGAGGTAAATGAGGAAGGAACTGAAGCCGCCGCTGTCACTGTGTTGGTTGGGGCTCTTGGATGCGCAAGGCCTCCGTCACCTCCAACACCTCCGCAGGTGGATTTCATTGCCGACCATCCATTTGCCTACTACATAGTGGAGGAGGCAACCGGAGCTGTTGTCTTCGCGGGGCACGTCCTCGACCCTTCCAAGGAGTAATAGATAGCTAGCTGTTGAGGTCGACAGACACATTTCTTTTCTTATTTTGAGTACAGCATTGCTCCTACTTGTACTATGATGAATTTATATGTGCTTCAGTTTGATTATATTTAAAGGATGTCTTCTATATATGTTATTCCAATAAAAATGTTGGTCACATAAACTGTGAACTCCCCCATACAATTTAGTCCCGCAGATAAAATATTCCTTTGCCCATGTTTCCTATGCTTAAACCAACTTTCTTTCTACCTTGCGACCCGTGAAGCATATAGAGAATGCACTCGCTTGACAGTGGTATATATATGTACGAATTGTTAGACGGGTTCTCTTTGAATACAACCGTTAAAAAATTTAAAGGGCAACTTTCACCAATGAAAAATATAAGATTTGTTAGACTCTGGCGGTGTATACCATAACTCTGGCGCACAGCACTGTTCTGCTCATGGCGAGCTAAGTTCAACGGTTGCAACTAAAATTCCATCGAGGATTACCGTGTCGTTATCGGTGGTTATGGAAGTGATAGGGGGTCATGCCCAGAGAGCATGCACCCCGTCACATCCCGTAGCCAAGGGGCACGCCGATCCTCACCATTGCATTCGTGACTTCATCTTCTGATAACATCCAGAGTTGGCCATGTGTTTTTCTACATATTCGGTAGTTGGCGTACTGAACTTGCAGTTGGGTCGGAGCTGTGGGTAGAGCGAGGTGAGGCGCTCGCCCTACTTTGATTTCGAGCGATTCCTTTTTTATTTAGGTATATGTATAAGTCACAGATCGATGGAAAAGTAATCTGGAAAATAAATATCGGTAAGAAAATCGTCGTCCAGTTGGGCCACGATGCTCGAATCGCCCGATCATTAGTTGTGTTGTTCGTCGATCTCGTCTCCAGATGACCAGACCTTCCTCTGACACAATCCTTAGCAGGAGATACCAACAGGAGCATGTGCGCATTCCCAGCGGCCAACAAGAGCATGCATGGGCAGCACCCAGCAGGCGGTGCGTCAGGCCAACAATCTGGAACTTGGTCTAGTGCCGGAGGGTAGGGATGAAAAAGGAGCGGAAACGAGCGGAACTGGGTGCTACCATATTTGTATTTATATTTTTATGCAGAAGAAGAAAGGGATACAGAAACCCCGAAAATGAATATGGAAACAGATACTACCGGAAACGAACACGGAGCGGACACAGAAATAGAAGTTGACGTTGGCTTAAAACCCCTTGAATCATAGAGAAAAACACACAAAACCTAATAAATTTAATAAATTGTTAACATGGCTACAAAGAAGATATGATTATGTTAGCAACTTAGTGTAGTGTTGGAGGCGTAGCGGACAACTGCGTGCAGGGTCTAGCTGAGTACATCTGTGGTAGTAGAAGTTGGGCCTTAAATGATCCATTATGTTCATTTGCTCATTGTGTCATTGTCTATTGCTTGGTTCTTGGGCTACAAAGAGGCATAGGTCTATAGCAAAAATGGTAATTCCATATTCATGGAAGCGAAAAGTTCAGTTTCCTCGTCCGTTCCACTGGAAAACACCATTTTGTTTTTGTTTCCGTTTCCATATAAAAAATTCATTTTTGTTTTTGTTTTGCAAATTCCGTTTTCGTTTTCATATTTCCACTCCATTTCTATTTTTTCTTCGGAAAAGCGGAAATATTCCAATCCATTTTCATCCCTACTCGAGGAGCTTGCCGGCCGTCACCATTGCATCGACATGTGACTTCATCTTCTGATGACACCACTACTAGAATCTGGAACTTTGCTCATTGCATAAGCAAAGTGTTTGCCGAGTGCAACACTACGAAAAGAGGAGTGGGCTGGAGCCCTGGTGGCAAAGTTAACTTTGCCTGGTCCTTTTTTATGGCTTCTCGTAAACACGTAAAAAAACATACCGCTAAATGCAAAACAAATGTGTACTCAGAGTTGGTCATGTCCTTTTCGTCATATTCAATAGTTGTTCTGAACTTTTGCCATTCAAGCCAACTTCCGAAAGAAGAACTTGGCGAGCAATGCCTCAGGGAAACATCCTGGAGGGCTAGCCCAGGAGGGCTAGCAATGGTCAGGGTAATTTATGATCCTAACTTACTACAGAACAAATATGCATCCTTGGTATGCTACAGTACCCTGGTGCCAAATAGGATATAGCCGCAGATTGACATAACGGTCGTCAAGCATCAGAATCCCAATTTTTTCCCTAAGGCACAAGCATTGATGGGACATGCACAGCTGTAGCAACACAAGGGGCTCTTGCTATATCTGATGACATTCCTCTATTTGTTTCTTTCCCGATGCCTCCTAACCATATGTGTTTGCTGGAACCAGCATCATTTTGTGTCCATCATTTACCTTGTTTACAAGAAACCTATTTAAGCATAACCCATTGATGATTTTTTTACACGCAGCAAATATGTACAGAAAGACGGGGTTTTATGTGTGTTCACACAAAAATGGCGCCAAATATATATATGTTGACAGTGTTGTCTAGACAGGTGAAGGTGGGTGGAAAAACTAATAAGATGCACTGTATAGATATGGCGAGCATGGTTTCCATAAGAACACATGTAGTTTTACAATTCTATTTTAGTTCTGCATGGCCTTAGTTATGATCTCTATCATTTAGATTGAGAAACTGATTGAAGAAATCATTTGTAGCACTCCTTAGGTCTTCTCTATGAAAAAGCAGCCATTAGTGGCCTCTCTTCTTTATGAGATAATTACAGGGTATTCATCACCAATCGGAACATGTTTCTGCTCCAAAACCTACTTTGTGCAATGAGGCTGCGAAGCGACGAGATAGACAATGAGATCGACATGATGGTGTCGTCTAGTGACATGATCGGTGTGGAGTATTCTAAGAGCCAGAACCCGCGTCAATCATGATGGTGGAATAGGTCAAATAGGTTCGGATGCCAAGTCAGACTCCCATTTTGCCTAAGGGAAACATTGTGAAGGGTTGGTGTTTACAAATTCAAACAATATTGGTTTATAAGTCATACAAAAATTACATGAGAGATTGGATCCTAACTTACTATAGAATAAACTAGATGATACCCCCATGGGTTGTGGGAACCTTGATAAAACATATGCATAAATAGGTGCTAAAATACTAAACTAATACAAAAACAAATTTAAGATTGTTCTTGGTTTATATTTTAAAAACAGTAACACCTATGATGCATGTGACACCATGCTGTATAAAAATAGAAAACTATTGGACTGAAGTCAACGGGGTGCCATTTAAGAAAAAGGTGAAACATGGCCAACATATATTTTCACCAAGCGGAATTGTTTTTCTACTTATGATTGCCATGCATGATTGCGGTCATTGGGTTGCATGGCTAGATTAGTGACCAAATTGTGAGTTATGACATCATTGTGATGTGGCATGGTTGCATGAGAAGAGAATAATAGGTAGTGGGTTGCAACTAATTAATAATAGGTAGGGGGATATGCATATTGATATGCCACAGTAATTGGTTCCTGTCTACCAGCTATGCTATAGACATAGGCTCACGTAACAATCGTGGATGATTGGAAGCCCAGTTTTGTCCCTAAGTCGCGAGCATGGATGGGACAAGTACAATGGTAGCAACACAAGTGGTTCTCGCTACACGTTAGACACAACAACCTAGTATTTCTTCCTTTCCCTATGCCTCCTTTTCACACGTGTTTATTGATATCACCTTGATTTTGTGTCTGCCATAAACTTCTGTGTTCATGTGAAACATATTTATTACATGAAAATGTTCAGATTGCCAAAGTTACTTGGAAGTGTAAAATGTGGAATTTGTTCCATGTGTGTTCGTGCAAAAATATGTCAAATATATAAGATGGGAAGTGTTGCTTAGAAATTTGAAGGTAGGTGGTGAAATTAATTAAATGCACCTGGTAGAGGCATCAGCGTGGTTTCTGTATGAGCACCTGCAAGTTTTGCCATTCTATGTTAGTACCATATGGCATGAGTGGTGTCAAGCATTCAAATAAAAAAATTTGAATAAATCATTTCTAGTAACTATTGTGTTTTGTTAGTAAGAGCAATCCCTAATTTGCACTTACAGAGACAAACAATGATTTTTCTAAGATAATGGGCAATGATTCATGTCATTTCTCCTTTATTAGTTAATTAGAGAGTACTAATATGAACATGTTTCTGTCAACCTCTAGTGCACGGAGTAGGCGTTTCTATTAAGTTCATAAATGCACATATCATCTTGGTAGCCCTAATTCTACGCTTGCAACATTCAAACTAAATTAGTGTCTTTAATTAAAAACTTGCACTGAATGCTCATCTAGTTCCTCGGAACTACAAATTGTCCTCCTCAGTTTTTACAATATTTGTTCTCCAAAAGCTCATTCACTGTATACAACATTTAACACATGTTCTTCCTTCATGGTCTAAATTCGTGATAGTGACATACTCCCCAATAATCAAAGTACAAATAATAGAGCATGATCATCACATTCTCCAACCAACATAACCTAGACCTTATATTAGTTAAGCTGGTTGCTTGCCTGGTTGCTGATTGTATATTCCATCCATGGCCATGGAGCTCTCCAACCTAATGTGGCAAATGATGTCGCTCATCCTTTGCGTCAAGAAACATCCTGAATGGTTTGTGTTTAAACATTCACATCTCTTGGTTTGCAGGGCATGCACATGATTACACGATAGATTATGATCCTACCTGTTTACATACCAAATATGCATCCTAGCTAGAAATGCGTGCTACGGTATCTGTATGGCCATATTTTTATTGAGATTAAGGGAAGCTTGATCAACCTCTCCTTCTCTTGCAGTTTTTTTTAATCGGATTTCCCGGTAATTGGGCGGTTACCAAAAATTTGGATGTACCCCAAAAACTCTGCTACCGATTTTTTTTGAATATTTTGATATAAATGTCCAAACAATGTTTAGTAACGTTCCTAGACCTATGGGGACAAAGCACACCGCATATTGTGGTGGAAAACTAGTGTCCCGCGACCAAGAAGTCACAGGATCGAGCCCATCTCACTAATAGAAAAAGGGTCAAATCTGAGAAACATTAGTACCGGTTTGCATATGAGCCGGCATTAATGTGTCCATTAGTGTCGGTTCAAATGACTAGGCGGGAGGAGATCTTTAGTACCGGTTCATTGCCAATCTTTAGTACCGGTTCGTGCCACGAACCGGTACTAAAGATGCTGGTGCCCAGCCAGCACCTTTAGTACCGGTTCGTGGCACGAACCGGTACTAAAGAGGTTGTGGCAGGGCTATTTTTAGTCCCACCTCGCTCCCCTAGCAAGATTTTGACCATCTTAAATATGTTACTTCTCAAACTATCACAAGCATTTGGTCTTTATTGAACTCTGTGTAGGATCTGTGGCTGCAATAGGAGTCTTCGCCGGTTCTTAAATCGGTGGTAGATTCCTATTGACAATTTAGATTCTATACAAAAAGATCATTGATGATCAATGTATTTTTTATATGTACTTCTATGTAGCGGTAGCGCGTTTTGGCTGAAAGGCGGTACTGATCAATGTATTTTTTCTGTGTTCAGATGCACAATTTAAATATGTTACTTCTCAAACTATCACAAGCATTTGGTCTTCATTGAACTCTATGTGTATAATTTGTGGACTCAATATGAGTCTTCACCGGTTTCGGACGATAACTCATCAGTTACATGGGCACTTCATTTTTTTAACTTATTTGAACTCCAGACTTTTTTTGAGTCGGCATTATGCAGCATTCGAAGCGATGTCATCAATTTCCAACACGTTCTGACATCATTTGCTGTTTTTCAGTCACCGATTTATTTAGATCAGAGCTAAATGACCATGAAAATGAAAATAACTATAAAACAAACTCTGAAAATGTTGAAGGTATCATCATTCACCCGCATAGCATGTGCGAAAGAGTAGAGAGGGTCACGGCAAAAACTGGACGAACTTCGTGCACAAAATGGACAATCTCTTTGGGAGTATCAGGGTTTCGGACGAGAACTCATCAGTTACACGCGCACTTCATTTTTTTAACTTATTTGAACTCCAGACTTTTTTTTGAGCTGGCATTATGCAGCATTCGAAGCGATGTCATCAATTTCCAACATGTTCTGACATCATTTGCTGTTTTTCAGTCAGCGATTTGTTTAGATAAGAGCTAAATGACCGTGAAAATGAAAATCACTACAAAACAAACTCTGAAAATGTTGAAGGTATCATCATTTCACCCGCATAGCATGTGCGAAAGAGTAGAGAGGGTCACGGCAAAAACTGGACGAACTTCGTGTACAAACTGGACAATCTCTTTCGGAGTATCAAAGTTTCCGACGAGAACTCATCAATTACACAGGCACTTTTATTTTTCAATCATTTACCAATTTGTTTAGAAAGCTAAATGACCGTGAAACAGTAAATCACAACAAAACGAACTCTGAAAAAGCAGAAAAGAAAAAACTATATAAAAAAATTACTCAAAAATAAATAGAAGAAAATAAATAATGCAGAAAAGAAAAAAACTATATAAAGCAAAAATATTCACAAAGAAACTAAATACAGCAAAAAAACTACTCAAAATAAATAGAAGGAAAAAAATAAAGCAGAAAAGAAAAAACTATATAAAAAAATTACTCAAAAATAAATAGAAGAAAATAAATAATGCAGAAAAGAAAAAAATATATAAAGCAAAAATATTCACAAAGAAACTAAATACAGCAAAAAAAACTACTCAGAAATAAATAGAAGAAAAAAATGAAGCAGAAAAGAAAAAACTATATAAAAAATACTAAAAAAATAAGTAGAAGAAAATAAATAATGCAGAAAAGAAAAAAATTATATAAAAAATTGTTGGGCGCTGCCCGGTGGGCCTGCCAGACCTAGGGGGTGCAAATTCAGGCTCAGAACGGCCAGCAGGCTCACAGGGCAGCGCGCCCTAGTTAGGCCCAGAAGCCTGCTATATAGAGGAGTTCGAAAGGGCAGCCGCGGCTGGGTTTATAAACCAGTGCGGCTGCCCTTCGCTCGGCGAGGTGGGACTAAAAATAGCACACTGCGGGTGGCAGCGCACGACCATTAGTACCGGTTGATGGCTCCAACCGGTACTAATGCGTTGCCCTTTAGTACCGGTTGGAGCCACCAACCGGTACTAAAGGCCCTCGTTTCCCGCCGCTTGGGCTGGCCAAAATTGGCCCTTAGTACCGGTTGGAGGCTCTAACCGGTACTAAAGGCTCCCCCTATATATACTGCACTTACGAAAAATTAGTTATCGTCGACCACTTCGTTCCACTTTTCGCGCGACATCGATATCGCGCCGACGCCGCCATGCCGCCGTGCCGTCGCCCCCGCTGCGCCCGCCGCACGTCGTCGCTGTCCCCGCCGCCCGTCGTCGTTGTCCCCGTCATCGCCGCGCGCACCCGCCGCCCGT
>NC_041386.1:699793449-699798131 GCF_002162155.2 Triticum dicoccoides | reverse complement strand
TAGTTGAATTAATAGGACTAGTTTATTTTTAGTAAAAAAATTAGGTATCTGAGATTATTTGAACTAATTAAATTTTAGGTATATGAGATTATTTGAATTAATATAACTAGTTTATTTTTAGTAAATGCTTAGTTGAACTAGTTGAATTAATATAGCTAGTTTATTTTTAGTAAGAAAATTTAGGTACATGAGATTATTTGAACTAGTTGAATTAATATGACTACTTTATTTTTAGTAAATGCTTAGTTGAACTAGTTGAATTAATAGACCTAGTTTATTTTTAGCAAGAAAATTTAGGTATATGAGATTATTTGAACTAATTAAAATTTAGGTATATGAGATTATTTGAATTAATAGAACTAGTTTATTTTTAGTAAATGCTTAGTTGAATTAGTTGAATTAATTGAATTAGTAAGTGTTTAATGTTTCGCTATATGAACATAGGAAATGTCGTCTGACGACGGAAAAAATTTCATTATGTGCGAATACTGTGAAGACCAGCGCGGCCTGTGCGACAGAAATTTCCTTGTTGATGATAGGCGATTCAGCACCAAGCTGGATGAGACCTTCGAATTCGATACAGTAAGTCACAATGACAAGTCTATTTTCGTAATTAAGCATGACTTATATATGCTTCATTTGCCTGACTTATAATTTTTAATTTTCACTATTCTACTAGCGCATCCCCTGCCATGCAAGAATTTTTGTCTTGGATAAGATAGGTTTCAATGATATGGAAACTATAGAGGTAAAGAGAGCTTACCTGAAAACTGAGCATGGTTATACTTTCAACGTCAAAGTATACAATGCAAACACGTACACCTATTTTGAATGCAAAACTTGGCAAGCACTATGCAAGGCTTATGCATTTGACCCTGGTATGGTTATCACCTTTGATATTCGTCGGGAAGATGATATTGAAGGTAATAGAGACATATGGGTCAATGTGAAGACGCCTCTAGTTCTACCATTATGTGAGTTCTTCTCAACTATATTTTTGTCTTTGATATTGCTTATTCAAAAATAATTGACAACTAATTTCTATTGACAGCTTATTTCCATTCAAGCAAACATGTCCGGCGCTTGGTAGACAGGACCTACTACTGTCCCGGAGCTGAACTAAACTGCGAGGAGATAAGTCATTATGTTTCATGGCTTGAGGGTCTTCATACTGTCAAGAAAAATTTTCTTTCTGCACTTAGAAATGTTAGTACTCAAAACGTGCGACCAATAGTGATCGTATTGAACTACAGTCACATCTATTTAGGAATGATGGTAAGATTTTTACTATTTGTCCTCAGTGCATCTTTTGCATACATAATTATTTTGCTAAACTTTCATTGCTAAGTATATTAATTAAGTACTATATGATGTTCTTCAACAGGGACTCCCGATGACAGTTGTGCCTCAGGGGATCGAGACTAAAGGTCGCATGTCAATTGTTAGCTTACGGCCAAGATATCATGTATTGCACATGAGTGCATTCAGGATTTCTAGAAGCGATGAATGCTTAATAGTGAAAGATTGGAGGAAAATTGTTAACGATCGCAGAGAATTACTAGGGGGCAGCAATGAGAAGCGCATCCCACGATTAGGAGACAGGTTCATCTGCATGCTCCAGTATGATGAATCAGGAGAGCTATACATGTTCTATGATATTTTACCTGAGAGAGAGTAGCAGGAGTGATTTAGCTAGTTCATGCTCTTAGTACTTGTCCTTTCATATCCGTGTTCTTTGTTCTGAACTTAATCTCAAAGAGTGATTTGCTTTTGTGATGTTATGTATGAACGCTTATAATATCATGACAACCATGTTGAACTCATGATATTTTTGCTTCTGGTACAAGTGAATGTTTCTTCTTTAAGCTACTGTTGGTGGTGATTAGATAGCGGTAATGACTATGATGATTAAATAGTGATAATGACGACTACGATGATTTTTAGCTAGCTAGCTAGAGTATATATACTCATGTTGATGATATGATGCAAGAGTTTTTATATGATGATGATGAGTTATTATATCATTAATTGAAAGAAACCGCAGATTAGTTTCAGCTGGATGGATCCTACATAAGTGATCAAGTATATATATGCCATATCCATATATATTATACTTGATCACCTAGTTAGGTGATCAAGTATAATATGGATATGGCATATACTTGATCACTTAGCTAGTAGCTATAGATCCAATGCATCCAGTCGAAACTAGCTAATTTGCGGTACTTTCACCTAATGATTTAACAACTCATTATAATGTAAAACAATCACTAAATTAAATTGAAAACACAAAATTAAAGCAAAAATAAAAAAACAACCAAACATTAGTACCGATTGGTGTTACAAACCGGTACTAATGTCCTACACGCACCCGGGCCTGGCTCGTGCCACGTGGTGGCTCTTTAGCACCGGTTCTAAAGGGGGGGGGCTTTATTCCCCACTCTTTAGTGCCGGTTGGCGAACCGGCACTAAAGGCCGTCACGAACCAGCACTAAAGGCCAGTTCTGCACTAGTGTCTGCCTGCTCAAATTGTTTTTAAGTGATATTCGAGCTTGGAAAAATAAAAAAGCATCATTGTGCAATGTGGAGAGCTCGAATATGCGGCCTTTGGTAATGGAAAAAAGAGTAGTGAAACAAAACAGTTCATTCGGTCACTACAGGAAAAAAACTGGTATCGGGAAAAAGAAACATTCCCATTGCCTCCTACAAAACCATCTCATATGCTCCTTTGTAATATGTTCATGCAGGTTGCTTATAGGCTCCGAGCAATCACTCGCATGTTGCAACTTGTGCCAGATATGCTAGAGATGTAGCTTGACATAATGATCATGAAGCATACCACTTTGTTATCCAAGGCACATGCATATATGGGACTAGGAGACTGTAGCAGTGGGTGCGACTCCTACTACATGTTCTGGACACCGAAATTGTATTTATTTTCTTCGCTAGGCCTCCTGATCATACTGTTTACTGATACCATCTGGATTCTATGTCTACCATCATCTTCCGTGTTTTCGCGAAGCCTTTTATTATAAGAAAATGTCCAAATGATAGAGTTATGTGGAAGTGTTAAACATGGATGTGGTTTTACGCGAGTTCACGTGAAGATGGGGTCAATTATATACGGTGGAAAGTGTTGTCTAGACATGTGAATGTAGGCGGGCAATTTAATAAGATGCAGTGGTTAGAGGATGGAGGGGTTTAAAGAGTGCATGTAGATTGACAATTCTATTTCAATCCCATATGGCCTGATTTATGATGTCTTGTATTAAGATCAGGAAAATGATTGAATTTTCAGCGATCCTTGTGTTTTCTATAGCAAGGGCAACTCCAAATTTCCACTAACAGAATTGAACCGTGTTTACTTTTTCACAGAAAAAGAAAATCAAAAGAATAACAAACCATGGCTTTTCTCCTTTCTGGGATAATTACATAGTACTCTAGTGCATACAGGAGCCTAGTAGCAGTTGATTTGCTAAATGGACATAGCGTTTGGGTAGTGATATTTTCTTACACTTGGAACAATCAAATTAAGTTAGTATGTCTAATTATAAACTTCCACAGATTGCTGCTGCAAAAAATAAACCTCTTCTATTTTGACCATGTTTCTGCTCCAAAATCTCCTTCACAATATAAAATAATTAACACAAAGTCTTCCTTAATGATCTGAATTCATGATAGAGACATGGTTTCTATATATAGCGTAAGTGTTATTTAGACATGTGAAGATAGGTGGAGAAATAAATTTCGGGTGTGGGTGGCCGCCTGGTTTCTATAAAAACACATGCATATTTTTACATTTTATTTCAGTTCTCATGGGGTACGATTGACAATGTCCGCCATCAAACTAATCGGAGATATTACTTTCAAAAATCTCTACATTCTCTTCAGCAAGAATGGATAACTCCATATTCAACCAATAGAAACAAAGAGTGTTTTACGTGCCAAAAACAAAAAGAAAAAGGAAAATAAATAAGAACAATTAGAACCACCAAATATACCTCAGTTTTTGCAATGTTTTCCATTTAACACGTGATTTTTCTTAATGACCCAAGTCCTATGTGTTCATCGAAAATTGTGTCAAATATATAGGAGCGGCTAAGTGTTGTTTAGTATGTGAAGGTAGGTGGGGAAATTAATAAAACGCTTCGACTAGAGGTGGCGGCCCGGTTTCTGTATAAACACATGCATTTCTACCATTCTATTTAATTTTCATTAGGATATTCTGCCATTCTATTTCACTTCTCATAGGTATGAGATATGATGTTTGCCTTTGTGATCAAGAAAACAAACTCAAGAAATTATTTTCAGCAATCTTTACATTTTCTTTAGCAAGGGGCAACCCCCAATTCAATTAACAGAAACAAACATTTTTTTGGGACCACAAAACAAAAAGGAAATAAAAATAAACTGAAAAGGAATGGAAGCAAAAAATAAAATAAGCTTCCTCTGTTTGCGATGTTTTCAATTAAACACGTATTTCTGCTTAATGGCCCGAATCCTTTGACAGTCCTCTGTTTGCGATGTTTTCAATTAAACACGTGATTGTGCTTAATGGCCCAAATCCTTTGACAGTAGTTCTACTACTACTACTACTACTACTACTACTACTACTACTACTACTACTACTACTACTACTGCTGCTGCTGCTGCTGCTGATGTTGTTGTTGTTGTTGTTGTTG
>NC_041386.1:699769358-699792906 GCF_002162155.2 Triticum dicoccoides | reverse complement strand
GGAGGTGTGTCCCCAGAGGATCTATTCTTGGTGGATTTGCTTGGATCTAGTCATAGTTTATACATTCACGTGTCTTCAGGTTGGATCCGTCCAATCTACGCTACTCTTCAATGGCAACGGTTGTTCTACTACGCCGGTCTTATAGGGCCTTAGAACGACATCCTTACTGCCTATTACAACAAGTTTTGTCCGGCTCCGGTGAGGGAGGGGCGATGATGGCGGTGCGCCTTCAGTTCGCTTCAATGCTTGTAGTCGTCGCTAGGTGGTCTACAGATCTGGATGTAATTTTTATTATTGTTGTTGTTCGTTATACTGTCACGATTTGAAGATGAATAGATCGAAAGTTTTCCTCTAAAAAAACATCACTTTATCAATCACGAGAAGCTAATGGTAATTTCATCAATCATGATCCATGACTGCACACTTTAGTAACAGGTGGTGTTTGCATGTGTGCATGTGATGGTGTACGTGCGTGTGTACATCTTCGTTGCACTTCGTGTTCGGCAAAGAAAAAGGTACGTACATGGTGCATGTGTCATCTTTCACAATGAAAACAAGCAAGTATTCCTCATGTTATTTAGTTCGAAATTCTGGGTCCTTAGATTGCAATCATAGATCAAATTAAATTATCCATAAATAAAATTGATTGCGATCATAAAGCACAGTCCTAGCTCCTAAGATTGCAATCATTAATCAAATTGTTCTTCTGACAGTAAAGCACATATTAAGTGGCCACCTGGTCATTTGTTCAACAAGATTTTGAGAAGCACTATTCGTGTACTGTTCGTATAAGCCCATGCCAGTTTGCTATTCCAGAAACACTAAGGGATTAAACGGAGAACATTCTGAATATTCTTGATGCATCGATCACATGAATTGCAAGCGTCAACGGGTGTCTCTTAAGGGGCATTCGCAACGGAGCTCTCAGTGGGAGAGCTGGTTTCAGCCCACTTTAAAATGGAGTCAGGTAAACAGGTATACCTGCTGTGAAGGCGAGAAACATACGCTTGTTTTCTAAAGAGCAAGTGTGGACGTGACAAGAGCAGTAATGGCAACAGAACGGTTCTTCCAACGTGTTGAAGATCCAAGTCAAGTATTTGATTCTTTCCCTATGCCTCCTAGTCATACATATTCATCGATAATGTCTTGTTTCGTGCCCACCATGATCTCCTTGTTTATGTGTACTGAAACATACTTTATTATATGAAAGACAATCAAGGCAGAGTTTTTGGGAAGTGTGAGGCGTGGATGGATGAGAGATGATGGACTTTCCTGCGTGTTCACTTGTAAATGGGATCAGATATATAGAAGAGGGTCATTCGCGAGAAACAAGATATATAGGAGAGGGAAAATACTTTTGAGATATGTAAGGTAGGTGGGGAAAATAAAATGTACCTTGTAGAGGTGGGGGTCTTGTTCTTTATGAACAAATACATCTTTTTCAATATGTTTCATTTTCTTCACCAGCTCAGGACAGAGGTTTCACATCTGGAGTATGCGAGGTGTCCTACTGGAACATGTCCGGGAGGACAAACCCTAGCTGCCAGGACTCGCCCCCCTTCTCCCGCCATCCTTCTCCTCGCCGACGTCAGGTAAAGCCCGGTCGGCTGCAGTTGCGGTGGCCGGGCTTCTTCTGCCCCTACTCAGTGATGGAAGACATGGGATACCAACGCCGAACGGAAACGGTGCGCTGGCATGGGGCACATCGGCATGGTGGTGGGCACTGGCGGCGTGGTCATGAGCATTGGGCACCGACATGGTGGGGTGCACAGCGGTGGTACCCATGGCGGCTTGCAATAGTTCGACCAGATCCAGTCCTCGTTGTCAGCGGGTGGGTCAGGTCTCCTCGCTCATGGTGCGCTCATGTGGGTGCTCCCTAGCGGCGTTTTGGTGCACACAAAAACTTGGGGACCGGCAGGGGATGGTTGGTGCGGCTCCTCCTCTGCAGTGGTTAGGATCTAGATCATGAGCTGCAGCGGGCGGATCTAGTGGGCTTCACTGTTCGGGTAACGACACACCTGCTCTGACGTACTCGGTAGCTTGCGGGCTACTGGTGGGTGCAGTGAGCAGGACAAGGTGGCTAGAGGTGGTGGAACCACTCCTGGTGGCTGAAATGCTCCAGGCAGGAGGTGTGGGGAGGCTCCGGGCTAGATATGGTGGGCTCGTCGGCCGTGTGAGTGGTGTGGGGCAGCTATGAGGTTGTAGACGGTGTCCATTGGTAGGAAGGTAGGGAAGGCCGACTTGTCTGCGCTAGTACATGCCTTCGGGTTGTGCTCTCCTTGCACGTGGTTCGGTCTGGTTTGTGTATGATTTGAGCTCCCTACCGCGGTTGTGCTGTCGATGGATCGTCAGTCATGGCAACAAGCATGGCGGCGTGCGAGCTCTCCTAGCTCATGGCTAGAGGGGTATGGTCGGGGCTTGCTCAGTGGTGGTCTTCGGCAGGCATTGGGTTGTGTCTCCCCTCCCCTTCCCTCACAGGTCCATCGAGGCACAAGCATGGGTGCTTCTTATGGTGGAGACAACGACCCAGACGGATGGTTGTAGCAGGGATAGGAGTGAATGGAGGCGCCTTCCACTCTTTCCTACAATGGTTCATGCATTGTATGCAGATAGATGGCGGTGTCTCGGGACATGGATGATGGGTAATGGCCATGGGATGGTTGTCCACATTGTTGGCTCTTCGGCGGGCACCATTGCGATGGTGGTGGTTATGCCTCTTGGTCGCCTAGGAAGCGAGGGGATAGCGGCGGGTTGCTCGGGATCACCATCTCTCGTTAGCATTGGCGATGCCCAGATTTGAATCTGGAAGCTTGTGATCATCCCGGTTATCCTGGTACCTCATGGTGGTATGGGTGAGCTGCCGAGCGAAAGCTCTGCAATTTGGCGCCGACGATAGCACCTCCCGTGGGTGCCACTTTCCTCTTAAGGATGTCATTGTTGTCCCTCTTTGTGCCAGTGTTCCGGGTGAGGACTCATGTCTATCTCGGACTTGACAGCGGCGCCACATAGTGTCGTTCCCCTCCTGAGGGTGTTTTTTGTGGAGCTTAGGTGACCTAGGGTGTACCATGACGTAAATTTCAAGTATACTTGTGTTATCTTTCAGCAACATAATCGCGTGTGTTCGTCTTGTCTTGTTATCCCGGGATCTTCTTGGGAAGAGGGCCCCTCACTACTCTGTAAGGTTCTTCCATGTACTCTGGTTTGTGAATTGTCTATAAAGTGGGGCGAGAACTTGTTTCATGAGTATTCGAGGTGTGTGCTCTATACACATTAACAAGACAATGTATGGTACTAAATCTGTAATTCTGGATTTATCACTCGTGCTGCTATATGGAGGAACTCCTTGTCATTTACCATCAGTAATCATGAAATTTACCTCTACGCAATAAAAGTAACAACATATGAATTCAAATACCAATTGTACTGTGCTAACCCATTACCACATTTTTTCTTCTAGTTGAATGCAACTGTCACTATACAGACCCTCGTCAACATCATCACCGTGTGGTGTTGATGATAATCCCAACCATATCTTCTTCTCATGCGTTTCAGCTCAGTCTGTTTGGACTTGCTTGCGGGAGGTTGTTTACTGCGGGTGGTGCCCCTCCAACTCCCCATAGTTCTTTGATTTGTTGCAGTCCTGCTCTAGTAGGGATCGTCGTTTGCATTGGTTTGGTATTTGGGGTTATGGCTTGGACTGTTTGGACGATTCGGAATAAGCTTGTTATTGAGCACTCCTACTTGTTGTGACCGCCAGACACCATTTACAATTTATGTGATTTTTTCAGCAAGGGAAGGTGCTTAGCAGGCAGCAGGAGTGTGATGGCATCAACAAGCTCACCTGTGGATTCATGCATTGGCGTATCGGCTATCACCTCCACCCCCTCCTGCGGAGCCAGATTAGTCATGTGTCATTTCTTTCCTTGGGCATGTTGTTGAGCTGCTGTCCCAGTGTATAATTTTATATATCTAAATAGATTGCCCCACTAACCTATTCCTTTCAACATGAAGCACGCCTTGTCGACATGCCACATGCATGCAATGTTTCAATATATTATTATAGTGACTAACTGAAAACAATAAATCAAATGTATGTTTGGTTTTAGTTCTGATATGATTACTCCAAATATTCATGCTCCATACAAACAAATATCACTAAAATATATTTCAAAACATTTTCACAACAACATACAGGGTCTAGTAGTACTTATTAGTGACGCATATGTAATAGTCCGTAAATCACTTTAAAATAAGAAAAAGGACATAGAAAAATACATTCTTGTTGAATAAATACAAATTAGTGAAAGTTTGGTCCACCGCGTCATATTTACGCCATGAACACTCGAGAATTGGTATTCCAATAGCCTTGTACACAACTGAAAAAGGTCTTGTAGCAGAAAATAAACAAGTAGAATGCATATAAAAATTATAAATATATTTTGTATAAAAAATCATTTATAAGTAAAGTAAGTAATATAGAAAAATACCACTAAATTCGAAAATCAGTTTAGATAATAGGCATCTGCACTCCTTGTAACCTTGAAATGTTTTCGAAGTCCTCAATTGATTTCCCAAGCTCTGTATCAACAACAGTTTCTTTAATAGGGGGCAGCTTGTGCGTAAGTGTTGGTGAGTCCCAACCCATTGAACTGTCTTCGAAATCCTCAATCCACCCTCTTTCTGCCAGTCCAGGCTCTTAAAAATGCTGATAGGGGCAGGGTATGTATGTGTGTTTTTGAGGGTCTACATCTATATTGTGTTCTAAAAAATGCTAATTTGCATACTGAATCTCTACTACTAAGCCATCTGATATGTAATAAAGATAGTTTTCCAATTGAAACCTAGACAAATGCAAGCGATTAAAAATAGTGTAATTAGTCAAAATAAATAAAATTCCTTCTCCTTCTTTGTTATTTTTCTTTTCTAAAACTTGCTACTGTTTTATAATTTTTTTAACATTTTACTAGTACATATTTTTCAAATTCATAATATCTATTAAATTTGTGAATATTTTTAAATGGGGACATTTTCTTAGGTTTGTTAGCATTTTTTAAATTTGTATTATTTTCACATGAACCATTTTAAAATTAAAGAGCATTTTAAAATTTGCAAATAAATAAATAAATTCAGGAATGTAATGTGTTTAATCATCATGTATTTCGAAAATTTACAAACATTTATGATTTTAAAAAATTAAAATAAAACGAGTGAAGTATATAAAAGTCAACTACAAACTGCAGATTGACTTCAATAAAAGCATACATGAGATGTTGGAAGCAGGATAACTTATTGTTGCTAGTGATGGGAAAGCGCACCGAGGACGAGTGCGTAGGCCAGATCGTGAGTGCTAATAAGATCGATCTCAGTAGTTAAGGGGTTCCAATTTTCAAATAAACTCTCGCTGGTGGTGACAAGTGTTGTAGCAAATGCGCGCCACTTGTCACCCCTACAGACTTTTGGTGGATTTTCTCACCTACGCATGTGGGATGTGATGTGCCCTAGTTTGGCAACACATTTTTTCCAAAACCATGGTAATTGTAAACCTCGGTATTCCAATGTGTGGGCCATGAATACTTCGGTTCCTAAAAAATGCAGTTGTTTCAGTTTTAGCAAAACATAGATGTTTGGCAAGTGCAGTTTTTCTTAGTTTCTTGGTTTTGACCACTTGTTGCATGGATAATCCTAGATATAGCTAGCTGAACAAAATTGAGCTACAGCGAAGGAGTTATACAACGACGTGATCAACTTGTGCTAATTAACGGCCGATGCATGCCTATAGCCTTGTCATGCACGCGAACATCCTCTAGATGCGGATATGTTGTTGAGTAATCGTGTATCTCTGGCCACATGGAATCGATCGGCTACCTAGCTTAGCCTGCTGTGTACAACTTTGCTCAAAGTATCAATCGATCTACTCCAGGGTCTAAGCCTTCGCTAAATCTTTTGTATGTGTACATGCACCATCCGATAGGACCGAACCTCTAGTACTATCTAATTTACAGGATGTTTTCTTTTCGAGAGTACGCCAATGACGTACCTTATTTTTATAGAAGAGAGAAACATAGTTTACAAGAGATCGTAGCGGATGCAAACATCGCCACGGGAACACCCACTCCACCGAAAAAAGTAAAATCCTACTCTATCACAAATCTAGCTAAGCCCTTGACTCCCACTCCGGCCCATTTCCATGATTTGATCTCTTCGAAGATTTGGTGCACAAGACTGCTTGCCGTTCTAACTTGATCATCCATATTGAACACTCTCGCATTCCTTTGCTTCCATAACTGCCAGGCGGCCGCAATGACGAAAGTGTCGAAGCCTCTCTTTTCCTTGTCCTAAAAAAGCAGCGCGCGTTCTCTCCCATCACTTCGTGAATGAGTCATCTTGCCTCGGTGTGTGTATGTTCACTCGTAAGTACTCAAAGCATCCGTGCCACACTTGCCTCGCATAGACGCACATAGATATGATGTGGTCTACGGTGTCCTCCTCCTGAGAGCACGTGTAGCAAGCTGAGGTGGCATCCTGCAATCCGTGCCTAGCCCTCCAGTCCGAAGTTCATAACCGGTACTGGGAGGCCAACAATGCGAAGATTTTGCACTTGAGGGGTGCTCAGCTCTTCCAAATCCGATTGGCAGTAGACAAGCGCGTCAAGCCCTAACACAGACGCATGTAGGTGGACTTCGTGGTGTAGGTATCTGCTGCATTGCATGGCCAACTGAACTCGTCAAGCTCCCGCTCATCCCTATCCACTGTTAAAATGGACTGCTACAAGTGGATGAGCTGAATATGCGCCAGGAAAGTAAGCTCTCCTGAGATGTCATTCATCCAAGACCCCTCGAGCATAGCCTGTTGCACAGTTCTCTTATTCTTAATGCGATTTTCTACCATATCGGCAATTAGCGGGGCGATGTCCTCTATCCTAAAGCCATGTATCCATTTCTCGGTCCAGAATAGAACCTTGTTGACGACACCAACTTTGATGAGCACCATGTTGTTGAAGACTGATTTTGGTTCCCGATCCACCATAAGATGTAGTACGTCCTTGCTAGGGCCGAGTAGGGTCCGTTATTCTTAGCCACTCTCACCTTACTCGCATTGCCAGACCTTGCAGCTTCGATTTCTTGACACCTAGTCCACCAAAACAAGTTGGCCTGCATATGGTATGCCAAGCCACCAAACACTGTCCTCCATTAACGGTTTCTTTCCCTGCCTAAAAGAAAGCGCGCATCTACTTATCAATCTCGTCGAACACCCATTGGGGCGCATTCATAGCCAACAAGTGGTGGTCTGGTCTCGCCGCGATCACACTCTTGACTAGCACAAGCCTGCCAGGCCTTTGGATCAAACCTCGCTGCCATGCAGGAATGAAGCTCTTCGCCTGATGGATCATTGGTTGGCAATCCCCTTGGGTGAGCTGGTGGATGCTGAGTTGGAGGCCCAGATACTTGCAAGGGAACTCGCCCAATCGGCAATTTAGGAACTGCTTAACTCTTTCTCCGTCTTCTTGTTGTCCTTGAATCACAAATGCCCGAGGTTTTTCTGTAATTCACTCTGAAACCGGACACTTGGCCAAACACTTGCAGAATTGCTCTAACGCATGATAGGTCCTGCTCCGTAGGGCGCACAAACAGTTCCACATCATCTGCATATATAGACAGCCTCTGAATGGCCTTGACGTCGTTGAGGGAGGACATGACTCCAGCACTATTCGCCTTGCAGATCAAGATCGAGAGAACTTCCATTGCTATTACGAAGAGCAGAGGGGAGCTGGGATCTCCTTGGCGCAAGCCTCTTGCGTGATCAAACCTCCATCCTTGGTTTCCGTTGACAATGACCCTAGCCGATGCTGTCTGGAGCAGCGTTTTGATTTTCGGTTTGTGATTTTTCTCGCCCTAGGCCGAGATGGCCGAATTTCGGTCGTTTTTAAAAATTTCGGCCGAAATTTGACCAAATTTTGACTGAAATTTGATTAAAATTTGACCAAAATTTCTTAAATTTGACCAATTTCGGCGGAAAATAGATTTCGCCCTAGGCCGAGATGGCTGAAATTCGGCCGAAATCCATTTTTTACGGCCGAATTTCAAAACCCTGGTCTGGAGTAGAATCGCTACCTATCTCAGGAAGTTGTTGCCGAAAGCCATGGCCCTCAAGACTTTGAACAGAAATGGCCAAGAAATTGTGTCAAAAAGCGCGTGCGATGTCAAGTTTCAGAAACACAACCGTGGCTGTCCATGCGTGGATCTTCCTCGCCACCTGCCTTACCAAGAGGAAGTTGCCACGTAGGTTCCTCCCTTGAATGAAAGACGATTGGTTTGCGTTGACTAGCTCTTTCATTCTTCTTCGCACTCTCGAGGCCATCATCTTGGATTTTTTTTTGGAGAAACTATGAGGCAAGCTGATCGGCCGATAGTCACTGATCTCTTCCGCATCGCACTTCTTCGGGATCAGGATGATGAGGGCCCTGTTTAGTTTCGCAGAACCCCTTCCATCACACACATAAAGCTTCATGATGGCCGCCATGATGTCGTGCTTAATAATCGGCCATGCTCGCTGATAGAAAACGCCAATGAAACTGTCCGGGCCCGGGGCTCGATCCGGGTGGAGCTCCTTGATTACCTGCCACACTTCCTCTTCTGTGAAGATCTCCTCCAGCTCTTGCAGACCGATCAGCTGTATCCTAAGGAAATCAAGGTCCAATGAGAAGTCTCTTGCCTGATCATTGCCCAGCAAGGCTTCGAAAGCAGTAGAAAAAGCCTGTTCTTTGTGCGCTTGGTTTGCCCCCATGTCCTCTCCGATTTTAATGTGAGGACTGAAGTTCATCGCCCTCCTGCCATTAGCAAACGTCTGGAATAGCTTTGTGTTCGCATCCCACCTCCCCGGGTGGTTTTCCTTTTTATTTCGTATATCCGTTTATACAAAACATTTTATCTCATAAACCATGCATCCAAATCTCGAACCGTATTCACCTTTGGATTCCTCGCGTCGAGATATTCAATACTATATCCCATATTTATAGGTTTTGACGAAAAAATTCACGAAAAAATGGACAAAAAACAGAATTGGGAACACACTTTTTCCCCTTTTCGAAAGCCGTTTCCGATAGGCACGACCATGCCTCTCGCGAAAGCAAAACCATGCCTCTCGCAGAAGCAAAACCGTGCCTCTCATAGAAGGAAAAAAGAGAACACACATTTTTTTTGTTTCTGAGAAGCACGGTCGTGCCTCTCGTGGAAGCAAAATCGTGCCTCACACGGAAGAAAAAAGCAAAAGAGAGAAAACGCGTTTTTTCTCCATTTCCGAGAGGCACGGTCGTGCGTCTCGTGGAACCAAAACCATGCCTCTCACGGAAGGATAAAGCAGAGAAAACATGTTTTTTCGGTATCCGACAGGCACGGCCTTGCCTCTCATGGAAGCAAAACCATGCCTCTCACGAAAGGAAAAAAAAAGAGAAACGCGTTATTTTTCATTTCCGTGAGGCACGGCCGTGCCTCTCACGAAAGAAAAAAAAAAGTATTATTTAAGAAATTTTTTTTTAATTTTTTCCCTTGAAAAGCTAAGAAAGACCGGTGAAAACCGAAAAGCCAAAAAACGAAAAAAATCATCTAAAAAACCGAAAACATGCGCAGAAATAAAATAAAACACTAAATCCGGAAGGAGCACACAGAGCATGACATGTGGCGGCGGCTAAGAGCCCACCCGCAAGTGATCACTGGGAGGCCCCCGGAGGAGGGACCTCCTATAGAGCGCTTTTAGCGCCGTGCAAGAGAACTGGCGCAGCATCGGCTGGATGGGCCGGCCCATGATCGCACAACAAGCAACGCGAAAAATGATTGGCAAAAATACCTCCTGACTTGGATTTGATCTCGCGCCCTTGTGCATCAACACGGAGAGGCTAGCCACTGCACCAGCTAACTGCTAGTAAATATTAACATCATGAAAGCTTTAAAGAATATTGCACATTACACTCTAGCATTTATATTTTCCAATTATTTGAAAATATGTTGACATATTTCAGATGGAGTTCATAAGCATGCACAAAAATGTTTGCATATTCAAAAATTAGTTCACCAAATCGAATAAGTTCACGTATTCAAAAAACAGTTCATGAATTCAAAAGAAGTTCATCGATTTTCAAAAATGTTAATCGACTTTGAAAATAAAATCATCGATTTGACAAAAAGTTCATCAATTTTGAAAAAATTCATCGATTTCGAAAATAAGTTCCTGTAAATTTAGAAAAGGTCATCGATTTTGACAAAGTTCATCGATTTTGAAAAAGTTATCGATTTTGAAAATAAGTTCATTGATTTTGAGAAAAAGTTCATCAATTTTTTAAAAAAAGTTCATCGATTTTAAGAAAAATTTCGGAAAATTGTAAAAAGTTCACCAAATTTGAAAAATAAGTTTCTCTATTTTGAAAAAGGTTCATCAATTTTAAAAAAATTCATGGGTTTCGAAAAATTCAGTTCATGGTTTAGAGAAGAAGTACATCTATTTGAAGAAAACAATTACAAATTTCAAAAAAAATAAATAAAAAAAGGATAGAGAAAAAAGCAAAAGAAAACGAAAAAAAAGGAAAAAGAGGAATAAATAAATCATGGAAACATCTATGCTATCACACCTGGTGAAGTGGTCGAGGCAGTTATGCCTGGGTAACTGATAATCCACGTCGCAGGTTCGAATCCTAGCTCACCCGCCTTTTTTGAAGTTTATCTAGAGTTTAGAAAACAGGAAAAAAGCTATAACCGACGCCTGCAGCGCCAAATAAGAAATGGGGAGCTCCTAACTGGCGCTTTAAGCACCGTCGAATGAAACCGACACTGACGAGCTTGATTTCGTGGGCCGGAATATCTACGCTGCCGAGCATACAAGAGTTGTTCTCTCTAAAAAGTAGCTGCTTTCGTTCACTAAAAAAACACCATCTTCTCGTTCGATCAAACACACACCTGACTCATTCGCTCGGTCAGCAACTCACCCCTATTGATGTCTGCTAGTTGACTTTCAACCAAAAAATGCTAAAATCTAAAAAGTTCTTGTAGTAAAAACACGGGTTTGAAAATAGTTCACAAATTGAAAATGTTGATTAATTTCGAAAAAACAAATTCAATAAAAGTTCACGGATCTGGAAAATTTTCAATGATTTATTTTAAAAGTTCGCAAGTTTAAGAAAAGTTCATCGATTTTCAAAAAATGTTCATCCATTTTCCAAAATATTTCATCAATATTCAAAAAAAAAATCATCAATTTTCAAACAAAGTTCATCCATTTTCGAAAAAAGTTCATCGATTTTGAAAAAGTTCATCAATATTCAAAAGAAGTTCATCGATTTTCAGAAAACAAATCATCCATTTCCAGAAAAAGTTCATCGATTTTGAAAAAAAGTTTCATCGAATTGAAAAAAATCTTCAATTTTCATAAAAGTTCATCAAATCTGAGAAAATGTTTCATAAAAATGGAAAAAGTTCATCGAATTTGAAAAAAAACATCATCAATTTTAAAAGAACATTCATCAAATTTGACAAAATTCATCAATTTTCGAAATAGTTTATCAATTTTGAAAAAATGTGAAATTTAATATAAAAAAAAAGAAAATGAACAGGAGAAAAGAAACGGAAAAAGAACAGGAGAAAATAATAAAAGGTGAATAAGAAACGAAAAGGTTGTAATTAACCACGTTGGTGTGTGCGGTCGACTGGCTACCATAGTTAGCACAGCTCGTGGAGGTGGTTTGTACGAAACCTTCGACTCACATATAGATAGGAACGAGGCCCACTGCGGCGCATGGGTGTGCGCCCGTTTGCATTCAATGAAGAAACCGGTGCTTAAGGCGCCGTTTAGGGATTGCCTAGAAATGCCTCCGAAGGAACGCTTCTCAATTAGTTGCTCTCGACGAGTTACCACAACCAAGTGAACTAAATAGGCCAGCCCGCCAGTGGCAGAGGCAGGGGGTGCTGGCAGGGCCCTTGGCCCCCCAATGCTCTCAGAAATACAACTACATGTGCTCTTGATCCTCTATTTGTCAAACAAAATTAGCAAGATTTAGATATTTTGGCCCTGTCTAACATCATATAACATGTTTGACCCAGGGGCGGACGCACGTTGTTACGAGTGGGGGCCCAGGCCCCCACTCAATTTCCCGTCGTCCCCTATATACATCAGGTGGCAACTAGCAGGCCCCCGGTCGGGCCAGGGCAAGTGCCCCAGTCCCTTCGGCCATTCTACGAAAGCCCATAAAAGAAGCAAACCAAATCGAGAAAAAATGCCCTGGTGTGCATGTCCTGCAACACACAATGATGAACGCATCGGAGAAACCGCCCGCCGCTTGCCGCTTCGACTCCTGGAGATCAGAATATGATGACCATTTATTTACACAATCGCATTATTAGTTGTACTAGTTAAAAAGAGCGTAAGGTTATCATTTCACCTTTCTTCCCCCACCCCTTCGTCTAACCTTTCATATATATAATAATCAATCACCTTAATTTACTTATCTTCTAAACCAATTCCACTTTAATTTACTTTAAACTTCTAATCAAAATATAAGGTAATTCATGATCAGAATTTGATGAATATTTATTTACACAATCGCATTATTATCTCTACTACTTAGAAGAAACGTAAGATTCTCATTTCATCTTTCTTTCCACCATCCCTTCGTCCAACCTTTCATATATATGATAATCAATCACCTTAATTTACTTACCTTCTGAACCAACTTCACTTTAATTTACTTACTCCCTCCGTTACTCACTCCGTTCACTTTTGTAAGTCATTTTAGACAACTCAAAATAAGTTGTTTTGCACATTGTCTAAAATGTCTTCAAGGTCTTATAAGAGTGAACAGAGGGAGTACCAAACTTCCAGTCAAAATATAAGGTAATTCATGATCAGAATTTGATAAACATTTATTTACACAATCACATTATTATTGACAGATAAATGACAAGCTAACTTACTAGGATAGTTATATCCCGTTGCAGCGCACGGGCATTATTCTAGTACCTAGAAAAAGGATTAAGATAAAGAAGCGAACCGTCAGCCACCGCCCACCGCCAGTGCTTCGAGGTCTCCAGGATTCAGATTGGTCTGGTTCTCTGGTCGTTGGTCGATCTTAGCTCGGCGGCTGCCCACTCACCGGCCGCCCGGCCGCCGGCCGCCCGGCCGCCGGCCGCCGGCAACCTCGGCGCGGCCGCTGGCCTACATAGGTCTGCAGCAGCAACCTCTACAGGACTGCAACTCTTCTCATCCCCTGATTCATCGCCTCATCTCCCCTAGGTAAAGACTCAATGCTCAAGTACTTGATTCTGTTCTCCTGAACCACTCCGGTCCCTATTCCTTAGTTGATTCGTTGGTGTGTCTTATGTAAAATCAAATGAAAATATGCAATCCCACTAGTACAGTACTAGTATGCTATCACGCATGTACTCTTGGTTCTAACAAAATAATTATAGGATTAGTGTGACACTCCACTGGTAGGTTAATTTGTACAATTTGGGAATTTTGTGTGCAATTCAATCAAGCAAACCATTCTATTACTAGTACTGACATGCTTACTGCTAGTGTGCTGACCTTCTAGTTCTAGTCTGCTACTACTAGCATGCTTTGTATCTGAATTTTTACAATTAGTAGTTCAACTATTTGACAGGGAAGAAGGAAGATAATGGAGAAGTATTTGATAAAGAAATCAAGAGATGTCAACACCACCACCCAAGGTCCTCCTGTCACCACCAACAGTTCAAGTGGTAGTGGAAATGCATCAAGACCTGTACCAAGACATAATTCTGCTGTGCCTGCACTAATTGACTTGAACAAGCTTCCTCGGGATCCATCTAAAAGGAAGCGAATGGCAGATTATCACCCAAACCAGCGTGATGAGATAAGAAGAAAGTATTTAATTTGGGGACCTAATCAGCCTGACATTGACTTTCCATACAGAGAGTTTGGGAAGAAGAAGAAGAGGAGGAGGTTCAATGCAGATTGGTACGACGATTATGCATATTGGCTAGAGTACAGCGAGAAGGAGCACAAGGCCTATTGCTTATGTTGCTATTTGTTTAGAGACAACATCAAAGATAGCCACCATGGGAATGATGCATTTGTAGTGGAAGGCTTCAACAGTTGGAACAAGCCAGAGCGATTTGTGACTCATGTCGGCAATGGTAATAGCTTTCACAACAGGGCACTCAAGGATTGTGAGGGTCTACTAAAAAAAGATCAATCAATCTCTGCAGCCATGCATAGACAAAGCGAAATTGAAAAGAATGAGCATCTCATCCGCTTAAATGCTGCAATTGATGTTTGTGGATATTTGTTGCATCAGGGGCAACCTTTCCGTGGTCACAATGAATCTAAAGATTCTGAAAATAAAGGAAACTACCGTGAGTTGATGGATTACACTATTAAGTAGAATGATGTCGTTGCTAAGGCATTCAAGAATGCTCCAGAGAATAATCAGTTGTTGTCTCCAACAATTCAGAGAGATATTACCGAGTGTTTCGCAAAAGAAATATTGAGTTATGTGATGGAAGAATTTGGTAATGGTGCTTTTAGCTTATTAGTTGATGAGTGTCGAGATGTTTCCGACAAAGAACAAATGGCAGTTGTGCTCCGATACGTTGATAAATGTGCGCTGGTCCAAGAAAAGTTTGTTGGTGTTGTCCATGTGGAGGAGACAACAGCTTCTTATCTCAAGTCTTGCATAGATATATTATTTTCGCAACTTGGTTTGAATATTAAACAAGTTAGAGGCCAAGGTTATGACGGCGCAAGTAATATGTCTGGTGAGTTTAATGGTTTGCAAGCTAAAATTATGAGTGAGAACAAATCAGCATATTATATACATTGTTTTGCTCATAAACTCAACCTGGTTGTTTTGGCTATTGCAAAAAAGATATTCGATGTAGGAGATTTCTTTGATATGGTTTCAGTTTTGCTGAATGTTGTGGGAGCATCTTGCAAGAGAAAAGACCAACTTCGTGAGCATCATCAAGAAGAAGTGAGGAAAGCAATTGGTTGTGGAGAGATCTCTACAGGAACGGGACTAAATCAAGAACTATCACTTCAGAGACCAGGTGACACTCGATGGAACTCCCATTATAAAACATTGTTGGGTTTGTCAAAGATGTTCTCGTCGGTGGTTAAAGTTCTAGAATATGTTGAGAAAGATGGTACAGATACTGGAAAGAGGCGTCAAGCTAGAGGTCTTCTCAAATATTTCCAGACTTTTGATTCTGCATTTTTCTTACATATGATGATGATGATATTAGCTTTAACAAATGGACTGTCAAAAACCTTACAGAGAAAGGATAAAGACATTGTAAATGCTATTTCAGATGTGGAATCAACTAAACGGGAGTTAGAAAAGCTCAGAACCAATGAAGGGTGGGATTCTCTTATGAGGAAGGTATACTGTTTCTGTGAGAAACATGACATTCCAGTATTGGACATGGAAGATGCCTATGTTAACCCAAAAAAGCCAAGACAAAAGACCGGTATTAACAATGAACATTATTACCGCGTTGACTGTTTCTTTGCTGTTCTTGATCTGTTAGGAGAAGAGTTTAATGACAGATTTAATGAGGTAAATTCTGAGTTGCTTCTATGCATGTCTGCTTTGAGCCCAAGTGATTTATTTTGTCGTTTTGACAAGGCGAAGTTGCTGGAATTAGCTAAGCATTATCCTGATGACTTTAATCACAAAGATATGGTGACTCTTGAGCATGAACTTGGTCTCTACATAGATAATATACTCCATGATACAAGGTTTTCTAGCTTGGACAAAATAGGTGATCTAGCTAAACTGATGGTGGATACAACGAAGCACCTCTCCTATCCTTTGGTATATCGGCTTTTGAAGCTAGCTTTGACTCTTTCTATTGCCACTGCCACTGTTGAGAGATGTTTTTCAGCTATGAAGATTGTGAAGAATGCTTTGCATAATAAAATTGGTGATGATTATTTGAGCCATAGCCTAATTTGCTTTGTGGAAAAGGGACTGCTGGACGAAATTACTAATGAAGTGATTGCTGATCGTTTTCATAAGATGAAAGACCGTCGTGGGAAGAACGAAATGTAATGATCCAATATCATACACCTTTTGTGTGTTTACCATCTCCATTTGTATTTCAATGGCTAATACTAATATGTGTTTTTTCTTCGCAGATAATGGCATTTATATTAGAAATGAATATTCTCTTTTGCAAAGCATGAACTGTTGGGATATGAAGTCTTTTTGTAGGCTCTGATCACCTTATGTTAACGTGTTGTGTTACTATTGTCTATTGGATAATGTATCTTTTTTCGAACTTGGATGAAATATGTTATGACTTGCAAGAAAATTGCTAAATATAACATATTTACATGTTTATAAGCCTTTGTGTAAACATGTTCGAGAGTTTTCTATCGCTGTGTGCCCCCAGTCGGTTTTTCTCCTTGGTCCGCCCCTGGTTTGACCCCGATCTATATTGAGTTTCTGGCTCCGCCACTGCAGCCCGCTATGGTCGTCCGTTGGCGATTTCATGTTAGGAATCTGTACGGACGAATTTTATTCCTGTAAATGTTGCGACGATTGAAATAAAGCTTAGCAAGAATGTCTCAAAAAAGGAATTTGTATGGCTGACATATGGCTGTCACGTGAGGATGCTCTTTGTCAGTGATGAAAAGATGACGCTCAGGAATCGGGACGTTCTTGTCCTGCCGGAACCAGCGCATGAACGCCAGATTGGGAACCAGGCGAGCGGCATCACTAGTTCCTTTCTGTCAGTAATCATGGACGCTGGGACATGTATGCTGCCATTGAGACAGCTGAAGATGCCCTGGCTACACAGGGCATGTTCCGCCATATATTGCTTCATAAAAATGTTTACTGGAATCAAATAGTAGCGACTTTGGTGGAAAGTGCAACCAAATAAATCTACCTGGCTGCTATGTGCTACGTACCGACTTAGCTTAGGTTATTTGTAACCTCTGGATAGTCGCCTGCAAATTGCATGCTGTATCCGGTGGATATGGTACAGATGTAGCTTTACACGATGATCCTGAAGAACATTGATTCTAATTTGTTCCTACGGCACAAGCATGGATGAGATAAGCACGACCGTAGCCACACTGCAGGGTCTTGCTACAAGTTAAGCCAATCATCTCCGAATTTGTTTCTTTCCCTAAGCCTCCTAATCATACATGTTACTGATATCTTCTTGGTTTTTTGTCTACCACCATCTCTCGTGTTTATGTGAATCTGTTTATTACACGAAAAAATTCAGAAGACCGAGTTATGTGGAAGTGAAAACGTGGACGGGTTTCATGCATGTTCATACAAAGGATGGGTCTAAATATATAGGATGAGAAGTGTTGTCTAAACATGTGAAGGTAGGTGGTGGTAATTAAGTTAATAAGATGCACTGGATAGAGGTGGTGGTGTTGTCTCTGTAAGAAACACGTGCAGAACCATTGTATTATATTTCAGTTCCCTATGCCCTGAGCTACAATGTGTGGCACTGATATCAAGAAAACTGATTGAAGAAATCATTTTTAGCAATCCTTGTGTTTTCTTTAGCAAGGGCAACCCCCAATTTTCACCGGACGCAGATCATCTGACGTGCCTTCACGCACGGCAGAACCACGGGAAAAAATCAGCCATTCGGTCACTGCCCAGCCCATCCAACGGACCTCTGTTATTCATCAACAATCTCTGAAGTGTTTGAAGAACTTCCTTGTTTCTCTATACGCTGAAACATGTCGCGCCAAAAATTGCAGCGCACTGGCCTCGTTGCTATCGAGCAGCAGCCGTTGCATCGCCGTCAAGCTGCCGCCGCCGTCGGTGCGTCACCGTCGCGCTGCAGCCTCTGCGTTACCGTCGAGCCACGTCGCTGCCATATCGCCGTCGAGATGCCGCAGTTGGAGGAGCACATCCCATCCTCTGTCTAGTCTTCTGAAGTCTGAAGTGCCCCAAGCTTTGCTAGTGGTCTATAGTTGTGCCTGTTTCTCACCCCAAAAATTGCAGCTGCAGTGGACGCGTTGCTGAATCAAATAGAGCCATTGCTTGCTAAAATACTAGGACTCAGAACACATAGCAAACCTTGCACGTACAGCTGTGCCAAGCACAATTCAAATATAGCATAGTCTGTAGTTTTATCAGCGAAACTGAAGTGCTATTCCAATTTTCATCCCCTAATCAGCCAAGCATTCTTCTAATAGAGTACTCAAAATTGTAGAACTGAAACTCAAGTGCTACTGCAATGTTTAGCACTGAATCATCCAAGCATGCTATTTGTACTAACAAAGTACTGAATATTTTAGCAATGAGACACAAACTATTTTTCAATATTGAACACTGAAACTCAAGTACTAACAGAGTACTATTACTACTTATATAAATCCCCAAAATGCCAATAACATGAGTGTATTTCACAGGACTACTGATACATCGACTTTCCACTGCACGCAAATCTAGAAACCACTTCCTTTAATTATCAAAAGAAGATGTCATGGCAAATGGCTTCAATGTCCTCTACTGTAGAAGTCTGCATTCCAAAAAATAATTTTATCACGATGTACAGCTGCTTTGTTGAACATACTAGCAGAACACAATTTCACATGACACTTACCGTCAAGATATCGGTAAAACTAGGTGCAATAATATAATTATCTGCGAAACAATTACTCTCGGTCACATTCTGGTTGCTCCAATAATCATTGTTTTCTATGGAGTGGGATTATGACGATGGCCCCATCCCATCTCTTTTTTTCTACACTGAGGGATGTGCTCTTTAATGTAAATCATGGTTAGGTGGAAAGCACAAGGCTGGATTCGATATCGAAGCGTCCGAGTCATACATGTTTATTGAGATCGTCTTGATTTTATATCTGCCACTATCCCCCATGTTTTTGTGTATTGCAACATAGTACTTAATATATGAAAATGGACGCCAGAGAGTTAAGAGGAAGTGTAAAGCATGGATGAATGAAAGATGATGCCCTACGAGTTTATGCCAAAATGAGGTCAAATATATAGGAAAGGGAAAGTGTTGTTTAAACATGTGGTTTTGCTGTTTAAACCAAATCATTTCACAGACTTCTTCGACAGCTTGGCGAGCGCCTTTATGGGCGCCGTCGGCTTCCTCGCTGGCTTGCTGCAGGCATAGCAACGGGAGGGTGGACTACCGTCACCAGGGCCACTGCGGCCTTGCCACCGCCCTTGCTGCTAGCCTTGGTTGACGTGTCGCGGCCTGAAACAAGTTTTTATTCCTAAATCTCTTCCTTGGTGCAGGCGCCGGCGCGTAGTTCAATTCTGGGGGCTTTGTGCCGCAGCGGTGGCCGTCAGGGTGGCGGAAGGGTCTTGTGATTCCATTCCTCCAGAGTTGGGGCCATCGATGGTGGCGATGGCGGTGGTGGCGGCGGACCTAGTAGTCTACCAATTTCTCGGCCTAGTGATCTACCACTTCCTCTTGTTTTTACGACGCTAAGGACAAAAAAGAATCTGTGCACCTATGCTATGCAGAAAATTGATTAATTGGTGTGTTTTTTTTCTTTTCTAGCCCCTCAAATATTTGTAAGTTTGTAGAAACTTCTAAAACAACTTTGTCCAAAATTGAACAGCGTATATGATATACATAGCTCGTGTTAACTATCGTGTTCCTCGATAGCAGGTTTTATAAACAAAAAAACAGACCAATTCGACAAGCACAATTATTATGATACACAAACAACTATACAAAAACATGTTTATACAATAAAATTGCTTTCCGTCACACTGAGTTGCTTTTGAAAGAATCATTTCATGCCTAAAATTTAAAGTAACAATGTTTGCATGGAAGATAAAGAGAGAAATTTTAATTATAATAACTATAGGCTTAAAACTTGCTTTTCAACCCGAAAAATCATAACCAATGATCAATTTATTGATTTAGTATAGAATAAGCATGTTTGGACAACTAACTTGTTGATACTAAGTTGCTTCAAAAGTAGTATTACGTATCTAAAAATTGTGTATAATTAATTTTAATGATATACAAAGAATTATGTACTAAAATCTTTCTTTTAACAAAACAATTAATTAATCAACTTACTTTTTGTAACATCAAAGTTGTTTTAGGATGCGCTTGGGATAGATGTATTTTGTATGGGGATATAAATCTTATAGGTGTATGTTACCGGCCGCTTAGCAATTTTAGGTTGGAAATAAAACGATGGGCCAAGCTCTGTATTTTTTACAGGCGTAGCTCAAAGCAAAACGATAATCCAAACAGGGCTTTGGATTTTTTTGAGAATGTTTCATTACAAATCTAGTTCTGAATTACATATCATGAGAAATCGGCAAAAATGTGATTTCAAGGAAACAGATGCAGACTTATTGAAATGTGACTCCTATCACTACAGGCTGTAATATCTTCCTTCCAGCCAGTACAATACCACAAGTCATGTTTGGAAGCGACAAGATGGGTAGTGAGGTCCTGCACCATGGAAGATTGTGTGATCATATTGCTACATGTTAAAGGAACCATTCAAGTATTTGTTTCTTTCTCGATGCCTCCCAGTCATACATTTTCATTGACATTGTCTTGATTTGTGTCCACCATCATCTCCAGTGTTCATGTGTACTGAAACATGTCAGATGAAAAATAGTCAACAGAGAATTATCTGGAAGTGTGAAGTGTGGATTAATGAGAGATGATGGGCTTTCCTGCATGTTCATGCGGCAATGGGGTCAAATATAAAGGAGAGGGAAAGTGATATTTAGACATGTGAAGGTAGGTGGGAAAAATAAAATGCACCTTATAGAGGTGGCCCTCTGTTTGAAGATATACAGCTTTTTAAACTATATTTTACTTTTCACGGGTCTGACTTGTAATGTCTGTCCCCGTGATCAAGCAAACCTGCAGAAGAATTGTTTTCAACAACAACTAGATTTTCGTTAGCAAAACAGCCTATAATTTCAGTTAGCAGAAACAAGTATTGTCAAATACAACAAAATATATAGAAACAGCAATCCTTTGCGTAATCCATGGGGTTTCTCCTTTCTTAGGCAAGTAAAGAGTAGTAATTGGGACGTATTTTCTTATATCTGAGCAAGGAGGCTTAATCTGGTATATGACAACTGTTTGGGACACCTAGGTGCGTAGACTCCTTGCCTTTCCACTAGTAGATTGCACTTAGATGTGCGCTGTTAGACTTGACACGCTTAAAATAAGAAATTTTGTCGAACAATCAACTTGCAAAAAATGCTTGGTTTGTTGCTCGTAACTGAATGCAAATAATGTTCCTATGTTTTCTACATTTTTTTTCAAAAGCTCCTTCCATTTTTTGGGAGATCATAATCTCCTTTCCGTTACAAAATTTTACATGTGATCTTGCTTAGCGGCCCATGTCCTTGACAGAGACATCTTCAGTAACCCGAGTATAAAAACTGGATGATCCTCACCATGTTCTCTGCCAACCCAATAACCATTGTGTACCTACACATCATCGTCATGGACAACGCTCTGCTTGATCCCCTCTTATTGTTTTTAAGTTCACTGCTTGAGGTCCAACGTCAATGCAAGACTGTGGTCTTTGGTTGTAGCCAACGGAGTTCTCCCCGTATTTGTTTCCTTCCCTATGCCTCCTAGTCATACATGTTACTGGCATCATATTGCCATTATCTCCCGTGTTTATGTGTGTTGAAATGAACCTAATATATGAAAACGGTCAAGAATAGTTGTGTACGTGTAAAGCATGGATGAATGAGAGATGACTGGTTTTCCTAGCGTTCAGGGGAAATGGGGCCAAGTATATAGGAGAGGGAAAGAGCTGTTTAGACGTGTGAAGGTAGGTGGGGAAATATATAAAATGTGCCGTGTAGAGGTAGCGGCCTGGTTTCTATATAAACAGATGCAGATTTTACCGTTCTGGTTCACCTTTCATGGGACCGTCTGAGTAATCATGCCAGGCATCGTGATCAGGAGAACTGATTGGAGTAACTATTTTCAGCAGCAATCTTTACATTCTCTTTAGCAAGGGCAACTCCCAATTCCACTGACAGAAACAAGCAGTGTTTTGGCTACCAGAAAACAAAATGAAAAAGAATATATATAAATAAAAACAAATAGAACCAACAAATATACGTCCTCTGTTCTGCCATGTTTTCGATTTAACACGTGAATTTGCTTAGTGGCCCAAATCCTTTGACAGAGGTATCCCCAACCACATCCGAGTATAAAAAATGGGAGCACGCCCATCACCTTCTCCACCAACCCAACCCAACCCAACCCAGTCACCATAATGGACCAGAGACCAGCGGACCTAATTAAACTGCTCGATTCCCTGATATTGTGCTTCTAAGTTTGCTGCTTGCTGGCTTGCTTGCTCCTGGGCCATGCCAGCCACGGCCATGAAGCTGTACAGCCTGCCGCTGGTCCTGCTGTTGTGCTTGCTGGACGGCTCGTCGACGACCGCGCTGCACTGCATTGACAAGGTGTGCCAGCAAGTCGACGGGGCTCGTCATGTCGTACGTTGGCGCTTCAGGCCTCCAGCTACTTCAGGCCCGTGTTTATCTGTATAGAAATCTACCTAATATATGAAAATGGTCAAGAGATAGTTATGTGTACGTGTAACACATGGGTTTTCCTATGCACTCTGGGGAAATGGGGTCAGATATAAAGGAGAGGGGGAATGGGCTGTTTAGACACGCGAAGGTTCGGTGGCGGCTTTGTTTCTATATAAGAGCATCCACAACCGTACTTTGCGAATCCGGCCCCTCAAACGTCAATGGACGCGACCGGAGGCATCCACGGGCACTGACCGGGCAACCCTCTAATCATGTCCTCCACACCCGTGTATCTCATATCCGGTTCCTCATATCCATACTAGCAAGTAACAAAGAAAAAAAGAACGTAGATCATCACACAAACATAGAATCAAACAGGGCAATGCACATTCTCATCGCTAGAATATCACCGACGGATGTCCAGAAGATCACCGAAGTCCACACAATTCACATAAACTTAAATTACATTACAAAATACTAGGATACGTCGGAGATTCACCACTTCCTCGTCAGCCCTTTGCCCTTCCGGTCACCGGCGCAGCTGAAGGCGTCGATGGTTGGTGGCGGATCGTCAGAGTCGTCGGAGTCGGAGAGGATGACGAGCCTTTTTTGCTGCCGGACCTCCATGTCCTGCTGTGGTTTTAGCTTCGCGAGCCGAGCCGCCTCTGCCCCTCGCGATCGGATTGCTCAATGGAAATCTGGAGCGCCTTGGCGTTCTTTCGCTGGAGTTGCCGTGCGGCCGTCTCCAAGGTCATAAGCGACCAGCGGTAGACCCATTCGAGGAGTCGTGCGTCCTCGTCGGGCTCTGCCTGCATCCCGTGGTGGCGATGCACGAACTGCACCGCCTCCCTCCTCTCCCTTTCCCATTCCCGCTCGCCGACGAGGAAGCTGCGGCTGCAGATCCGGAGCTGCCCCCGATCTCCACCTTGGACCGCTCCAAGGCAATGCGGAGGGCAAGCTCATAGTCCGGATCAAGCTGCTGCGGGGAGAGGAAAGGACGGAGAGAGAGAGAGAGAGAGAGAGAGA